>NW_025423853.1:1602975-1923570 GCF_020740605.2 Lemur catta | reverse complement strand
AACCCTAACCCTAACCCTAACACTATCCTAGGCCTGATGCTATCCCTGTCCCTAACCCTAACACTCTCCTAGGGCTGAGGCTAACCCTAAACCTAACACTATCCTAGGGCTGATGCTAACCCTAACCCTAAACCTAACACTATCCTAGGGTTGATGCTAACCCTAACCCTAACACTATCCTAGGGCTGATGCTAACCCTAACCCTAACCCTAACACTATCCTAGGGCTGATGCTAACCCTAACTCTAACACTATCCTAGGCCTGATGCTAACCCTAACCCTAACACTATCCTAAAGCTGATGCTAACCCTAACCCTAACCCTAACACTATCCTAGGCCTGATGCTAACCCTGTCCCTAACCCTAACACTCTCCTAGGGCTGAGGCTAACCCTAAACCAAGCACTATCCTAGGGCTGATGCTAACCCTAACCCTAACCCTAACACTATCCTAGGGTTGATGCTAACCCTAACCGTAACACTATCCTAGGGCTGATGCTAACCCTAACCCTAACCCTAACACTATCCTAGGGCTGATGCGAAACCTAACCCTAACACTATCCTAGGGCTGATGCTAACCCTAACCCTAACCCTAACACTATCCTAGGGCTGATGCTAACCCTAACCCTAACACTATCCAAGGGATGATGCTAACCCTAACCCTAACCCTAACACTATCCTAGGGCTGATGCTAACCCTAACGCTAAGCCTAACACTATCCTTGAACTGATGCTAACCCTAACCCTAACCCTAACACTATCCTAGGCCTGATGATAACCCTAACCCTAACACTAACACTCTCCTAGGGTTTACGTTAACCCTAACCCTAACACTATCCTAGGGCTGATGCTAACCCTAACCCTAACCCTAACACTATCCTAGGGCGGATGCTAACCCTAACCCTAACCCTAACACTATCCTAGGGCTGATGCTAACCCTAACACTAACACTATCCTAGGGCTGATGCTAACCCTAACCCTAACCCTAACACTATCCTAGGGCTGATGCTAACCCTAACCCTAACTCTAACACTATCTTAGGGCTGAGGCTAACCATAACCCAAACACTATCCTACGGCTGATGCTAACCCTAACCCTAACCCTAACACTATCCTAAGGCTGATGCTAACCCTAACACTAACACTATCCTGGGCCTGGTGCTAACCCTAAACCTAACCTTAACACTATCCTAGGTCTGATGCTAACCCTAACCCTAATACTATCCTAGGGCTGATGCTAACCCTAACCCTAACCCTAACACTATCCTAGGGCTGATGTTAACCCTAACCCAAACACTATCCTACGGCTGATGCTAACCCTAACCCTAACCCTAACACTATCCTAAGGCTGATGCTAAACCTAACACTAACACTATCCTAGGCCTGGTGCTAACCCTAACCCTAACCCTAACACTATCCTAGGGCTGATGCTAACCCTAACCCTAATACTATCCTAGGGCTGATGCTAACCCTAACCCTAACCCTAACACTATCCTAGGGCTGATGCTAACCCTATCCCTAACCCTAACACTATCCTAGGGCTGATGCTAATCCTAACCCTAACACTATCCTAGGCCTGATGCTAACCCTAACCCTAACACTTACACTATCCTAGGGCTGATGCTAACCCTAACCCTAACACTAACAGTATCCTAGGTCTGATGCTAACCCTAAACCTAACACTATCCTAGGGCTGATGCTAACCCTAACCCTAACCCTAACACTATCCTAGGGCTGATGTTAACCCTAACCCTAACACTATCCTAGGGCTGATGCTAACCCTAACCCTAACCCTAACACTCTCCTAGAGCTGATGCTAACCGTAACCCTAACACTATCCTAGGCCTGATGCTAACCCTAACCCTAATCCTAACACTATCCTAGGGCTGATGCTAACCCTAAGCCTAACCCTAACACTATCCTAAGTCTGATGCTAACCCTAACCCTAACACTATCCTAGGCCTAATGATAACCCTAACCCCAACCCTAACACTATCCTAGGGCTGATGCTAACCCTAACCCTAACCCTAACACTATCCTAGGGCGGATGCTAACCCTAACCCTAACCCTAACACTATCCTAGGACTGATGCTAACCCTAACACTAACACTATCCTAGGGCTGATGCTAACCCTAACCCTAACCCTAACACTATCCTAGGGCTGATGCTAACCCTAACCCTAACTCTAACACTAACCTAAGGCTGATGCTAACCCTAACACTAACACTATCCTGGGCCTGGTGCTAACCCTAACACTAACCCTAACACTATCCTAGGGCTGATGCTAACCCTAAGCCTAATACTATCCTAGGGCTGATGCTAACCCTAACCCTAACCCTAACACTATCCTAGGGCTGATGCTAACCCTAACCCTAACCCTAACACTATCCTAGGGCTGATGCTAACCCTAACCCTAACCCTAACACTATCCTAGGGCTGATGCTAACCCTAACACTAACAATATCCTAGGCCTGATGATATCCATAACCCTAAACCTAACACTATCCTAAGGCTGATGCTAACCCTAACCCTAACCCTAACACTATCCTAGGGCTGATTCTAACCCTAACCCTAACACTATCCTAGGCCTGATGCTAACCGTATCCCTTAACCTAACACTATCCTAGGGCTGATGCTAAACCTAACCCTAACCGTAACACTATTCTAGGGCTGGTGCTAACCCTAACCCTAATAATATCCTAGGGCTGATGGTAACCCTAACCCTAACCCTAACACTATCCTTGCGTTGATGCTAACCCTAACCCTAACACTATCCTAGGGCTGATGCTAACCCTAACCCTAACCCTAACACTATCCTAGGGCTGATGCTAAACCTAACCCTAACACTATCCTAGGGCTGATGCTAACCCTAACCCTAACCCTAACACTATCCTAAGTCTGATGCTAACCCTAGCCCTCACACTATCCTAGGCCTGATGATAACCCTAACCCTAACCTTAACACTATCCTAGGGCTGATGCTAACCCTAACCCTAACCCTAAAACTATCCTAGAGCTGATGCTAACCCTAACCCTAACACTATCCTAGGCCTGATGATAACCCTAACCCTAACCCTAACACTATCCTAGGGCTGATGCTAACCCTAACCCTAACACTATCCTAGGGCTGATGCTAACCCTAACCCTAACCCTAACACTATCCTAGGGCTGATGCTAACCCTAACGCTAACCTAACACTATCCTTGAACTGATGCTAACCCTAACCCTAACCCTAACACTATCCTAGGCCTGATGATAACCCTAACCCTAACCCTAACACTATCCTAGGGTTTATGTTAACCCTAGCCCTAACACTATCCTAGGGCTGATGCTAACCCTAACCCTAACCCTAACACTATCCTAGGGCGGATGCTAACCCTAACCCTAACCCTAACACTATCCTAGGGCTGATGCTAACCCTAACACTAACACTATCCTAGGGCTGATGCTAACCCTAACCCTAACTCTAACACTATCCTAGGGCTGATGCTAACCCTAACCCTAACTCTAACACTATCTTAGGGCTGAGGCTAACCCTAACCCAAACACTATCCTACGGCTGATGCTAACCCTAACACTAACACTATCCTAGGG
This sequence comes from Lemur catta, assembly GCF_020740605.2. NCBI lineage: Eukaryota > Metazoa > Chordata > Mammalia > Primates > Lemuridae > Lemur > Lemur catta. The sequence goes on along the minus strand of NW_025423853.1, from coordinate 1,919,982 downwards.
CTGATGCTAACCCTAACCCTAACCCTAACACTATCCTAGGGCTGATGCTAACCCTAACCCTAACACTATCCTAGGCCTGATGCTAGCGCTAACCCTAACACTATCCTAAAGCTGATGCTAACCCTAACCCTAACCCTAACACTATCCTAGGCCTGATGCTAACCCTGTCCCTAACCCTGACACTCTCCTAGGGCTGAGGCTAACCCTAAACCTAACACTATCCTAGGGCTGATGCTAACCCTAACCCTAACCCTAACACTATCCTAGGGTTGATGCTTTCCCTAACCCTAACACTATCCTAGGGCTGATGCTAACCCTAACCCTAACCCTAACACTATCCTAGGGCTGATGCTAACCCTAACCCTAACACTATCCTAGGCCTGATGCTAACCCTAACCCTAACACTATCCTAAAGCTGATGCTAACCCTAACCCTAACCCTAACACTATCCTAGGCCTGATGCTAACCCTGTCCCTAACCCTAACACTCTCCTAGGGCTGAGGCTAACCCTAAACCTAACACTATCCTAGGGCTGATGCTAACCCTAACCCTAACCCTAACACTATCCTAGGGTTGATGCTAACCCTAACCGTAACACTATCCTAGGGCTGATGCTAACCCTAACCCTAACCCTAACACTATCCTAGGGCTGATGCGAAACCTAACTCTAACACTATCCTAGGGCTGATGCTAACCCTAACCCTAACCCTAACACTATCCTAAGTCTGATGCTAACCCTAGCCCTCACACTATCCTAGGCCTGATGATAACCCTAACCCTAACCTTAACACTATCCTAGGGCTGATGCTAACCCTAACCCTAACCCTAAAACTATCCTAGAGCTGATGCTAACCCTAACCCTAACACTATCCTAGGCCTGATGATAACCCGAACCCTAACCCTAACACTATCCTAGGGCTGATGCTAACCCAAACCCTAACACTATGCTAGGGCTGATGCTAACCCTAACCCTAACCCTAACACTATCCTAGGGCTGATGCTAACCCTAACGCTAAGCCTAACACTATCCTTGAACTGATGCTAACCCTAACCCTAACCCTAACACTATCCTAGGCCTGATGATAACCCTAACCCTAACCCTAACACTCTCCTAGGGTTTATGTTAACCCTAACCCTAACACTATCCTAGGGCTGATGCTAACCCTAACCCTAACCCTAACACTATCCTAGGGCGGATGCTAACCCTAACCCTAACCCTAACACTATCCTAGGGCTGATGCTAACCCTAACCCTAACAGTATCCTAGGCCTGATGCTAACCCTAACCCTAACCCTAACACTATCCTAGGGCTGATGCTAACCCTAACCCTAACTCTAACACTATCTTAGGGCTGAGGCTAACCCTAACCCAAACACTATCCTACGGCTGATGCTAACCCTAACCCTAACCCTAACACTATCCTAAGGCTGATGCTAACCCTAACACTAACACTATCCTGGGCCTGGTGCTAACCCTAAACCTAACCTTAACACTATCCTAGGGCTGATGCTAACCCTAACGCTAATACTATCCTAGGGCTGATGCTAACCCTAACCCTAACCCTAACACTATCCTAGGGCTGATGCTAACCCTAACCCTAACTCTAACACTATCTTAGGGCTGAGGCTAACCCTAACCCAAACACTATCCTACGGCTGATGCTAACCCTAACCCTAACCCTAACACTATCCTAAGGCTGATGCTAACCCTAACACTAACACTATCCTGGGCCTGGTGCTAACCCTAAACCTAACCTTAACACTATCCTAGGGCTGATGCTAACCCTAACGCTAATACTATCCTAGGGCTGATGCTAACCCTAACCCTAACCCTAACACTATCCTAGGGCTGATGTTAACCCTAACCCAAACACTATCCTACGGCTGATGCTAACCCTAACCCTAACCCTAACACTATCCTAAGGCTGATGCTAAACCTAACACTTACACTATCCTAGGCCTGGTGCTAACCCTAACCCTAACCCTAACACTATCCTAGGGCTGATGCTAACCCTAACCCTAATACTATCCTAGGGCTGATGCTAACCCTAACCCTAACCCTAACACTATCCTAGGGCTGATGCTAACCCTATCCCTAACCCTAACACTATCCTAGGGCTGATGCTAATCCTAACCCTAACACTATCCTAGGCCTGATGCTAACCCTAACCCTAACACTTACACTATCCTAGGGCTGATGCTAACCCTAACCCTAACACTAACAGTATCCTAGGGCTGATGCTAACCCTAAACCTAACACTATCCTAGGGCTGATGCTAACCCTAACCCTAACCCTAACACTATCCTAGGGCTGATGTTAACCCTAACCCTAACACTATCCTAGGGCTGATGCTAACAGTAACCCTAACCCTAACACTCTCCTAGAGCTGATGCTAACCGTAACCCTAACACTATCCTAGGCCTGATGCTAACCCTAACGCTAATCCTAACACTATCCTAGGGCTGATGCTAACCCTAACCCTAACCCTAACACTATCCTAAGTCTGATGCTAACCCTAACCCTAACACTATCCTAGGCCTAATGATAACCCTAACCCTAACCCTAACACTATCCTAGGGCTGATGCTAACCCTAACCCTAACCCTAACACTATCCTAGGGCGGATGCTAACCCTAACCCTAACCCTAACACTATCCTAGGACTGATGCTAACCCTAACACTAACACTATCCTAGGGCTGATGCTAACCCTAACCCTAACCCTAACACTATCCTAGGGCTGATGCTAACCCTAACCCTAACCCTAACACTAACCTAAGGCTGATGCTAACCCTAACACTAACACTATCCTGGGCCTGGTGCTAACCCTAACCCTAACCCTAACACTATCCTAGGGCTGATGCTAACCCTAAGCCTAAACTATCCTAGGGCTGATGCTAACACTAACCCTAACCCTAACACTATCCTAGGGCTGATGCTAACCCTAACCCTAACCCTAACACTATCCTAGGGCTGATGCTAACCCTAACCCTAACCCTAACACTATCCTAGGGCTGATGCTAACCCTAACACTAACAATATCCTAGGCCTGATGATATCGATAACCCTAAACCTAACACTATCCTAAGGCTGATGCTAACCCTAACCCTAACCCTAACACTATCCTAGGGCTGATTCTAACCGTAACCCTAACACTATCCTAGGCCTGATGCTAACCGTATCCCTTAACCTAACACTATCCTAGGGCTGATGCTAAACCTAAACCTAACCCTAACACTATTCTAGGGCTGGTGCTAACCCTAACCCTAATAATATCCTAGGGCTGATGCTAACCATAACCCTAACCCTAGCAGTATCCTAGGGCTGATGCTAACCCTAACCCTAACCAAAACACTATCCTAGGGCTGATGCTAAACCTAACGCTAAGCCTAACACTATCCTTGAACTGATGCTAACCCTAACCCTAACCCTACCACTATCCTAGGCCTGATGATAACCCTAACCCTAACCCTAAGACTATCCTAGGGTTTATGTTAACCCTAACCCTAACACTATCCTAGGGCTGATGCTAACCCTAACCCTAACCCTAACACTATCCTAGGGCTGATGCTAACCCTAACCCTAACCCTAACACTATCCTAGGGCTGATGCTAACCCTAACACTAACACTATCATAGGGCTGATGCTAACCCTAACCCTAACCCTAACACTATCCTAGGGCTGATGCTAACCCTAACCCTAACACTATCCTAGGCCTGATGCTAACGCTAACCCTAACACTATCCTAAAGCTGATGCTAACCCTAACCCTAACCCTAACACTATCCTAGGCCTGATGCTAACCCTGTCCCTAACCCTAACACTCTCCTAGGGCTGAGGCTAACCCTAAAAATAACACTATCCTAGGGCTGATGCTAACCCTAACCCTAACAATAACACTATCCTAGCGTTGATGCTAACCCTAACCCTAACACTATCCTAGGGCTGATGCTAACCCTAACCCTAACCCTAACACTATCCTAGGGCTGATGCTAAACCTAACCATAACACTATCCTAGGGCTGATGCTAACCCTAACCCTAACCCTAACACTATCCTAAGTCTGATGCTAACCCTAGCCCTCACACTATCCTAGGCCTGATGATAACCCTAACCCTAACCTTAACACTATCCTAGGGCTGATGCTAACCCTAACCCTAACCCTAAAACTATCCTAGAGCTGATGCTAACCCTAACCCTAACACTATCCTAGGCCTGATGATAACCCTAACCCTAACCCTAACACTATCCTAGGGCTGATGCTAACCCTAACCCTAACACTATCCTAGTGCTGATGCTAACCCTAACCCTAACCCTAACACTATCCTAGGGCTGATGCTAACCCTAACGCTAAGCCTAACACTATCCTAAGGCTGATGCTAACCCTAACACTAACACTATCCTAGGCCTGGTGCTAACCCTAACCCTAACCCTAACACTATCCTAGGGCTGATGCTAACCCTAACCCTAATACTATCCTAGGGCTGATGCTAACTCTAACCCTAACCCTAACACTATCCTACGGCTGATGCTAACCCTAACCCTAACGCTAACAGTATCCTAGGGCTAATGCTAACCCTAACCCTAACACTATCCTAGGCCTGATGCTAACCCTAACCCTAACCCTAACACTATCCTAGGGCTGATGCTAACCCTAACCCTAACACTATCCTAGGGCTGATGCTAACCCTAACCCTAACCCTAACACTATCCTAGGGCTGATGCTAACCCTAACCCTAACAATATCCTAGGCCTGATGATAACCCTAACACTAACCCTAACACTATCCTAGGGCTGATGCTAACCCTAACCCTAACACTATCCTAGGGCTGATGCTAACCCTAACCCTAACACTAACACTATCCTAGGGCTGATGCTAACCCTAACGCTAACCCTAACACTATCATTGAACTGATGCTAACCCTAACCCTAACCCTAACACTATCCTAATCCTGATGATAACCCTAACCCTAACCCTAACACTATCCTAGGGTTTATGTTAACCCTAACCCTAACACTATCCTAGGGCTGATGCTAACCCTAACCCTAACACTCTCCTAGGGCTGATGCTAACCCTAACCCTAACCCTAACACTATCCTAAGTCTGATGCTAACCCTAGCCCTCACACTATCCTAGGACTGATGATAACTTTAACCCTAACCTTAACACTATCCTAGGGCTGATGCTAACCCTAACCCTAACCCTAACAATATCCTAGAGCTGATGCTAACCCTAACCCTAACACTATCCTAGGCCTGATGATAACCCTAACCCTAACCCTAACACTATCCTAGGGCTGATGCTAACCCTAACCCTAACACTATCCTAGGGCTGATGCTAACCCTAACCCTAACCCTAACACTATCCTAGGGCTGATGCTAACCCTAACTCTAACCCTAACACTATCCTTGAACTGATGCTAACCCTAACCCTAACCCTAACAGTATCCTAGGCCTGATGATAACCCTAACCCTAACCCTAACACTATCCTAGGGTTTATGTTAACCCTAACCCTAACACTATCCTAGGCCTGATGCTAACCCTAACCCTAACCCTTACACTATCCTAGGGCTGATGCTAACCCTAACACTAACACTCTCCTAGGGCTGATGCTAACCCTAACCCTAACACTATCCTACGCCTGATGCTAACCCTAACCCTAACACTATCCTAAAGCTGATGCTAACCCTAACCCTAACCCTAACACTATCCTAGGCCTGATGCTAACCCTGTCCCTAACCCTAACACTCTACTAGGGCTGAGGCTAACCCTAAACCTAACACTATCCTAGGGCTGATGCTAACCCTAACCCTAACCCTAACACTATCCTAGGGTTGATGCTAACCCTAACCCTAACACTATCCTAGGGCTGATGCTAACCCTAACCCTAACCCTAACACTATCCTAGGGCTGATGCTAACCCTAACGCTAACACTATCCTAGGGCTGATGCTAACCCTAACCCTAAACCTAACACTATCCTAAGGCTGATGCTAACCCTAACGCTAAGCCTAACACTATCCTTGAACTGATGCTAACCCTAACCCTAACACTAACACTATCCTAGGCCTGTTGCTAACCCTAACCCTAACCCTAACACTATCCTAGGCCTGATGCTAACCCTATCCCTAACCCTAACACTCTCCTAGGGCTGAGGCTAACCCTAACCCTAACACTATCCTAGGCCTGATGCTAACCCTAACCCTAACCCTAACACTATCCTAGGCCTGATGCTAACCCTATCCCTAACCCTAACACTCTCCTAGGGCTGAGGCTAACCCTAACCCTAACCCAAACACTATCCTAGGGTTGATGCCAACCCTAACCCTGACACTATGCTAGGGCTGATGCTAACCCTAACCCTAACCCTAACACTATCCTAGGGCTGATGCTAACCCTAACCCTAACCCTAACACTATCATAGGGCTGATGCTAACCCTAACCCTAACCCTAACCCTAACCCTAATACTATCCTAGGGCTGATGCTAACCCTAACCCTAACGCTAACACTATCCTAGGGCTGATGCTAAACCTAACACTAACACTATCCTAGGGCTGATGCTAACCCAAACCCTAACCCTAACACTATCCTAGGGCTGATGCTAACACTAACCCTAACTCTAACACTATCCTAGGGCTGAGGCTAACCCTAACCCTAACACTATCCTACGGCTGATGCTAACCCTAACCCTAACCCTAACACTATCCTAAGGCTGATGCTAACCCTAACACTAACACTATCCTAGGCCTGGTGCTAACCCTAACCCTAACCCTAACACTATTCTAGGGCTGATGCTAACCCTAACCCTAATAATATCCTAGGGCTGATGCTAACCCTAACCCTAACCCTAACACTATCCTAGGGCTGATGCTAACCCTAACCCTAACCCTAACACTATCCTAGGGCTGATGCTAACCCTAACCCTAACCCTAACACTATCCTAGGGCTGATGCTAACCCTAACACTAACAATATCCTAGGCCTGATGATATCCATAACCCTAAACCTAACACTATCCTAAGGCTGATGCTAACCCTAACCCTAACCCTAACACTATCCTAGGGCTGATTCTAACCGTAACCCTAACACTATCCTAGGCCTGATGCTAACCGTATCCCTTAACATAACACTATCCTAGGGCTGATGCTAAACCTAACCCTAACCCTAACACTATTCTAGGGCTGGTGCTAACCCTAACCCTAATAATATCCTAGGGCTGATGCTAACCCTAACCCTAACCCTAACACTATCCTAGGGCTGATGCTAACCCTAACCCTAACCAAAACACTATCCTAGGGCTGATGCTAACCCTAACCCTAACCCTAACACTATCCTAGGGCTGATGCTAACCCTAACACTAACAATATCCTAGGCCTGATGATATCCATAACCCTAAACCTAACACTATCCTAGGGCTGATGCTAACCCTAACCCTAACCCTAACACTATCCTAGGGCTGATTCTAACCGTAACCCTAACACTATCCTAGGCCTGATGCTAACCCTAACCCTTACCTTAACACTATCCTAGGGCTGATGCTGAACCTAACCATAACCCTAACACTATCCTAGGGATGATGCTAACCCTATCCCTCACCCTAACACTATCCTAGGGCGAATGCTAACAATAACCCTAACCCTAACACTATCCTAGGGCTGATGCTAACCCTAACACTAACACTATCCTAGGGCTGATGCTAACCCTAACCCTAATCCTAACACTATCCTAGGGCTGATGCTAACCCTAACCCTAACTCTAACACTATCTTAGGGCTGAGGCTAACCCTAACCCTAACACTATCCTACGGCTGATGCTAACCCTAACCCTAACCCTAACACTATCCTAGGGCTAATGCTATCCCTAACCCTAACACTATCCTAGGCCTGATGCTAACCCTAACCCGAACCCTAACACTATCCTAGGCCTGATGCTAACCCTAACCCTAACACTATCCTAGGGCTGATGCTAACCCTAACCCTAACCCTAACACTATCCTAGGGCTGATGGTAACCCTAACCCTAACACTATCCTAGGCCTGATGCTAACCCTAACCCTAACCCTAACACTATCCTAGGGCTGATGCTAACCCTAACCCTAACACTATCCTAGGCCTGATGATAACCCTAACACTAACCCTAACACAACCCTAGGGCTGATGCTAACCCTAACCCTAACACTATCCTAGGGCTGATGCTAACCCTAACCCTAACCCTAACACTATCCTAGGGTTTATGTTAACCCTAACCCTAGCACGATACTAGGGCTGATGCTAAACCTAACCCTAACACTATCCTAGGCCTGGTGCTAACCCTAACCCTAACCCTAACCCTAACCCTAACACTATCCTAGGGCTGATGCTAACCCTAACGCTAACCCTAACACTATCCTTGAACTGATGCTAACCCTAACCCTAACCCTAACACTATCCTAGGCCTGATGATAACCCTAACCCTAACCCTAACACTATCCTAGGGTTTATGTTAACCCTAACCCTAACACTATCCTAGGCCTGATGCTAACCCTAACCCTAACCCTAACACTATCCTAGGGCGGATGCTAACCCTAACACTAACCCTAACACTATCCTAGTACTGATGCTAACCCTAACACTAACACTCACCTAGGGCTGATGCTAACCCTAACCCTAACACTATCCTAGGCCTGATGCTAACCCTAACCCTAACACTATCCTAAAGTTGATGCTAACCCTAACCCTAACCCTAACACTATCCTAGGCCTGATGCTAACCCTAACCCTAACCCTAACACTATCCTAGGGCTGATGCTAAACCTAACCCTAACACTATCCTAGGCTGATGCTAACCCTAACCCTAACCCTAACACTATCCTAAGTCTGATGCTAACCCTAGCCCTCACACTATCCTAGGCCTGATGATAACCCTAACCCTAACCTTAACACTATCCTAGGGCTGATGCTAACCCTAACCCTAACCCTAAAACTATCCTAGAGCTGATGCTAACCCTAACCCTAACACTATCCTAGGCCTGATGATAACCGTAACCCTAACCCTAACACTATCCTAGGGCTGATGCTAACCCTAACCCTAACACTATCCTAAGGCTGATGCTAACCCTAACCCTAACCCTAACACTATCCTAGGGCTGATGCTAAACCTAACGCTAAGCCTAACACTATCCTTGAACTGCTGCTAACCCTAACCCTAACCCTAACACTATCCTAGGCCTGATGATAACCCTAACCCTAACCCTAACACTATCCTAGGGTTTATGTTAACCCTAACCCTAACACTATCCTAGGGCTGATGCTAACCCTAACCCTAACCCTAACACTATCCTAGGGCGGATGCTAAACCTAACCCTAACCCTAACACTATCCTAGGGCTGATGCTAACCCTAACACTAACACTATCCTAGGGCTGACGCTAACCCTAACCCTAACCCTAACACTGTCCTAGGGCTGATGCTAACCCTAACCCTAACACTATCCTAGGCCTGATGCTAACCCTAACCCTAACACTATCCTAAAGCTGATGCTAACCCTAACCCTAACCTTAACACTATCCTAGGCCTGATGCTAACCCTGTCCCTAACCCTAACACTCTCCTAGGGCTGAGGCTAACCCTAAACCTAAGACTATCCTAGGGCTGAAGCTAACCCTAACCCTAACCCTAACACTATCCTAGGGTTGATGCTAACCCTAACCCTAACACTATCCTAGGCCTGATGCTAACCCTAACCCTAACCCTAACACTATCCTAGGGCTGATACTAAACCTAACCCTAACACTATCCTAGGGCTGATGCTAACCCTAACCCTAACCCTAACACTATCCTAAGTCTGATGCTAACCCTAGCCCTCACACTATCCTAGGCCTGATGATATCCCTAACCCTAACCTTAACACTATCCTAGGGCTGATGCTAACCCTAACCCTAAACCTAAAACTATCCTAGAGCTGATGCTAACCCTAACCCTAACACTATCATAGGCCTGATGATAACCCTAACCCTAACCCTAACACTATCCTAGGGCTGATGCTAACCCTAACCCTAACACTATCCTAGGGCTGATGCTAACCCTAACCCTAACCCTAACACTATCCTAGGGCTGATGCTAACCCTAACGCTAAGCCTAACACTATCCTTGAACTCATGCTAACCCTAACCCTAACCATAACACTATCCTAGGCCTGATGATAACCCTAACCCTAACCCTAACACTATCCTAGGGTTTATGTTAACCCTAACCCTAACACTATCCTAGGGCTGATGCTAACCCTAACCCTAACACTATCCTAGGGCTGATGCTAACCCTAACCCTAACCCTAACACTATCCTAGGGCGGATGCTAACCCTAACCATAACCCTAACACTATCCTAGGGCTGATGCTAACCCTAACCCTAACAATATCCTAGGGCTGATGCTAACCCTAACGCTAAGCCTAACACTATCCTTGAACTGATGCTAACCCTAACCCTAACCCTAACACTATCCTAGGCCTGATGATAACCCTAACCCTAACCCTAACCCTAACACTATCCTAGGGTTTATGTTAACCCTAACCCTAACACTATCCTAGGGCTGATGCTAACCCTAACCCTAACCCTAACACTATCCTAGGGCAGATGCTAACCCTAACCCTAACCCTAACACTATCCTAGGGCTGATGCTAACCCTAACACTAACACTATCCTAGGGCTGATGCTAACCCTAACCCTAACCCTAACACTATCCTAGGGCTGATGCTAACCCTAACCTTAACTCTAACACTATCCTAGGGCTGATGCTAACCCTAACCCTAACCCTAACACTATGTTAGGGCTGAAGCTAACCCTAACCCTATCTCTAACACTATCCTAGGGCTGATGCTAACACTAACCCTAACCATATCCTAGGCCTGATGATATCCTTAACCCTAAACCTAACACTATCCTAGGGCTGATGCTAACCCTAACCCTAACCCTAACACTATCCTAGGGCTGATGTTAACCCTAACCCTAACCCTAACACTATGCTAGGGCTGATGCTAACCCTAACCCTAACTCTAACACTATCCTAGGGCTGATGCTAACCCTAACCCTAACCATATCCTAGGCCTGATGATATCCTTAACCTTAAACCTAACACTATCCTAGGGCTGATGCTAACCCTAACCCTAACCCTAACACTATCCTAGGGCTGATTCTAACCGTAACCCTAACACTATCCTAGGCCTGATGCTAACCCTAACCCTAACCCTAACACTATCCTAGGCCTGATGCTAACCCTATCCGTAAACCTAACACTCTCCTAGGGCTGAGGCTAACCCTAACCCTAACACTATCCTAGGGCTGATGCTAACCCTACCCCTGACACTATCCTAGGGCTGATGCTAACCCTAACCCTAACCCTAACACTATCCTAGGGTTGATGCTAACCCTAACCGTAACACTATCCTAGGGCTGATGCTAACCCTAACCCTAACCCTAACACTATCCTAGGGCTGATGCTAACCCTAACACTAACACTATCCTAGGGCTGATGCTAACCATAACCCTAATCCTAACACTATCCTAGGGCTGATGCTAAACCTAACCCTAACACTATCCTAGGGCTGATGCTAACCCTAAACCTAACCCTAACACTATCCTAAGTCTGATGCTAACCCTAGCCCTCACACTATCCTAGGCCTGATGATAACCCTAACCCTCACCTTAACACTATCCTAGGGCTGATGCTAACCCTAACCCTAACCCTAAAACTATCCTAGAGCTGATGCTAACCCTAACCCTAACACTATCCTAGGCCTGATGATAAACCTAACCCTAACCCTAATACTATCCTAGGGCTGATGCTAACCCTAACCCTAACCCTAACACTATCCTAGGGCTGATGCTAACCCTAACCCTAATACTATCCTAGGGCTGATGCTAAACCTAACCCTAACCCTAACACTATCCTAGGGCTGATGCTAACCCTATCCCTAACCCTAACACTATCCTAGGGCTGATGCTAATCCTAACCCTAACACTATCCTAGGCCTGATGCTAACCCTAACCCTAACACTTACACTATCCTAGGGCTGATGCTAACCCTAACCCTAACACTATCCTAGGGCTGACGCTAACCCTAACCATAACCCTAACACTATCCTAAGTCTGATGCTAACCCTAGCCCTCACACTATCCTAGGCCTGATGATAACTTTAAACCTAACCTTAACACTATCCTAGGGCTGATGCTAACCCTAACCCTAACCCTAACAATATCCTAGAGCTGATGCTATCCCTAACCCTAACAGTATCCTAGGCCTGATGATAACCCTAACCCTAACCCTAACACTATCCTAGGGCTGATGCTAACCCTAACGCTAACACTATCCTAGGGCTGATGCTAACCCTAATCCTAAGCCTAACACTATCCTAGGGCTGATGCTAACCCTAACGCTAACCCTAACACTATCCTTGAACTGATGCTAACCCTAACCCTAACCCTAACACTATCCTAGGCCTGATGATAACCCTAACCCTAACCCTAACACTATCCTAGGGTTTATGTTAACCCTAACCCTAACACTATCCTAGGCCTGATGCTAACCCTAACCCTAACCCTAACACTATCCTAGCGCGGATGCTAACCCTAACCCTAACCCTAACACTATCCTAGGACTGATGCTAACCCTAACACTAACACTCACCTAGGGCTGATGCTAACCCTAACCCTAACACTATCCTAGGCCTGATGCTAACCCTAACCCTAACACTATCCTAAAGTTGATGCTAACCCTAACCCTAACCCTAACACTATCATAGGCCTGATGCTAACCCTAACCCTAACCCTAACACTATCCTAGGGCTGATGCTAAACCTAACCCTAACACTATCCTAGGCTGATGCTAACCCTAACCCTAACCCTAACACTATCCTAAGTCTGATGCTAACCCTAGCCCTCACACTATCCTAGGCCTGATGATAACCCTAACCCTAACCTTAACACTATCCTAGGGCTGATGCTAACCCTAACCCTAACCCTAAAACTATCCTAGAGCTGATGCTAACCCTAACCCTAACACTATCCTAGGCCTGATGATAACCGTAACCCTAACCCTAACACTATCCTAGGGTTTATGTTAACCCTAACCCTAACACTATCCTAGGGCTGATGCTAACCCTAACCCTAACCCTGACACTACCCTAGGGCGGATGCTAACCCTAACCCTAACCCTAACACTATCCTAGGGCTGATGCTAACCCTAACACTAACACTATCCTAGGGCTGATGCTAACCCTAACCCTAACCCTAACACTATCCTAGGGCTGATGCTAACCCTAACCCTAACACTATCCTAGGCCTGATGCTAACCCTAACCCTAACACTATCCTAAAGCTGATGCTAACCCTAACCCTAACCCTAACACTATCCTAGGCCTGATGCTAACCCTGTCCCTAACCCTAACACTCTCCTAGGGCTGAGGCTAACCCTAAACCTAACACTATCCTAGGGCTGAAGCTAACCCTAACCCTAACCCTAACACTATCCTAGGGTTGATGCTAACCCTAACCCTAACACTATCCTAGGCCTGATGCTAACCCTAACCCTAACCCTAACACTATCCTAGGGATGATACTAAACCTAACCCTAACACTATCCTAGGGCTGATGCTAACCCTAACCCTAACCCTAACACTATCCTAAGTCTGATGCTAACCCTAGCCCTCACACTATCCTAGGCCTGATGATAACCCTAACCCTAACCTTAACACTATCCTAGGGCTGATGCTAACCCTAACCCTAACCCTAAAACTATCCTAGAGCTGATGCTAACCCTAACCCTAACACTATCCTAGGCCTGATGATAACCCTAACCCTAACCCTAACACTATCCTAGGGCTGATGCTAACCCTAACCCTAACACTATCCTAGGGCTGATGCTAACCCTAACCCTAACCCTAACACTATCCTAGGGCTGATGCTAACCCTAACGCTAAGCCTAACACTATCCTTGAACTCATGCTAACCCTAACCCTAACCATAACACTATCCTAGGCCTGATGATAACCCTAACCCTAACCCTAACACTATCCTAGGGTTTATGTTAACCCTAACCCTAACACTATCCTAGGGCTGATGCTAACCCTAACCCTAACACTAACACTATCCTAGGGCTGATGCTAACCCTAACCCTAACACTATCCTAGGGCTGATGCTAACCCTAACCCTAACCCTAACACTATCCTAGGGCGGATGCTAACCCTAACCCTAACCCTAACACTATCCTAGGGCTGATGCTAACCCTAACCCTAACCCTAACACTATCCTAGGGCTGATGCTAACCCTAACGCTAAGCCTAACACTATCCTTGAACTGATGCTAACCCTAACCCTAACCCTAACACTATCCTAGGCCTGATGATAACCCTAACCATAACCCTAACCCTAACACTATCCTAGGGTTTATGTTAACCCTAACCCTAACACTATCCTAGGGCTGATGCTAACCCTAACCCTAACCCTAACACTATCCTAGTGCGGATGCTAACCCTAACCCTAACCCTAACACTATTCTAGGGCTGATGCTAACCCTAACACTAACACTATCCTAGGGCTGATGCTAACCCTAACCCTAACCCTAACACTATCCTAGGGCTGATGCTAACCCTAACCTTAACTCTAACACTATCCTAGGGCTGATGCTAACCCTAACCCTTACCCTAACACTATGATAGGGCTGATGCTAACCCTAACCCTAACTCTAACACTATCCTAGGGCTGATGCTAACCCTAACCCTAACCATATCCTAGGCCTGATGATATCCTTAACCCTAAACCTAACACTATCCTAGGGCTGATGCTAACCATAACCCTAACCCTAACACTATCCTAGGGCTGATGCTAACCCTAACCCTAACTCTAACACTATCCTAGGGCTGATGCTAACCCTAACCCTAACCATATCCTAGGCCTGATGATATCCTTAACCTTAAACCTAACACTATCCTAGGGCTGATGCTAACCCTAACCCTAACCCTAACACTATCCTAGGGCTGATTCTAACCGTAACCCTAACACTATCCTAGGCCTGATGCTAACCCTAACCCTAACCCTAACACTATCCTAGGCCTGATGCTAACCCTATCCGTAAACCTAACACTCTCCTAGGGCTGAGGCTAACCCTAACCCTGACACTATCCTAGGGCTGATGCTAACCCTACCCCTGACACTATCCTAGGGCTGATGCTAACCCTAACCCTAACCCTAACACTATCCTAGGGTTGATGCTAACCCTAACCGTAACACTATCCTAGGGCTGATGCTAACCCTAACCCTAACCCTAACACTATCCTAGGGCTGATGCTAACACTAACACTAACACTATCCTAGGGCTGATGCTAACCATAACCCTAATCCTAACACTATCCTTGGGCTGATGCTAAACCTAACCCTAACACTATCCTAGGGCTGATGCTAACCCTAAACCTAACCCTAACACTATCCTAAGTCTGATGCTAACCCTAGCCCTCACACTATCCTAGGCCTGATGATAACCCTAACCCTAACCTTAACACTATCCTAGGGCTGATGCTAACCCTAACCCTAACCCTAAAACTATCCTAGAGCTGATGCTAACCCTAACCCTAACACTATCCTAGGCCTGATGATAACCCTAACCCTAACCCTAATACTATCCTAGGGCTGATGCTAACCCTAACCCTAACCCTAACACTATCCTAGGGCTGATGCTAACCCTAACCCTAATACTATCCTAGGGCTGATGCTAAACCTAACCCTAAACCTAACACTATGCTAGGGCTGATGCTAACCCTATCCCTAACCCTAACACTATCCTAGGGCTGATGCTAATCCTAACCCTAACACTATCCTAGGCCTGATGCTAACCCTAACCCTAACACTTACACTATCCTAGGGCTGATGCTAACCCTAACCCTAACACTATCCTAGGGCTGATGCTAACCCTAACCCTAACCCTAACACTATCCTAAGTCTGATGGTAACCCTAGCCCTCACACTATCCTAGGCCTGATGATAACTTTAAACCTAACCTTAACACTATCCTAGGGCTGATGCTAAGCCTAACCCTAACCCTAACAATATCCTAGAGCTGATGCTAACCCTAACCCTAACACTATCCTAGGCCTGATGATAACCCTAACCCTAACCCTAACACTATCCTAAGTCTGATGCTAACCCTAGCCCTCACACTATCCTAGGCCTGATGATAACCCTAACCCTAACCTTAACACTATCCTAGGGCTGATGCTAACCCTAACCCTAACCCTAAAACTATCCTAGAGCTGATGCTAACCCTAACCCTAACACTATCCTAGGCCTGATGATAACCCTAACCCTAACCCTAACACTATCCTAGGGCTGATGCTAACCCTAACCCTAACACTATCCTAGGGCTGATGCTAACCCTAACCCTAACCCTAACACTATCCTAGGGCTGATGCTAACCCTAACGCTAAGCCTAACACTATCCTTGAACTCATGCTAACCCTAACCCTAACCATAACACTATCCTAGGCCTGATGATAACCCTAACCCTAACCCTAACACTATCCTAGGGTTTATGTTAACCCTAACCCTAACACTATCCTAGGGCTGATGCTAACCCTAACCCTAACCCTAACACTATCCTAGGGCTGATGCTAACCCTAACCCTAACACTATCCTAGGGCTGATGCTAACCCTAACCCTAACCCTAACACTATCCTAGGGCGGATGCTAACCCTAACCCTAACCCTAACACTATCCTAGGGCTGATGCTAACCCTAACCCTAACCCTAACACTATCCTAGGGCTGATGCTAACCCTAACCCTAATACTATCCTAGGGCTGATGCTAAACCTAACCCTAACCCTAACACTATCCTAGGGCTGATGCTAACCCTATCCCTAACCCTAACACTATCCTAGGGCTGATGCTAATCCTAACCCTAACACTATCCTAGGCCTGATGCTAACCCTAACCCTAACACTTACACTATCCTAGGGCTGATGCTAACCCTAACCCTAACACTATCCTAGGGCTGACGCTAACCCTAACCATAACCCTAACACTATCCTAAGTCTGATGCTAACCCTAGCCCTCACACTATCCTAGGCCTGATGATAACTTTAAACCTAACCTTAACACTATCCTAGGGCTGATGCTAACCCTAACCCTAACCCTAACAATATCCTAGAGCTGATGCTATCCCTAACCCTAACAGTATCCTAGGCCTGATGATAACCCTAACCCTAACCCTAACACTATCCTAGGGCTGATGCTAACCCTAACGCTAACACTATCCTAGGGCTGATGCTAACCCTAATCCTAAGCCTAACACTATCCTAGGGCTGATGCTAACCCTAACGCTAACCCTAACACTATCCTTGAACTGATGCTAACCCTAACCCTAACCCTAACACTATCCTAGGCCTGATGATAACCCTAACCCTAACCCTAACACTATCCTAGGGTTTATGTTAACCCTAACCCTAACACTATCCTAGGCCTGATGCTAACCCTAACCCTAACCCTAACACTATCCTAGCGCGGATGCTAACCCTAACCCTAACCCTAACACTATCCTAGGACTGATGCTAACCCTAGCACTAACACTCACCTAGGGCTGATGCTAACCCTAACCCTAACACTATCCTAGGCCTGATGCTAACCCTAACCCTAACACTATCCTAAAGTTGATGCTAACCCTAACCCTAACCCTAACACTATCATAGGCCTGATGCTAACCCTAACCCTAACCCTAACACTATCCTAGGGCTGATGCTAAACCTAACCCTAACACTATCCTAGGCTGATGCTAACCCTAACCCTAACCCTAACACTATCCTAAGTCTGATGCTAACCCTAGCCCTCACACTATCCTAGGCCTGATGATAACCCTAACCCTAACCTTAACACTATCCTAGGGCTGATGCTAACCCTAACCCTAACCCTAAAACTATCCTAGAGCTGATGCTAACCCTAACCCTAACACTATCCTAGGCCTGATGATAACCGTAACCCTAACCCTAACACTATCCTAGGGTTTATGTTAACCCTAACCCTAACACTATCCTAGGGCTGATGCTAACCCTAACCCTAACCCTGACACTACCCTAGGGCGGATGCTAACCCTAACCCTAACCCTAACACTATCCTAGGGCTGATGCTAACCCTAACACTAACACTATCCTAGGGCTGATGCTAACCCTAACCCTAACCCTAACACTATCCTAGGGCTGATGCTAACCCTAACCCTAACACTATCCTAGGCCTGATGCTAACCCTAACCCTAACACTATCCTAAAGCTGATGCTAACCCTAACCCTAACCCTAACACTATCCTAGGCCTGATGCTAACCCTGTCCCTAACCCTAACACTCTCCTAGGGCTGAGGCTAACCCTAAACCTAACACTATCCTAGGGCTGAAGCTAACCCTAACCCTAACCCTAACACTATCCTAGGGTTGATGCTAACCCTAACCCTAACACTATCCTAGGCCTGATGCTAACCCTAACCCTAACCCTAACACTATCCTAGGGATGATACTAAACCTAACCCTAACACTATCCTAGGGCTGATGCTAACCCTAACCCTAACCCTAACACTATCCTAAGTCTGATGCTAACCCTAGCCCTCACACTATCCTAGGCCTGATGATAACCCTAACCCTAACCTTAACACTATCCTAGGGCTGATGCTAACCCTAACCCTAACCCTAAAACTATCCTAGAGCTGATGCTAACCCTAACCCTAACACTATCCTAGGCCTGATGATAACCCTAACCCTAACCCTAACACTATCCTAGGGCTGATGCTAACCCTAACCCTAACACTATCCTAGGGCTGATGCTAACCCTAACCCTAACCCTAACACTATCCTAGGGCTGATGCTAACCCTAACGCTAAGCCTAACACTATCCTTGAACTCATGCTAACCCTAACCCTAACCATAACACTATCCTAGGCCTGATGATAACCCTAACCCTAACCCTAACACTATCCTAGGGTTTATGTTAACCCTAACCCTAACACTATCCTAGGGCTGATGCTAACCCTAACCCTAACACTAACACTATCCTAGGGCTGATGCTAACCCTAACCCTAACACTATCCTAGGGCTGATGCTAACCCTAACCCTAACCCTAACACTATCCTAGGGCGGATGCTAACCCTAACCCTAACCCTAACACTATCCTAGGGCTGATGCTAACCCTAACCCTAACCCTAACACTATCCTAGGGCTGATGCTAACCCTAACGCTAAGCCTAACACTATCCTTGAACTGATGCTAACCCTAACCCTAACCCTAACACTATCCTAGGCCTGATGATAACCCTAACCATAACCCTAACCCTAACACTATCCTAGGGTTTATGTTAACCCTAACCCTAACACTATCCTAGGGCTGATGCTAACCCTAACCCTAACCCTAACACTATCCTAGTGCGGATGCTAACCCTAACCCTAACCCTAACACTATTCTAGGGCTGATGCTAACCCTAACACTAACACTATCCTAGGGCTGATGCTAACCCTAACCCTAACCCTAACACTATCCTAGGGCTGATGCTAACCCTAACCTTAACTCTAACACTATCCTAGGGCTGATGCTAACCCTAACCCTTACCCTAACACTATGATAGGGCTGATGCTAACCCTAACCCTAACTCTAACACTATCCTAGGGCTGATGCTAACCCTAACCCTAACCATATCCTAGGCCTGATGATATCCTTAACCCTAAACCTAACACTATCCTAGGGCTGATGCTAACCATAACCCTAACCCTAACACTATCCTAGGGCTGATGCTAACCCTAACCCTAACTCTAACACTATCCTAGGGCTGATGCTAACCCTAACCCTAACCATATCCTAGGCCTGATGATATCCGTAACCTTAAACCTAACACTATCCTAGGGCTGATGCTAACCCTAACCCTAACCCTAACACTATCCTAGGGCTGATTCTAACCGTAACCCTAACACTATCCTAGGCCTGATGCTAACCCTAACCCTAACCCTAACACTATCCTAGGCCTGATGCTAACCCTATCCGTAAACCTAACACTCTCCTAGGGCTGAGGCTAACCCTAACCCTGACACTATCCTAGGGCTGATGCTAACCCTACCCCTGACACTATCCTAGGGCTGATGCTAACCCTAACCCTAACCCTAACACTATCCTAGGGTTGATGCTAACCCTAACCGTAACACTATCCTAGGGCTGATGCTAACCCTAACCCTAACCCTAACACTATCCTAGGGCTGATGCTAACACTAACACTAACACTATCCTAGGGCTGATGCTAACCATAACCCTAATCCTAACACTATCCTTGGGCTGATGCTAAACCTAACCCTAACACTATCCTAGGGCTGATGCTAACCCTAAACCTAACCCTAACACTATCCTAAGTCTGATGCTAACCCTAGCCCTCACACTATCCTAGGCCTGATGATAACCCTAACCCTAACCTTAACACTATCCTAGGGCTGATGCTAACCCTAACCCTAACCCTAAAACTATCCTAGAGCTGATGCTAACCCTAACCCTAACACTATCCTAGGCCTGATGATAACCCTAACCCTAACCCTAATACTATCCTAGGGCTGATGCTAACCCTAACCCTAACCCTAACACTATCCTAGGGCTGATGCTAACCCTAACCCTAATACTATCCTAGGGCTGATGCTAAACCTAACCCTAAACCTAACACTATGCTAGGGCTGATGCTAACCCTATCCCTAACACTAACACTATCCTAGGGCTGATGCTAATCCTAACCCTAACACTATCCTAGGCCTGATGCTAACCCTAACCCTAACACTTACACTATCCTAGGGCTGATGCTAACCCTAACCCTAACACTATCCTAGGGCTGATGCTAACCCTAACCCTAACCCTAACACTATCCTAAGTCTGATGGTAACCCTAGCCCTCACACTATCCTAGGCCTGATGATAACTTTAAACCTAACCTTAACACTATCCTAGGGCTGATGCTAAGCCTAACCCTAACCCTAACAATATCCTAGAGCTGATGCTAACCCTAACCCTAACACTATCCTAGGCCTGATGATAACCCTAACCCTAACCCTAACACTATCCTAAGTCTGATGCTAACCCTAGCCCTCACACTATCCTAGGCCTGATGATAACCCTAACCCTAACCTTAACACTATCCTAGGGCTGATGCTAACCCTAACCCTAACCCTAAAACTATCCTAGAGCTGATGCTAACCCTAACCCTAACACTATCCTAGGCCTGATGATAACCCTAACCCTAACCCTAACACTATCCTAGGGCTGATGCTAACCCTAACCCTAACACTATCCTAGGGCTGATGCTAACCCTAACCCTAACCCTAACACTATCCTAGGGCTGATGCTAACCCTAACGCTAAGCCTAACACTATCCTTGAACTCATGCTAACCCTAACCCTAACCATAACACTATCCTAGGCCTGATGATAACCCTAACCCTAACCCTAACACTATCCTAGGGTTTATGTTAACCCTAACCCTAACACTATCCTAGGGCTGATGCTAACCCTAACCCTAACCCTAACACTATCCTAGGGCTGATGCTAACCCTAACCCTAACACTATCCTAGGGCTGATGCTAACCCTAACCCTAACCCTAACACTATCCTAGGGCGGATGCTAACCCTAACCCTAACCCTAACACTATCCTAGGGCTGATGCTAACCCTAACCCTAACCCTAACACTATCCTAGGGCTGATGCTAACCCTAACGCTAAGCCTAACACTATCCTTGAACTGATGCTAACCCTAACCCTAACCCTAACACTATCCTAGGCCTGATGATAACCCTAACCCTAACCCTAACCCTAACACTATCCTAGGGTTTATGTTAACCCTAACCCTAACACTATCCTAGGGCTGCGCTAACCCTAACCCTAACCCTAACACTATCCTAGGGCGGATGCTAACCCTAACCCTAACCCTAACACTATCCTAGGGCTGATGCTAACCCTAACCTTAACTCTAACACTATCCTAGGGCTGATGCTATCCCTAACCCTTACCCTAACACTATGATAGGGCTGATGCTAACCCTAACCCTAACTCTAACACTATCCTAGGGCTGATGCTAACCCTAACCCTAACCATATCCTAGGCCTGATGATATCCTTAACCCTAAACCTAACACTATCCTAGGGCTGATGCTAACCCTAACCCTAACCCTAACACTATCCTAGGGCTGATGCTAACCCTAACCCTAACTCTAACACTATCCTAGGGCTGATGCTAACCCTAACCCTAACCATATCCTAGGCCTGATGATATCCTTAACCTTAAACCTAACACTATCCTAGGGCTGATGCTAACCCTAACCCTAACCCTAACACTATCCTAGGGCTGATTCTAACCGTAACCCTAACACTATCCTAGGCCTGATGCTAACCCTAACCCTAACCCTAACACTATCCTAGGCCTGATGCTAACCCTATCCGTAAACCTAACACTCTCCTAGGGCTGAGGCTAACCCTAACCCTGACACTATCCTAGGGCTGATGCTAACCCTACCCCTGACACTATCCTAGGGCTGATGCTAACCCTAACCCTAACCCTAACACTATCCTAGGGTTGATGCTAACCCTAACCGTAACACTATCCTAGGGCTGATGCTAACCCTAACCCTAACCCTAACACTATCCTAGGGCTGATGCTAACACTAACACTAACACTATCCTAGGGCTGATGCTAACCATAACCCTAATCCTAACACTATCCTAGGGCTGATGCTAAACCTAACCCTAACACTATCCTAGGGCTGATGCTAACCCTAAACCTAACCCTAACACTATCCTAAGTCTGATGCTAACCCTAGCCCTCACACTATCCTAGGCCTGATGATAACCCTAACCCTAACCTTAACACTATCCTAGGGCTGATGCTAACCCTAACCCTAACCCTAAAACTATCCTAGAGCTGATGCTAACCCTAACCCTAACACTATCCTAGGCCTGATGATAACCCTAACCCTAACCCTAATACTATCCTAGGGCTGATGCTAACCCTAACCCTAACCCTAACACTATCCTAGGGCTGATGCTAACCCTAACCCTAATACTATCCTAGGGCTGATGCTAAACCTAACCCTAAACCTAACACTATGCTAGGGCTGATGCTAACCCTATCCCTAACCCTAACACTATCCTAGGGCTGATGCTAATCCTAACCCTAACACTATCCTAGGCCTGATGCTAACCCTAACCCTAACACTTACACTATCCTAGGGCTGATGCTAACCCTAACCCTAACACTATCCTAGGGCTGATGCTAACCCTAACCCTAACCCTAACACTATCCTAAGTCTGATGGTAACCCTAGCCCTCACACTATCCTAGGCCTGATGATAACTTTAAACCTAACCTTAACACTATCCTAGGGCTGATGCTAACCCTAACCCTAACCCTAACAATATCCTAGAGCTGATGCTAACCCTAACCCTAACACTATCCTAGGCCTCATGATAACCCTAACCCTAACCCTAACACTATCCTAGGGCTGATGCTAACCCTAACGCTAACACTATCCTAGGGCTGATGCTAACCCTAATCCTAAGCCTAACACTATCCTAATGCTGATGCTAACCCTAACGCTAACCCTAACACTATCCTTGAACTGATGCTAACCCTAACCCTAACCCTAACACTATCCTAGGCCTGATGATAACCCTAACCCTAACCCTAACACTATCCTAGGGTTTATGTTAACCCTAACCCTAACACTATCCTAGGCCTGATGCTAACCCTAACCCTAACCCTAACACTATCCTAGGGCGGATGCTAACCCTAACCCTAACCCTAACACTATCCTAGGACTGATGCTAACCCTAACACTAACACTCACCTAGGGCTGATGCTAACCCTAACCCTAACACTATCCTAGGCCTGATGCTAACCCTAACCCTAACACTATCCTAAAGTTGATGCTAACCCTAACCCTAACCCTAACACTATCCTAGGCCTGATGCTAACCCTAACCCTAACCCTAACACTATCCTAGGGCTGATGCTAAACCTAACCCTAACACTATCCTAGGCTGATGCTAACCCTAACCCTAACCCTAACACTATCCTAAGTCTGATGCTAACCCTAGCCCTCACACTATCCTAGGCCTGATGATAACCCTAACCCTAACCTTAACACTATCCTAGGGCTGATGCTAACCCTAACCCTAACCCTAAAACTATCCTAGAGCTGATGCTAACCCTAACCCTAACACTATCCTAGGCCTGATGATAACCGTAACCCTAACCCTAACACTATCCTAGGGTTTATGTTAACCCTAACCCTAACACTATCCTAGGGCTGATGCTAACCCTAACCCTAACCCTAACACTACCCTAGGGCGGATGCTAACCCTAACCCTAACCCTAACACTATCCTAGGGCTGATGCTAACCCTAACACTAACACTATCCTAGGGCTGATGCTAACCCTAACCCTAACCCTAACACTATCCTAGGGCTGATGCTAACCCTAACCCTAACACTATCCTAGGCCTGATGCTAACCCTAACCCTAACACTATCCTAAAGCGGATGCTAACCCTAACCCTAACCCTAACACTATCCTAGGCCTGATGCTAACCCTGTCCCTAACCCTAACACTCTCCTAGGGCTGAGGCTAACCCTAAACCTAACACTATCCTAGGGCTGAAGCTAACCCTAACCCTAACCCTAACACTATCCTAGGGTTGATGCTAACCCTAACCCTAACACTATCCTAGGCCTGATGCTAACCCTAACCCTAACCCTAACACTATCCTAGGGCTGATACTAAACCTAACCCTAACACTATCCTAGGGCTGATGCTAACCCTAACCCTAACCCTAACACTATCCTAAGTCTGATGCTAACCCTAGCCCTCACACTATCCTAGGCCTGATGATAACCCTAACCCTAACCTTAACACTATCCTAGGGCTGATGCTAACCCTAACCCTAACCCTAAAACTATCCTAGAGCTGATGCTAACCCTAACCCTAACACTATCCTAGGCCTGATGATAACCCTAACCCTAACCCTAACACTATCCTAGGGCTGATGCTAACCCTAACCCTAACAATATCCTAGGGCTGATGCTAACCCTAACCCTAACCCTAACACTATCCTAGGGCTGATGCTAACCCTAACGCTAAGCCTAACACTATCCTTGAACTCATGCTAACCCTAACCCTAACCATAACACTATCCTAGGCCTGATGATAACCCTAACCCTAACCCTAACACTATCCTAGGGTTTATGTTAACCCTAACCCTAACACTATCCTAGGGCTGATGCTAACCCTAACCCTAACCCTAACACTATCCTAGGGCTGATGCTAACCCTAACCCTAACACTATCCTAGGGCTGATGCTAACCCTAACCCTAACCCTAACACTATCCTAGGGCGGATGCTAACCCTAACCCTAACCCTAACACTATCCTAGGGCTGATGCTAACCCTAACCCTAACCCTAACACTATCCTAGGGCTGATGCTAACCCTAACCTTAACTCTAACACTATCCTAGGGCTGATGCTAACCCTAACCCTAACCCTAACACTATGCTAGGGCTGATGCTAACCCTAACCCTAACTCTAACACTATCCTAGGGCTGATGCTAACCCTAACCCTAACCATATCCTAGGCCTGATGATATCCTTAACCCTAAACCTAACACTATCCTAGGGCTGATGCTAACCCTAACCCTAACCCTAACACTATCCTAGGGCTGATGCTAACCCTAACCCTAACACTATCCTAAAGCGGATGCTAACCCTAACCCTAACCCTAACACTATCCTAGGCCTGATGCTAACCCTGTCCCTAACCCTAACACTCTCCTAGGGCTGAGGCTAACCCTAAACCTAACACTATCCTAGGGCTGAAGCTAACCCTAACCCTAACCCTAACACTATCCTAGGGTTGATGCTAACCCTAACCCTAACACTATCCTAGGCCTGATGCTAACCCTAACCCTAACCCTAACACTATCCTAGGGCTGATACTAAACCTAACCCTAACACTATCCTAGGGCTGATGCTAACCCTAACCCTAACCCTAACACTATCCTAAGTCTGATGCTAACCCTAGCCCTCACACTATCCTAGGCCTGATGATAACCCTAACCCTAACCTTAACACTATCCTAGGGCTGATGCTAACCCTAACCCTAACCCTAAAACTATCCTAGAGCTGATGCTAACCCTAACCCTAACACTATCCTAGGCCTGATGATAACCCTAACCCTAACCCTAACACTATCCTAGGGCTGATGCTAACCCTAACCCTAACACTATCCTAGGGCTGATGCTAACCCTAACCCTAACCCTAACACTATCCTAGGGCTGATGCTAACCCTAACGCTAAGCCTAACACTATCCTTGAACTCATGCTAACCCTAACCCTAACCATAACACTATCCTAGACCTGATGATAACCCTAACCCTAACCCTAACACTATCCTAGGGTTTATGTTAACCCTAACCCTAACACTATCCTAGGGCTGATGCTAACCCTAACCCTAACCCTAACACTATCCTAGGGCTGATGCTAACCCTAACCCTAACACTATCCTAGGGCTGATGCTAACCCTAACCCTAACCCTAACACTATCCTAGGGCGGATGCTAACCCTAACCCTAACCCTAACACTATCCTAGGGCTGATGCTAACCCTAACCCTAACCCTAACACTATCCTAGGGCTGATGCTAACCCTAACGCTAAGCCCAACACTATCCTTGAACTGATGCTAACCCTAACCCTAACCCTAACACTATCCTAGGCCTGATGATAACCCTAACCCTAACCCTAACCCTAACACTATCCTAGGGTTTATGTTAACCCTAACCCTAACACTATCCTAGGGCTGATGCTAACCCTAACCCAAACCCTAACACTATCCTAGGGCGGATGCTAACCCTAACCCTAACCCTAACACTATCCTAGGGCTGATGCTAACCCTAACACTAACACTATCCTAGGGCTGATGCTAACCCTAACCCTAACCCTAACACTATCCTAGGGCTGATGCTAACCCTAACCTTAACTCTAACACTATCCTAGGGCTGATGCTAACCCTAACCCTAACCCTAACACTATGCTAGGGCTGATGCTAACCCTAACCCTAACTCTAACACTATCCTAGGGCTGATGCTAACCCTAACCCTAACCATATCCTAGGCCTGATGATATCCTTAACCCTAAACCTAACACTATCCTAGGGCTGATGCTAACCCTAACCCTAACCCTAACACTATCCTAGGGCTGATGCTAACCCTAACCCTAACTCTAACACTATCCTAGGGCTGATGCTAACCCTAACCCTAACCCTAACACTATCCTAGGGCTGATTCTAACCGTAACCCTAACACTATCCTAGGCCTGATGCTAACCCTAACCCTAACCCTAACACTATCCTAGGCCTGATGCTAACCCTATCCGTAAACCTAACACTCTCCTAGGGCTGAGGCTAACCCTAACCCTGACACTATCCTAGGGCTGATGCTAACCCTACCCCTGACACTATCCTAGGGCTGATGCTAACCCTAACCCTAACCCTAACACTATCCTAGGGTTGATGCTAACCCTAACCGTAACACTATCCTAGGGCTGATGCTAACCCTAACCCTAACCCTAACACTATCCTAGGGCTGATGCTAACACTAACACTAACACTATCCTAGGGCTGATGCTAACCATAACCCTAATCCTAACACTATCCTAGGGCTGATGCTAAACCTAACCCTAACACTATCCTAGGGCTGATGCTAACCCTAAACCTAACCCTAACACTATCCTAAGTCTGATGCTAACCCTAGCCCTCACACTATCCTAGGCCTGATGATAACCCTAACCCTAACCTTAACACTATCCTAGGGCTGATGCTAACCCTAACCCTAACCCTAAAACTATCCTAGAGCTGATGCTAACCCTAACCCTAACACTATCCTAGGCCTGATGATAACCCTAACCCTAACCCTAATACTATCCTAGGGCTGATGCTAACCCTAACCCTAACCCTAACACTATCCTAGGGCTGATGCTAACCCTAACCCTAATACTATCCTAGGGCTGATGCTAAACCTAACCCTAACCCTAACACTATGCTAGGGCTGATGCTAACCCTATCCCTAACCCTAACACTATCCTAGGGCTGATGCTAATCCTAACCCTAACACTATCCTAGGCCTGATGCTAACCCTAACCCTAACACTTACACTATCCTAGGGCTGATGCTAACCCTAACCCTAACACTATCCTAGGGCTGATGCTAACCCTAACCCTAACCCTAACACTATCCTAAGTCTGATGGTAACCCTAGCCCTCACACTATCCTAGGCCTGATGATAACTTTAAACCTAACCTTAACACTATCCTAGGGCAGATGCTAACCCTAACCCTAACCCTAACAATATCCTAGAGCTGATGCTAACCCTAACCCTAACACTATCCTAGGCCTGATGATAACCCTAACCCTAACCCTAACACTATCCTAGGGCTGATGCTAACCCTAACGCTAACACTATCCTAGGGCTGATGCTAACCCTAATCCTAAGCCTAACACTATCCTAGGGCTGATGGTAACCCTAACGCTAACCCTAACACTATCCTTGAACTGATGCTAACCCTAACCCTAACCCTAACACTATCCTAGGCCTGATGATAACCCTAACCCTAACCCTAACACTATCCTAGGGTTTATGTTAACCCTAACCCTAACACTATCCTAGGCCTGATGCTAACCCTAACCCTAACCCTAACACTATCCTAGGGCGGATGCTAACCCTAACCCTAACCCTAACACTATCCTAGGACTGATGCTAACCCTAACACTAACACTCACCTAGGGCTGATGCTAACCCTAACCCTAACACTATCCTAGGCCTGATGCTAACCCTAACCCTAACACTATCCTAAAGTTGATGCTAACCCTAACCCTAACCCTAACACTATCCTAGGCCTGATGCTAACCCTAACCCTAACCCTAACACTATCCTAGGGCTGATGCTAAACCTAACCCTAACACTATCCTAGGCTGATGCTAACCCTAACCCTAACCCTAACACTATCCTAAGTCTGATGCTAACCCTAGCCCTCACACTATCCTAGGCCTGATGATAACCCTAACCCTAACCTTAACACTATCCTAGGGCTGAAGCTAACCCTAACCCTAACCCTAAAACTATCCTAGAGCTGATGCTAACCCTAACCCTAACACTATCCTAGGCCTGATGATAACCGTAACCCTAACCCTAACACTATCCTAGGGTTTATGTTAACCCTAACCCTAACACTATCCTAGGGCTGATGCTAACCCTAACCCTAACCCTAACACTATCCTAGGGCGGATGCTAACCCTAACGCTAAGCCTAACACTATCCTTGAACTGATGCTAACCCTAACCCTAACCCTAACACTATCCTAGGCCTGATGATAACCCTAACCCTAACCCTAACCCTAACACTATCCTAGGGTTTATGTTAACCCTAACCCTAACACTATCCTAGGGCTGCGCTAACCCTAACCCTAACCCTAACACTATCCTAGGGCGGATGCTAACCCTAACCCTAACCCTAACACTATCCTAGGGCTGATGCTAACCCTAACACTAACACTATCCTAGGGCTGATGCTAACCCTAACCCTAACCCTAACACTATCCTAGGGCTGATGCTAACCCTAACCTTAACTCTAACACTATCCTAGGGCTGATGCTAACCCTAACCCTTACCCTAACACTATGATAGGGCTGATGCTAACCCTAACCCTAACTCTAACACTATCCTAGGGCTGATGCTAACCCTAACCCTAACCATATCCTAGGCCTGATGATATCCTTAACCCTAAACCTAACACTATCCTAGGGCTGATGCTAACCCTAACCCTAACCCTAACACTATCCTAGGGCTGATGCTAACCCTAACCCTAACTCTAACACTATCCTAGGGCTGATGCTAACCCTAACCCTAACCATATCCTAGGCCTGATGATATCCTTAACCTTAAACCTAACACTATCCTAGGGCTGATGCTAACCCTAACCCTAACCCTAACACTATCCTAGGGCTGATTCTAACCGTAACCCTAACACTATCCTAGGCCTGATGCTAACCCTAACCCTAACCCTAACACTATCCTAGGCCTGATGCTAACCCTATCCGTAAACCTAACACTCTCCTAGGGCTGAGGCTAACCCTAACCCTGACACTATCCTAGGGCTGATGCTAACCCTACCCCTGACACTATCCTAGGGCTGATGCTAACCCTAACCCTAACCCTAACACTATCCTAGGGTTGATGCTAACCCTAACCGTAACACTATCCTAGGGCTGATGCTAACCCTAACCCTAACCCTAACACTATCCTAGGGCTGATGCTAACACTAACACTAACACTATCCTAGGGCTGATGCTAACCATAACCCTAATCCTAACACTATCCTAGGGCTGATGCTAAACCTAACCCTAACACTATCCTAGGGCTGATGCTAACCCTAAACCTAACCCTAACACTATCCTAAGTCTGATGCTAACCCTAGCCCTCACACTATCCTAGGCCTGATGATAACCCTAACCCGAACCTTAACACTATCCTAGGGCTGATGCTAACCCTAACCCTAACCCTAAAACTATCCTAGAGCTGATGCTAACCCTAACCCTAACACTATCCTAGGCCTGATGATAACCCTAACCCTAACCCTAATACTATCCTAGGGCTGATGCTAACCCTAACCCTAACCCTAACACTATCCTAGGGCTGATGCTAACCCTAACCCTAATACTATCCTAGGGCTGATGCTAAACCTAACCCTAAACCTAACACTATGCTAGGGCTGATGCTAACCCTATCCCTAACCCTAACACTATCCTAGGGCTGATGCTAATCCTAACCCTAACACTATCCTAGGCCTGATGCTAACCCTAACCCTAACACTTACACTATCCTAGGGCTGATGCTAACCCTAACCCTAACACTATCCTAGGGCTGATGCTAACCCTAACCCTAACCCTAACACTATCCTAAGTCTGATGGTAACCCTAGCCCTCACACTATCCTAGGCCTGATGATAACTTTAAACCTAACCTTAACACTATCCTAGGGCTGATGCTAACCCTAACCCTAACCCTAACAATATCCTAGAGCTGATGCTAACCCTAACCCTAACACTATCCTAGGCCTCATGATAACCCTAACCCTAACCCTAACACTATCCTAGGGCTGATGCTAACCCTAACGCTAACACTATCCTAGGGCTGATGCTAACCCTAATCCTAAGCCTAACACTATCCTAATGCTGATGCTAACCCTAACGCTAACCCTAACACTATCCTTGAACTGATGCTAACCCTAACCCTAACCCTAACACTATCCTAGGCCTGATGATAACCCTAACCCTAACCCTAACACTATCCTAGGGTTTATGTTAACCCTAACCCTAACACTATCCTAGGCCTGATGCTAACCCTAACCCTAACCCTAACACTATCCTAGGGCGGATGCTAACCCTAACCCTAACCCTAACACTATCCTAGGACTGATGCTAACCCTAACACTAACACTCACCTAGGGCTGATGCTAACCCTAACCCTAACACTATCCTAGGCCTGATGCTAACCCTAACCCTAACACTATCCTAAAGTTGATGCTAACCCTAACCCTAACCCTAACACTATCCTAGGCCTGATGCTAACCCTAACCCTAACCCTAACACTATCCTAGGGCTGATGCTAAACCTAACCCTAACACTATCCTAGGCTGATGCTAACCCTAACCCTAACCCTAACACTATCCTAAGTCTGATGCTAACCCTAGCCCTCACACTATCCTAGGCCTGATGATAACCCTAACCCTAACCTTAACACTATCCTAGGGCTGATGCTAACCCTAACCCTAACCCTAAAACTATCCTAGAGCTGATGCTAACCCTAACCCTAACACTATCCTAGGCCTGATGATAACCGTAACCCTAACCCTAACACTATCCTAGGGTTTATGTTAACCCTAACCCTAACACTATCCTAGGGCTGATGCTAACCCTAACCCTAACCCTAACACTACCCTAGGGCGGATGCTAACCCTAACCCTAACCCTAACACTATCCTAGGGCTGATGCTAACCCTAACACTAACACTATCCTAGGGCTGATGCTAACCCTAACCCTAACCCTAACACTATCCTAGGGCTGATGCTAACCCTAACCCTAACACTATCCTAGGCCTGATGCTAACCCTAACGCTAACACTATCCTAAAGCGGATGCTAACCCTAACCCTAACCCTAACACTATCCTAGGCCTGATGCTAACCCTGTCCCTAACCCTAACACTCTCCTAGGGCTGAGGCTAACCCTAAACCTAACACTATCCTAGGGCTGAAGCTAACCCTAACCCTAACCCTAACACTATCCTAGGGTTGATGCTAACCCTAACCCTAACACTATCCTAGGCCTGATGCTAACCCTAACCCTAACCCTAACACTATCCTAGGGCTGATACTAAACCTAACCCTAACACTATCCTAGGGCTGATGCTAACCCTAACCCTAACCCTAACACTATCCTAAGTCTGATGCTAACCCTAGCCCTCACACTATCCTAGGCCTGATGATAACCCTAACCCTAACCTTAACACTATCCTAGGGCTGATGCTAACCCTAACCCTAACCCTAAAACTATCCTAGAGCTGATGCTAACCCTAACCCTAACACTATCCTAGGCCTGATGATAACCCTAACCCTAACCCTAACACTATCCTAGGGCTGATGCTAACCCTAACCCTAACACTATCCTAGGGCTGATGCTAACCCTAACCCTAACCCTAACACTATCCTAGGGCTGATGCTAACCCTAACGCTAAGCCTAACACTATCCTTGAACTCATGCTAACCCTAACCCTAACCATAACACTATCCTAGGCCTGATGATAACCCTAACCCTAACCCTAACACTATCCTAGGGTTTATGTTAACCCTAACCCTAACACTATCCTAGGGCTGATGCTAACCCTAACCCTAACCCTAACACTATCCTAGGGCTGATGCTAACCCTAACCCTAACACTATCCTAGGGCTGATGCTAACCCTAACCCTAACCCTAACACTATCCTAGGGCGGATGCTAACCCTAACCCTAACCCTAACACTATCCTAGGGCTGATGCTAACCCTAACCCTAACCCTAACACTATCCTAGGGCTGATGCTAACCCTAACCTTAACTCTAACACTATCCTAGGGCTGATGCTAACCCTAACCCTAACCCTAACACTATGCTAGGGCTGATGCTAACCCTAACCCTAACTCTAACACTATCCTAGGGCTGATGCTAACCCTAACCCTAACCATATCCTAGGCCTGATGATATCCTTAACCCTAAACCTAACACTAACCTAGGGCTGATGCTAACCCTAACCCTAACCCTAACACTATCCTAGGGCTGATGCTAACCCTAACCCTAACACTATCCTAAAGCGGATGCTAACCCTAACCCTAACCCTAACACTATCCTAGGCCTGATGCTAACCCTGTCCCTAACCCTAACACTCTCCTAGGGCTGAGGCTAACCCTAAACCTAACACTATACTAGGGCTGAAGCTAACCCTAACCCTAACCCTAACACTATCCTAGGGTTGATGCTAACCCTAACCCTAACACTATCCTAGGCCTGATGCTAACCCTAACCCTAACCCTAACACTATCCTAGGGCTGATACTAAACCTAACCCTAACACTATCCTAGGGCTGATGCTAACCCTAACCCTAACCCTAACACTATCCTAAGTCTGATGCTAACCCTAGCCCTCACACTATCCTAGGCCTGATGATAACCCTAACCCTAACCTTAACACTATCCTAGGGCTGATGCTAACCCTAACCCTAACCCTAAAACTATCCTAGAGCTGATGCTAACCCTAACCCTAACACTATCCTAGGCCTGATGATAACCCTAACCCTAACCCTAACACTATCCTAGGGCTGATGCTAACCCTAACCCTAACACTATCCTAGGGCTGATGCTAACCCTAACCCTAACCCTAACACTATCCTAGGGCTGATGCTAACCCTAACGCTAAGCCTAACACTATCCTTGAACTCATGCTAACCCTAACCCTAACCATAACACTATCCTAGGCCTGATGATAACCCTAACCCTAACCCTAACACTATCCTAGGGTTTATGTTAACCCTAACCCTAACACTATCCTAGGGCTGATGCTAACCCTAACCCTAACCCTAACACTATCCTAGGGCTGATGCTAACCCTAACCCTAACACTATCCTAGGGCTGATGCTAACCCTAACCCTAACCCTAACACTATCCTAGGGCGGATGCTAACCCTAACCCTAACCCTAACACTATCCTAGGGCTGATGCTAACCCTAACCCTAACCCTAACACTATCCTAGGGCTGATGCTAACCCTAACGCTAAGCCCAACACTATCCTTGAACTGATGCTAACCCTAACCCTAACCCTAACACTATCCTAGGCCTGATGATAACCCTAACCCTAACCCTAACCCTAACACTATCCTAGGGTTTATGTTAACCCTAACCCTAACACTATCCTAGGGCTGATGCTAACCCTAACCCAAACCCTAACACTATCCTAGGGCGGATGCTAACCCTAACCCTAACCCTAACACTATCCTAGGGCTGATGCTAACCCTAACACTAACACTATCCTAGGGCTGATGCTAACCCTAACCCTAACCCTAACACTATCCTAGGGCTGATGCTAACCCTAACCTTAACTCTAACACTATCCTAGGGCTGATGCTAACCCTAACCCTAACCCTAACACTATGCTAGGGCTGATGCTAACCCTAACCCTAACTCTAACACTATCCTAGGGCTGATGCTAACCCTAACCCTAACCATATCCTAGGCCTGATGATATCCTTAACCCTAAACCTAACACTATCCTAGGGCTGATGCTAACCCTAACCCTAACCCTAACACTATCCTAGGGCTGATGCTAACCCTAACCCTAACTCTAACACTATCCTAGGGCTGATGCTAACCCTAACCCTAACCATATCCTAGGCCTGATGATATCCTTAACCTTAAACCTAACACTATCCTAGGGCTGATGCTAACCCTAACCCTAACCCTAACACTATCCTAGGGCTGATTCTAACCGTAACCCTAACACTATCCTAGGCCTGATGCTAACCCTAACCCTAACCCTAACACTATCCTAGGCCTGATGCTAACCCTATCCGTAAACCTAACACTCTCCTAGGGCTGAGGCTAACCCTAACCCTGACACTATCCTAGGGCTGATGCTAACCCTACCCCTGACACTATCCTAGGGCTGATGCTAACCCTAACCCTAACCCTAACACTATCCTAGGGTTGATGCTAACCCTAACCGTAACACTATCCTAGGGCTGATGCTAACCCTAACCCTAACCCTAACACTATCCTAGGGCTGATGCTAACACTAACACTAACACTATCCTAGGGCTGATGCTAACCATAACCCTAATCCTAACACTATCCTAGGGCTGATGCTAAACCTAACCCTAACACTATCCTAGGGCTGATGCTAACCCTAAACCTAACCCTAACACTATCCTAAGTCTGATGCTAACCCTAGCCCTCACACTATCCTAGGCCTGATGATAACCCTAACCCTAACCTTAACACTATCCTAGGGCTGATGCTAACCCTAACCCTAACCCTAAAACTATCCTAGAGCTGATGCTAACCCTAACCCTAACACTATCCTAGGCCTGATGATAACCCTAACCCTAACCCTAATACTATCCTAGGGCTGATGCTAACCCTAACCCTAACCCTAACACTATCCTAGGGCTGATGCTAACCCTAACCCTAATACTATCCTAGGGCTGATGCTAAACCTAACCCTAACCCTAACACTATGCTAGGGCTGATGCTAACCCTATCCCTAACCCTAACACTATCCTAGGGCTGATGCTAATCCTAACCCTAACACTATCCTAGGCCTGATGCTAACCCTAACCCTAACACTTACACTATCCTAGGGCTGATGCTAACCCTAACCCTAACACTATCCTAGGGCTGATGCTAACCCTAACCCTAACCCTAACACTATCCTAAGTCTGATGGTAACCCTAGCCCTCACACTATCCTAGGCCTGATGATAACTTTAAACCTAACCTTAACACTATCCTAGGGCAGATGCTAACCCTAACCCTAACCCTAACAATATCCTAGAGCTGATGCTAACCCTAACCCTAACACTATCCTAGGCCTGATGATAACCCTAACCCTAACCCTAACACTATCCTAGGGCTGATGCTAACCCTAACGCTAACACTATCCTAGGGCTGATGCTAACCCTAATCCTAAGCCTAACACTATCCTAGGGCTGATGGTAACCCTAACGCTAACCCTAACACTATCCTTGAACTGATGCTAACCCTAACCCTAACCCTAACACTATCCTAGGCCTGATGATAACCCTAACCCTAACCCTAACACTATCCTAGGGTTTATGTTAACCCTAACCCTAACACTATCCTAGGCCTGATGCTAACCCTAACCCTAACCCTAACACTATCCTAGGGCGGATGCTAACCCTAACCCTAACCCTAACACTATCCTAGGACTGATGCTAACCCTAACACTAACACTCACCTAGGGCTGATGCTAACCCTAACCCTAACACTATCCTAGGCCTGATGCTAACCCTAACCCTAACACTATCCTAAAGTTGATGCTAACCCTAACCCTAACCCTAACACTATCCTAGGCCTGATGCTAACCCTAACCCTAACCCTAACACTATCCTAGGGCTGATGCTAAACCTAACCCTAACACTATCCTAGGCTGATGCTAACCCTAACCCTAACCCTAACACTATCCTAAGTCTGATGCTAACCCTAGCCCTCACACTATCCTAGGCCTGATGATAACCCTAACCCTAACCTTAACACTATCCTAGGGCTGAAGCTAACCCTAACCCTAACCCTAAAACTATCCTAGAGCTGATGCTAACCCTAACCCTAACACTATCCTAGGCCTGATGATAACCGTAACCCTAACCCTAACACTATCCTAGGGTTTATGTTAACCCTAACCCTAACACTATCCTAGGGCTGATGCTAACCCTAACCCTAACCCTAACACTATCCTAGGGCGGATGTTAACCCTAACCCTAACCCTAACACTATCCTAGGGCTGATGCTAACCCTAACACTAACACTATCCTAGGGCTGATGCTAACCCTAACCCTAACCCTAACACTATCCTAGGGCTGATGCTAACCCTAACCCTAACACTATCCTAGGCCAGATGCTAACCCTAACCCTAACACTATCCTAAAGCTGATGCTAACCCTAACCCTAACCCTAACACTATCCTAGGCCTGATGCTAACCCTGTCCCTAACCCTAACACTCTCCTAGGGCTGAGGCTAACCCTAAACCTAACACTATCCTAGGGCTGAAGCTAACCCTAACCCTAACCCTAACACTATCCTAGGGTTGATGCTAACCCTAACCCTAACACTATCCTAGGCCTGATGCTAACCCTAACCCTAACCCTAACACTATCCTAGGGCTGATACTAAAACTAACCCTAACACTATCCTAGGGCTGATGCTAACCCTAACCCTAACCCTAACACTATCCTAAGTCTGATGCTAACCCTAGCCCTCACACTATCCTAGGCCTGATGATAACCCTAACCCTAACCTTAACACTATCCTAGGGCTGATGCTAACCCTAACCCTAA
Source organism: Lemur catta (assembly GCF_020740605.2). Taxonomy (NCBI): domain Eukaryota; kingdom Metazoa; phylum Chordata; class Mammalia; order Primates; family Lemuridae; genus Lemur; species Lemur catta. The sequence goes on along the minus strand of NW_025423853.1, from coordinate 1,882,294 downwards.
CCCTAAAACTATCCTAGAGCTGATGCTAACCCTAACCCTAACACTATCCTAGGCCTGATGATAACCCTAACCCTAACCCTAACACTATCCTAGGGCTGATGCTAACCCTAACCCTAACACTATCCTAGGGCTGATGCTAACCCTAACCCTAACACTATCCTAGGGCTGATGCTAACCCTAACCCTAACACTATCCTAGGGCTGATGCTGACCCTAACACTAACACTATCCTAGGGCTGATGCTAACCCTAACCCTAACCCTAACACTATCCTAGGGCTGATGCTAACCCTAACCTTAACTCTAACACTATCCTAGGGCTGATGCTAACCCTAACCCTAACCCTAACACTATGATAGGGCTGATGCTAACCCTAACCCTAACTCTAACACTATCCTAGGGCTGATGCTAACCCTAACCCTAACCATATCCTAGGCCTGATGATATCCTTAACCCTAAACCTAACACTATCCTAGGGCTGATGCTAACCCTAACCCTAACCCTAACACTATCCTAGGGCTGATGCTAACCCTAACCCTAACATTAACACTATCCTTGGGCTGATGCTAACCCTAACCCTAACCCTAACACTATCCTAGGCCTGATGATAACCCTAACCCTAACCCTAACACTATCCTAGGGCTGATGCTAACCCTAACGCTAACACTATCCTAGGGCTGATGCTAACCCTAACGCTAACCCTAACACTATCCTTGAACTGATGTTAACCCTAACCCTAACCCTAACACTATCCTAGGCCTGATGATAACCCTAACCCTAACCCTAACACTATCCTAGGGTTTATGTTAACCCTAACCCTAACACTATCCTAGGCCTGATGCTAACCCTAACCCTAACCCTAACACTATCCTAGGGCGGATGCTAACCCTAACCCTAACCCTAACACTATCCTAGGACTGATGCTAACCCTAACACTAACACTCACCTAGGGCTGCTGCTAACCCTAACCCTAACACTATCCTAGGCCTGATGCTAACCCTAACACTAACACTATCCTAAAGTTGATGCTAACCCTAACCCTAACCCTAACACTATCCTAGGCCTGATGCTAACCCTAACCCTAACCCTAACACTATCCTAGGGCTGATGCTAAACCTAACCCTAACACTATCCTAGGCTGATGCTAACCCTAACCCTAACCCTAACACTATCCTAAGTCTGATGCTAACCCTAGCCCTCACACTATCCTAGGGCTGATGCTAACCCTAACCCTAACCCTAACACTATCCTAGGGCTGATGCTAACCCTAACGCTAAGCCTAACACTATCCTTGAACTCATGCTAACCCTAACCCTAACCATAACACTATCCTAGGCCTGATGATAACCCTAACCCTAACCCTAACACTATCCTAGGGTTTATGTTAACCCTAACCCTAACACTATCCTAGGGCTGATGCTAACCCTAACCCTAACCCTAACACTATCCTAGGGCTGATGCTAACCCTAACCCTAACACTATCCTAGGGCTGATGCTAACCCTAACCCTAACCCTAACACTATCCTAGGGCGGATGCTAACCCTAACCCTAACCCTAACACTATCCTAGGGCTGATGCTAACCCTAACCCTAACCCTAACACTATCCTAGGGCTGATGCTAACCCTAACCTTAACTCTAACACTATCCTAGGGCTGATGCTAACCCTAACCCTAACCCTAACACTATGCTAGGGCTGATGCTAACCCTAACCCTAACTCTAACACTATCCTAGGGCTGATGCTAACCCTAACCCTAACCATATCCTAGGCCTGATGATATCCTTAACCCTAAACCTAACACTATCCTAGGGCTGATGCTAACCCTAACCCTAACCCTAACACTATCCTAGGGCTGATGCTAACCCTAACCCTAACACTATCCTAAAGCGGATGCTAACCCTAACCCTAACCCTAACACTATCCTAGGCCTGATGCTAACCCTGTCCCTAACCCTAACACTCTCCTAGGGCTGAGGCTAACCCTAAACCTAACACTATACTAGGGCTGAAGCTAACCCTAACCCTAACCCTAACACTATCCTAGGGTTGATGCTAACCCTAACCCTAACACTATCCTAGGCCTGATGCTAACCCTAACCCTAACCCTAACACTATCCTAGGGCTGATACTAAACCTAACCCTAACACTATCCTAGGGCTGATGCTAACCCTAACCCTAACCCTAACACTATCCTAAGTCTGATGCTAACCCTAGCCCTCACACTATCCTAGGCCTGATGATAACCCTAACCCTAACCTTAACACTATCCTAGGGCTGATGCTAACCCTAACCCTAACCCTAAAACTATCCTAGAGCTGATGCTAACCCTAACCCTAACACTATCCTAGGCCTGATGATAACCCTAACCCTAACCCTAACACTATCCTAGGGCTGATGCTAACCCTAACCCTAACACTATCCTAGGGCTGATGCTAACCCTAACCCTAACCCTAACACTATCCTAGGGCTGATGCTAACCCTAACGCTAAGCCTAACACTATCCTTGAACTCATGCTAACCCTAACCCTAACCATAACACTATCCTAGGCCTGATGATAACCCTAACCCTAAGCCTAACACTATCCTAGGGTTTATGTTAACCCTAACCCTAACACTATCCTAGGGCTGATGCTAACCCTAACCCTAACCCTAACACTATCCTAGGGCTGATGCTAACCCTAACCCTAACACTATCCTAGGGCTGATGCTAACCCTAACCCTAACCCTAACACTATCCTAGGGCGGATGCTAACCCTAACCCTAACCCTAACACTATCCTAGGGCTGATGCTAACCCTAACCCTAACCCTAACACTATCCTAGGGCTGATGCTAACCCTAACGCTAAGCCCAACACTATCCTTGAACTGATGCTAACCCTAACCCTAACCCTAACACTATCCTAGGCCTGATGATAACCCTAACCCTAACCCTAACCCTAACACTATCCTAGGGTTTATGTTAACCCTAACCCTAACACTATCCTAGGGCTGATGCTAACCCTAACCCAAACCCTAACACTATCCTAGGGCGGATGCTAACCCTAACCCTAACCCTAACACTATCCTAGGGCTGATGCTAACCCTAACACTAACACTATCCTAGGGCTGATGCTAACCCTAACCCTAACCCTAACACTATCCTAGGGCTGATGCTAACCCTAACCTTAACTCTAACACTATCCTAGGGCTGATGCTAACCCTAACCCTAACCCTAACACTATGCTAGGGCTGATGCTAACCCTAACCCTAACTCTAACACTATCCTAGGGCTGATGCTAACCCTAACCCTAACCATATCCTAGGCCTGATGATATCCTTAACCCTAAACCTAACACTATCCTAGGGCTGATGCTAACCCTAACCCTAACCCTAACACTATCCTAGGGCTGATGCTAACCCTAACCCTAACTCTAACACTATCCTAGGGCTGATGCTAACCCTAACCCTAACCATATCCTAGGCCTGATGATATCCTTAACCTTAAACCTAACACTATCCTAGGGCTGATGCTAACCCTAACCCTAACCCTAACACTATCCTAGGGCTGATTCTAACCGTAACCCTAACACTATCCTAGGCCTGATGCTAACCCTAACCCTAACCCTAACACTATCCTAGGCCTGATGCTAACCCTATCCGTAAACCTAACACTCTCCTAGGGCTGAGGCTAACCCTAACCCTGACACTATCCTAGGGCTGATGCTAACCCTACCCCTGACACTATCCTAGGGCTGATGCTAACCCTAACCCTAACCCTAACACTATCCTAGGGTTGATGCTAACCCTAACCGTAACACTATCCTAGGGCTGATGCTAACCCTAACCCTAACCCTAACACTATCCTAGGGCTGATGCTAACACTAACACTAACACTATCCTAGGGCTGATGCTAACCATAACCCTAATCCTAACACTATCCTAGGGCTGATGCTAAACCTAACCCTAACACTATCCTAGGGCTGATGCTAACCCTAAACCTAACCCTAACACTATCCTAAGTCTGATGCTAACCCTAGCCCTCACACTATCCTAGGCCTGATGATAACCCTAACCCTAACCTTAACACTATCCTAGGGCTGATGCTAACCCTAACCCTAACCCTAAAACTATCCTAGAGCTGATGCTAACCCTAACCCTAACACTATCCTAGGCCTGATGATAACCCTAACCCTAACCCTAATACTATCCTAGGGCTGATGCTAACCCTAACCCTAACCCTAACACTATCCTAGGGCTGATGCTAACCCTAACCCTAATACTATCCTAGGGCTGATGCTAAACCTAACCCTAACCCTAACACTATGCTAGGGCTGATGCTAACCCTATCCCTAACCCTAACACTATCCTAGGGCTGATGCTAATCCTAACCCTAACACTATCCTAGGCCTGATGCTAACCCTAACCCTAACACTTACACTATCCTAGGGCTGATGCTAACCCTAACCCTAACACTATCCTAGGGCTGATGCTAACCCTAACCCTAACCCTAACACTATCCTAAGTCTGATGGTAACCCTAGCCCTCACACTATCCTAGGCCTGATGATAACTTTAAACCTAACCTTAACACTATCCTAGGGCAGATGCTAACCCTAACCCTAACCCTAACAATATCCTAGAGCTGATGCTAACCCTAACCCTAACACTATCCTAGGCCTGATGATAACCCTAACCCTAACCCTAACACTATCCTAGGGCTGATGCTAACCCTAACGCTAACACTATCCTAGGGCTGATGCTAACCCTAATCCTAAGCCTAACACTATCCTAGGGCTGATGGTAACCCTAACGCTAACCCTAACACTATCCTTGAACTGATGCTAACCCTAACCCTAACCCTAACACTATCCTAGGCCTGATGATAACCCTAACCCTAACCCTAACACTATCCTAGGGTTTATGTTAACCCTAACCCTAACACTATCCTAGGCCTGATGCTAACCCTAACCCTAACCCTAACACTATCCTAGGGCGGATGCTAACCCTAACCCTAACCCTAACACTATCCTAGGACTGATGCTAACCCTAACACTAACACTCACCTAGGGCTGATGCTAACCCTAACCCTAACACTATCCTAGGCCTGATGCTAACCCTAACCCTAACACTATCCTAAAGTTGATGCTAACCCTAACCCTAACCCTAACACTATCCTAGGCCTGATGCTAACCCTAACCCTAACCCTAACACTATCCTAGGGCTGATGCTAAACCTAACCCTAACACTATCCTAGGCTGATGCTAACCCTAACCCTAACCCTAACACTATCCTAAGTCTGATGCTAACCCTAGCCCTCACACTATCCTAGGCCTGATGATAACCCTAACCCTAACCTTAACACTATCCTAGGGCTGAAGCTAACCCTAACCCTAACCCTAAAACTATCCTAGAGCTGATGCTAACCCTAACCCTAACACTATCCTAGGCCTGATGATAACCGTAACCCTAACCCTAACACTATCCTAGGGTTTATGTTAACCCTAACCCTAACACTATCCTAGGGCTGATGCTAACCCTAACCCTAACCCTAACACTATCCTAGGGCGGATGTTAACCCTAACCCTAACCCTAACACTATCCTAGGGCTGATGCTAACCCTAACACTAACACTATCCTAGGGCTGATGCTAACCCTAACCCTAACCCTAACACTATCCTAGGGCTGATGCTAACCCTAACCCTAACACTATCCTAGGCCAGATGCTAACCCTAACCCTAACACTATCCTAAAGCTGATGCTAACCCTAACCCTAACCCTAACACTATCCTAGGCCTGATGCTAACCCTGTCCCTAACCCTAACACTCTCCTAGGGCTGAGGCTAACCCTAAACCTAACACTATCCTAGGGCTGAAGCTAACCCTAACCCTAACCCTAACACTATCCTAGGGTTGATGCTAACCCTAACCCTAACACTATCCTAGGCCTGATGCTAACCCTAACCCTAACCCTAACACTATCCTAGGGCTGATACTAAAACTAACCCTAACACTATCCTAGGGCTGATGCTAACCCTAACCCTAACCCTAACACTATCCTAAGTCTGATGCTAACCCTAGCCCTCACACTATCCTAGGCCTGATGATAACCCTAACCCTAACCTTAACACTATCCTAGGGCTGATGCTAACCCTAACCCTAACCCTAAAACTATCCTAGAGCTGATGCTAACCCTAACCCTAACACTATCCTAGGCCTGATGATAACCCTAACCCTAACCCTAACACTATCCTAGGGCTGATGCTAACCCTAACCCTAACACTATCCTAGGGCTGATGCTAACCCTAACCCTAACACTATCCTAGGGCTGATGCTAACCCTAACCCTAACACTATCCTAGGGCTGATGCTGACCCTAACACTAACACTATCCTAGGGCTGATGCTAACCCTAACCCTAACCCTAACACTATCCTAGGGCTGATGCTAACCCTAACCTTAACTCTAACACTATCCTAGGGCTGATGCTAACCCTAACCCTAACCCTAACACTATGATAGGGCTGATGCTAACCCTAACCCTAACTCTAACACTATCCTAGGGCTGATGCTAACCCTAACCCTAACCATATCCTAGGCCTGATGATATCCTTAACCCTAAACCTAACACTATCCTAGGGCTGATGCTAACCCTAACCCTAACCCTAACACTATCCTAGGGCTGATGCTAACCCTAACCCTAACATTAACACTATCCTTGGGCTGATGCTAACCCTAACCCTAACCCTAACACTATCCTAGGCCTGATGATAACCCTAACCCTAACCCTAACACTATCCTAGGGCTGATGCTAACCCTAACGCTAACACTATCCTAGGGCTGATGCTAACCCTAACGCTAACCCTAACACTATCCTTGAACTGATGTTAACCCTAACCCTAACCCTAACACTATCCTAGGCCTGATGATAACCCTAACCCTAACCCTAACACTATCCTAGGGTTTATGTTAACCCTAACCCTAACACTATCCTAGGCCTGATGCTAACCCTAACCCTAACCCTAACACTATCCTAGGGCGGATGCTAACCCTAACCCTAACCCTAACACTATCCTAGGACTGATGCTAACCCTAACACTAACACTCACCTAGGGCTGCTGCTAACCCTAACCCTAACACTATCCTAGGCCTGATGCTAACCCTAACACTAACACTATCCTAAAGTTGATGCTAACCCTAACCCTAACCCTAACACTATCCTAGGCCTGATGCTAACCCTAACCCTAACCCTAACACTATCCTAGGGCTGATGCTAAACCTAACCCTAACACTATCCTAGGCTGATGCTAACCCTAACCCTAACCCTAACACTATCCTAAGTCTGATGCTAACCCTAGCCCTCACACTATCCTAGGCCTGATGATAACCCTAACCCTAACCTTAACACTATCCTAGGGCTGATGCTAACCCTAACCCTAACCCTAAAACTATCCTAGAGCTGATGCTAACCCTAACCCTAACACTATCCTAGGCCTGATGCTAACCCTAACCCTAACCCTAACACTATCCTAGGGCTGATACTAAAACTAACCCTAACACTATCCTAGGGCTGATGCTAACCCTAACCCTAACCCTAACACTATCCTAAGTCTGATGCTAACCCTAGCCCTCACACTATCCTAGGCCTGATGATAACCCTAACCCTAACCTTAACACTATCCTAGGGCTGATGCTAACCCTAACGCTAAGCCTAACACTATCCTTGAACTGATGCCAACCCTAACCCTAACCCTAACACTATCCTAGGCCTGATGATAACCCTAACCCTAACCCTAACCCTAACACTATCCTAGGGTTTATGTTAACCCTAACCCTAACACTATCCTAGGGCTGATGCTAACCCTAACCCTAACCCTAACACTATCCTAGGGCGGATGCTAACCCTAACCCTAACCTAACACTATCCTAGGGCTGATGCTAACCCTAACACTAACCCTAACACTATCCTAGGGCTGATGCTAACCCTAACCTTAACTCTAACACTATCCTAGGGCTGATGCTAACCCTAACCCTAACCCTAACACTATGCTAGGGCTGATGCTAACCCTAACCCTAACTCTAACACTATCCTAGGGCTGATGCTAACCCTAACCCTAACCATATCCTAGGCCTGATGATATCCTTAACCCTAAACCTAACACTATCCTAGGGCTGATGCTAACCCTAACCCTAACCCTAACACTATCCTAGGGCTGATGCTAACCCTAACCCTAACACTATCCTAAAGCGGATGCTAACCCTAACCCTAACCCTAACACTATCCTAGGGCTGATGCTAACCCTAACCCTAACCCTAACACTATCCTAGGGCTGATGCTAACCCTAACCTTAACTCTAACACTATCCTAGGGCTGATGCTAACCCTAACCCTAACCCTAACACTATGCTAGGGCTGATGCTAACCCTAACCCTAACTCTAACACTATCCTAGGGCTGATGCTAACCCTAACCCTAACCATATCCTAGGCCTGATGATATCCTTAACCCTAAACCTAACACTATCCTAGGGCTGATGCTAACCCTAACCCTAACCCTAACACTATCCTAGGGCTGATGCTAACCCTAACCCTAACACTATCCTAAAGCGGATGCTAACCCTAACCCTAACCCTAACACTATCCTAGGCCTGATGCTAACCCTGTCCCTAACCCTAACACTCTCCTAGGGCTGAGGCTAACCCTAAACCTAACACTATCCTAGGGCTGAAGCTAACCCTAACCCTAACCCTAACACTATCCTAGGGTTGATGCTAACCCTAACCCTAACACTATCCTAGGCCTGATGCTAACCCTAACCCTAACCCTAACACTATCCTAGGGCTGATACTAAACCTAACCCTAACACTATCCTAGGGCTGATGCTAACCCTAACCCTAACCCTAACACTATCCTAAGTCTGATGCTAACCCTAGCCCTCACACTATCCTAGGCCTGATGATAACCCTAACCCTAACCTTAACACTATCCTAGGGCTGATGCTAACCCTAACCCTAACCCTAAAACTATCCTAGAGCTGATGCTAACCCTAACCCTAACACTATCCTAGGCCTGATGATAACCCTAACCCTAACCCTAACACTATCCTAGGGCTGATGCTAACCCTAACCCTAACACTATCCTAGGGCTGATGCTAACCCTAACCCTAACCCTAACACTATCCTAGGGCTGATGCTAACCCTAACGCTAAGCCTAACACTATCCTTGAACTCATGCTAACCTTAACCCTAACCATAACACTATCCTAGGCCTGATGATAACCCTAACCCTAACCCTAACACTATCCTAGGGTTTATGTTAACCCTAACCCTAACACTATCCTAGGGCTGATGCTAACCCTAACCCTAACCCTAACACTATCCTAGGGCTGATGCTAACCCTAACCCTAACACTATCCTAGGGCTGATGCTAACCCTAACCCTAACCCTAACACTATCCTAGGGCGGATGCTAACCCTAACCCTAACCCTAACACTATCCTAGGGCTGATGCTAACCCTAACCCTAACCCTAACACTATCCTAGGGCTGATGCTAACCCTAACGCAAAGCCTAACACTATCCTTGAACTGATGCCAACCCTAACCCTAACCCTAACACTATCCTAGGCCTGATGATAACCGTAACCCTAACCCTAACCCTAACACTATCCTAGGGTTTATGTTAACCCTAACCCTAACACTATCCTAGGGCTGATGCTAACCCTAACCCTAACCCTAACACTATCCTAGGGCGGATGCTAACCCTAACCCTAACCCTAACACTATCCTAGGGCTGATGCTAACCCTAACACTAACACTATCCTAGGGCTGATGCTAACCCTAACCCTAACCCTAACACTATCCTAGGGCTGATGCTAACCCTAACCTTAACTCTAACACTATCCTAGGGCTGATGCTAACCCTAACCCTAACCCTAACACTATGCTAGGGCTGATGCTAACCCTAACCCTAACTCTAACACTATCCTAGGGCTGATGCTAACCCTAACCCTAACCATATCCTAGGCCTGATGATATCCTTAACCCTAAACCTAACACTATCCTAGGGCTGATGCTAACCCTAACCCTAACCCTAACACTATCCTAGGGCTGATGCTAACCCTAACCCTAACACTATCCTAAAGCGGATGCTAACCCTAACCCTAACCCTAACACTATCCTAGGCCTGATGCTAACCCTGTCCCTAACCCTAACACTCTCCTAGGGCTGAGGCTAATCCTAAACCTAACACTATCCTAGGGCTGAAGCTAACCCTAACCCTAACCCTAACACTATCCTAGGGTTGATGCTAACCCTAACCCTAACACTATCCTAGGCCTGATGCTAACCCTAACCCTAACCCTAACACTATCCTAGGGCTGATACTAAACCTAACCCTAACACTATCCTAGGGCTGATGCTAACCCTAACCCTAACCCTAACACTATCCTAAGTCTGATGCTAACCCTAGCCCTCACACTATCCTAGGCCTGATGATAACCCTAACCCTAACCTTAACACTATCCTAGGGCTGATGCTAACCCTAACCCTAACCCTAAAACTATCCTAGAGCTGATGCTAACCCTAACCCTAACACTATCCTAGGCCTGATGATAACCCTAACCCTAACCCTAACACTATCCTAGGGCTGATGCTAACCCTAACCCTAACACTATCCTAGGGCTGATGCTAACCCTAACCCTAACCCTAACACTATCCTAGGGCTGATGCTAACCCTAACGCTAAGCCTAACACTATCCTTGAACTCATGCTAACCCTAACCCTAACCATAACACTATCCTAGGCCTGATGATAACCCTAACCCTAACCCTAACACTATCCTAGGGTTTATGTTAACCCTAACCCTAACACTATCCTAGGGCTGATGCTAACCCTAACCCTAACCCTAACACTATCCTAGGGCTGATGCTAACCCTAACCCTAACACTATCCTAGGGCTGATGCTAACCCTAACCCTAACCCTAACACTATCCTAGGGCGGATGCTAACCCTAACCCTAACCCTAACACTATCCTAGGGCTGATGCTAACCCTAACCCTAACCCTAACACTATCCTAGGGCTGATGCTAACCCTAACGCTAAGCCCAACACTATCCTTGAACTGATGCTAACCCTAACCCTAACCCTAACACTATCCTAGGCCTGATGATAACCCTAACCCTAACCCTAACCCTAACACTATCCTAGGGTTTATGTTAACCCTAACCCTAACACTATCCTAGGGCTGATGCTAACCCTAACCCTAACCCTAACACTATCCTAGGGCGGATGCTAACCCTAACCCTAACCCTAACACTATCCTAGGGCTGATGCTAACCCTAACACTAACACTATCCTAGGGCTGATGCTAACCCTAACCCTAACACTAACACTATCCTAGGGCTGATGCTAACCCTAACCTTAACTCTAACACTATCCTAGGGCTGATGCTAACCCTAACCCTAACCCTAACACTATGATAGGGCTGATGCTAACCCTAACCCTAACTCTAACACTATCCTAGGGCTGATGCTAACCCTAACCCTAACCATATCCTAGGCCTGATGATATCCTTAACCCTAAACCTAACACTATCCTAGGGCTGATGCTAACCCTAACCCTAACCCTAACACTATCCTAGGGCTGATGCTAACCCTAACCCTAACTCTAACACTATCCTAGGGCTGATGCTAACCCTAACCCTAACCATATCCTAGGCCTGATGATATCCTTAACCTTAAACCTAACACTATCCTAGGGCTGATGCTAACCCTAACCCTAACCCTAACACTATCCTAGGGCTGATTCTAACCGTAACCCTAACACTATCCTAGGCCTGATGCTAACCCTAACCCTAACCCTAACACTATCCTAGGCCTGATGCTAACCCTAACCCTAACCCTAACACTATCCTAGGGCTGATACTAAAACTAACCCTAACACTATCCTAGGGCTGATGCTAACCCTAACCCTAATACTATCCTAGGGCTGATGCTAAACCTAACCCTAACCCTAACACTATCCTAGGGCTGATGCTAACCCTATCCCTAACCCTAACACTATCCTAGGGCTGATGCTAATCCTAACCCTAACACTATCCTAGGCCTGATGCTAACCCTAACCCTAACACTTACACTATCCTAGGGCTGATGCTAACCCTAACGCTAAGCCTAACACTATCCTTGAACTCATGCTAACCCTAACCCTAACCATAACACTATCCTAGGCCTGATGATAACCCTAACCCTAACCCTAACACTATCCTAGGGTTTATGTTAACCCTAACCCTAACACTATCCTAGGGCTGATGCTAACCCTAACCCTAACCCTAACACTATCCTAGGGCTGATGCTAACCCTAACCCTAACACTATCCTAGGGCTGATGCTAACCCTAACCCTAACCCTAACACTATCCTAGGGCGGATGCTAACCCTAACCCTAACCCTAACACTATCCTAGGGCTGATGCTAACCCTAACCCTAACCCTAACACTATCCTAGGGCTGATGCTAACCCTAACGCAAAGCCTAACACTATCCTTGAACTGATGCCAACCCTAACCCTAACCCTAACACTATCCTAGGCCTGATGATAACCCTAACCCTAACCCTAACCCTAACACTATCCTAGGGTTTATGTTAACCCTAACCCTAACACTATCCTAGGGCTGATGCTAACCCTAACCCTAACCCTAACACTATCCTAGGGCGGATGCTAACCCTAACCCTAACCCTAACACTATCCTAGGGCTGATGCTAACCCTAACACTAACACTATCCTAGGGCTGATGCTAACCCTAACCCTAACCCTAACACTATCCTAGGGCTGATGCTAACCCTAACCTTAACTCTAACACTATCCTAGGGCTGATGCTAACCCTAACCCTAACCCTAACACTATGCTAGGGCTGATGCTAACCCTAACCCTAACTCTAACACTATCCTAGGGCTGATGCTAACCCTAACCCTAACCATATCCTAGGCCTAATGATATCCTTAACCCTAAACCTAACACTATCCTAGGGCTGATGCTAACCCTAACCCTAACCCTAACACTATCCTAGGGCTGATGCTAACCCTAACCCTAACACTATCCTAAAGCGGATGCTAACCCTAACCCTAACCCTAACACTATCCTACGCCTGATGCTAACCCTGTCCCTAACCCTAACACTCTCCTAGGGCTGAGGCTAACCCTAAACCTAACACTATCCTAGGGCTGAAGCTAACCCTAACCCTAACCCTAACACTATCCTAGGGTTGATGCTAACCCTAACCCTAACACTATCCTAGGCCTGATGCTAACCCTAACCCTAACCCTAACACTATCCTAGGGCTGATACTAAACCTAACCCTAACACTATCCTAGGGCTGATGCTAACCCTAACCCTAACCCTAACACTATCCTAAGTCTGATGCTAACCCTAGCCCTCACACTATCCTAGGCCTGATGATAACCCTAACCCTAACCTTAACACTATCCTAGGGCTGATGCTAACCCTAACCCTAACCCTAAAACTATCCTAGAGCTGATGCTAACCCTAACCCTAACACTATCCTAGGCCTGATGATAACCCTAACCCTAACCCTAACACTATCCTAGGGCTGATGCTAACCCTAACCCTAACACTATCCTAGGGCTGATGCTAACCCTAACCCTAACCCTAACACTATCCTAGGGCTGATGCTAACCCTAACGCTAAGCCTAACACTATCCTTGAACTCATGCTAACCCTAACCCTAACCATAACACTATCCTAGGCCTGATGATAACCCTAACCCTAACCCTAACACTATCCTAGGGTTTATGTTAACCCTAACCCTAACACTATCCTAGGGCTGATGCTAACCCTAACCCTAACCCTAACACTATCCTAGGGCTGATGCTAACCCTAACCCTAACACTATCCTAGGGCTGATGCTAACCCTAACCCTAACCCTAACACTATCCTAGGGCGGATGCTAACCCTAACCCTAACCCTAACACTATCCTAGGGCTGATGCTAACCCTAACCCTAACCCTAACACTATCCTAGGGCTGATGCTAACCCTAACGCTAAGCCCAACACTATCCTTGAACTGATGCTAACCCTAACCCTAACCCTAACACTATCCTAGGCCTGATGATAACCCTAACCCTAACCCTAACCCTAACACTATCCTAGGGTTTATGTTAACCCTAACCCTAACACTATCCTAGGGCTGATGCTAACCCTAACCCTAACCCTAACACTATCCTAGGGCGGATGCTAACCCTAACCCTAACCCTAACACTATCCTAGGGCTGATGCTAACCCTAACACTAACACTATCCTAGGGCTGATGCTAACCCTAACCCTAACCCTAACACTATCCTAGGGCTGATGCTAACCCTAACCTTAACTCTAACACTATCCTAGGGCTGATGCTAACCCTAACCCTAACCCTAACACTATGATAGGGCTGATGCTAACCCTAACCCTAACTCTAACACTATCCTAGGGCTGATGCTAACCCTAACCCTAACCATATCCTAGGCCTGATGATATCCTTAACCCTAAACCTAACACTATCCTAGGGCTGATGCTAACCCTAACCCTAACCCTAACACTATCCTAGGGCTGATGCTAACCCTAACCCTAACTCTAACACTATCCTAGGGCTGATGCTAACCCTAACCCTAACCATATCCTAGGCCTGATGATATCCTTAACCTTAAACCTAACACTATCCTAGGGCTGATGCTAACCCTAACCCTAACCCTAACACTATCCTAGGGCTGATTCTAACCGTAACCCTAACACTATCCTAGGCCTGATGCTAACCCTAACCCTAACCCTAACACTATCCTAGGCCTGATGCTAACCCTATCCGTAAACCTAACACTCACCTAGGGCTAAGGCTAACCCTAACCCTGACACTATCCTAGGGCTGATGCTAACCCTACCCCTGACACTATCCTAGGGCTGATGCTAACCCTAACCCTAACCCTAACACTATCCTAGGGTTGATGCTAACCCTAACCCTAACCCTAACACTATGCTAGGGCTGATGCTAACCCTAACCCTAACTCTAACACTATCCTAGGGCTGATGCTAACCCTAACCCTAACCCTAACACTATCCTAGGGCTGATGCTAACCCTAACCTTAACTCTAACACTATCCTAGGGCTGATGCTAACCCTAACCCTAACCCTAACACTATGCTAGGGCTGATGCTAACCCTAACCCTAACTCTAACACTATCCTAGGGCTGATGCTAACCCTAACCCTAACCATATCCTAGGCCTGATGATATCCTTAACCCTAAACCTAACACTATCCTAGGGCTGATGCTAACCCTAACCCTAACCCTAACACTATCCTAGGGCTGATGCTAACCCTAACCCTAACACTATCCTAAAGCGGATGCTAACCCTAACCCTAACCCTAACACTATCCTAGGCCTGATGCTAACCCTGTCCCTAACCCTAACACTCTCCTAGGGCTGAGGCTAATCCTAAACCTAACACTATCCTAGGGCTGAAGCTAACCCTAACCCTAACCCTAACACTATCCTAGGGTTGATGCTAACCCTAACCCTAACACTATCCTAGGCCTGATGCTAACCCTAACCCTAACCCTAACACTATCCTAGGGCTGATACTAAACCTAACCCTAACACTATCCTAGGGCTGATGCTAACCCTAACCCTAACCCTAACACTATCCTAAGTCTGATGCTAACCCTAGCCCTCACACTATCCTAGGCCTGATGATAACCCTAACCCTAACCTTAACACTATCCTAGGGCTGATGCTAACCCTAACCCTAACCCTAAAACTATCCTAGAGCTGATGCTAACCCTAACCCTAACACTATCCTAGGCCTGATGATAACCCTAACCCTAACCCTAACACTATCCTAGGGCTGATGCTAACCCTAACCCTAACACTATCCTAGGGCTGATGCTAACCCTAACCCTAACCCTAACACTATCCTAGGGCTGATGCTAACCCTAACGCTAAGCCTAACACTATCCTTGAACTCATGCTAACCCTAACCCTAACCATAACACTATCCTAGGCCTGATGATAACCCTAACCCTAACCCTAACACTATCCTAGGGTTTATGTTAACCCTAACCCTAACACTATCCTAGGGCTGATGCTAACCCTAACCCTAACCCTAACACTATCCTAGGGCTGATGCTAACCCTAACCCTAACACTATCCTAGGGCTGATGCTAACCCTAACCCTAACCCTAACACTATCCTAGGGCGGATGCTAACCCTAACCCTAACCCTAACACTATCCTAGGGCTGATGCTAACCCTAACCCTAACCCTAACACTATCCTAGGGCTGATGCTAACCCTAACGCTAAGCCCAACACTATCCTTGAACTGATGCTAACCCTAACCCTAACCCTAACACTATCCTAGGCCTGATGATAACCCTAACCCTAACCCTAACCCTAACACTATCCTAGGGTTTATGTTAACCCTAACCCTAACACTATCCTAGGGCTGATGCTAACCCTAACCCTAACCCTAACACTATCCTAGGGCGGATGCTAACCCTAACCCTAACCCTAACACTATCCTAGGGCTGATGCTAACCCTAACACTAACACTATCCTAGGGCTGATGCTAACCCTAACCCTAACCCTAACACTATCCTAGGGCTGATGCTAACCCTAACCTTAACTCTAACACTATCCTAGGGCTGATGCTAACCCTAACCCTAACCCTAACACTATGATAGGGCTGATGCTAACCCTAACCCTAACTCTAACACTATCCTAGGGCTGATGCTAACCCTAACCCTAACCATATCCTAGGCCTGATGATATCCTTAACCCTAAACCTAACACTATCCTAGGGCTGATGCTAACCCTAACCCTAACCCTAACACTATCCTAGGGCTGATGCTAACCCTAACCCTAACTCTAACACTATCCTAGGGCTGATGCTAACCCTAACCCTAACCATATCCTAGGCCTGATGATATCCTTAACCTTAAACCTAACACTATCCTAGGGCTGATGCTAACCCTAACCCTAACCCTAACACTATCCTAGGGCTGATTCTAACCGTAACCCTAACACTATCCTAGGCCTGATGCTAACCCTAACCCTAACCCTAACACTATCCTAGGCCTGATGCTAACCCTATCCGTAAACCTAACACTCACCTAGGGCTAAGGCTAACCCTAACCCTGACACTATCCTAGGGCTGATGCTAACCCTACCCCTGACACTATCCTAGGGCTGATGCTAACCCTAACCCTAACCCTAACACTATCCTAGGGTTGATGCTAACCCTAACCGTAACACTATCCTAGGGCTGATGCTAACCCTAACCCTAACCCTAACACTATCCTAGGGCTGATGCTAACACTAACACTAACACTATCCTAGGGCTGATGCTAACCATAACCCTAATCCTAACACTATCCTAGGGCTGATGCTAAACCTAACCCTAACACTATCCTAGGGCTGATGCTAACCCTAAACCTAACCCTAACACTATCCTAAGTCTGATGCTAACCCTAGCCCTCACACTATCCTAGGCCTGATGATAACCCTAACCCTAACCTTAACACTATCCTAGGGCTGATGCTAACCCTAACCCTAACCCTAAAACTATCCTAGAGCTGATGCTAACCCTAACCCTAACACTATCCTAGGCCTGATGATAACCCTAACCCTAACCCTAATACTATCCTAGGGCTGATGCTAACCCTAACCCTAACCCTAACACTATCCTAGGGCTGATGCTAACCCTAACCCTAATACTATCCTAGGGCTGATGCTAAACCTAACCCTAACCCTAACACTATGCTAGGGCTGATGCTAACCCTATCCCTAACCCTAACACTATCCTAGGGCTGATGCTAATCCTAACCCTAACACTATCCTAGGCCTGATGCTAACCCTAACCCTAACACTTACACTATCCTAGGGCTGATGCTAACCCTAACCCTAACACTATCCTAGGGCTGATGCTAACCCTAACCCTAACCCTAACACTATCCTAAGTCTGATGGTAACCCTAGCCCTCACACTATCCTAGGCCTGATGATAACTTTAAACCTAACCTTAACACTATCCTAGGGCAGATGCTAACCCTAACCCTAACCCTAACAATATCCTAGAGCTGATGCTAACCCTAACCCTAACACTATCCTAGGCCTGATGATAACCCTAACCCTAACCCTAACACTATCCTAGGGCTGATGCTAACCCTAACGCTAACACTATCCTAGGGCTGATGCTAACCCTAATCCTAAGCCTAACACTATCCTAGGGCTGATGGTAACCCTAACGCTAACCCTAACACTATCCTTGAACTGATGCTAACCCTAACCCTAACCCTAACACTATCCTAGGCCTGATGATAACCCTAACCCTAACCCTAACACTATCCTAGGGTTTATGTTAACCCTAACCCTAACACTATCCTAGGCCTGATGCTAACCCTAACCCTAACCCTAACACTATCCTAGGGCGGATGCTAACCCTAACCCTAACCCTAACACTATCCTAGGACTGATGCTAACCCTAACACTAACACTCACCTAGGGCTGATGCTAACCCTAACCCTAACACTATCCTAGGCCTGATGCTAACCCTAACCCTAACACTATCCTAAAGTTGATGCTAACCCTAACCCTAACCCTAACACTATCCTAGGCCTGATGCTAACCCTAACCCTAACCCTAACACTATCCTAGGGCTGATGCTAAACCTAACCCTAACACTATCCTAGGCTGATGCTAACCCTAACCCTAACCCTAACACTATCCTAAGTCTGATGCTAACCCTAGCCCTCACACTATCCTAGGCCTGATGATAACCCTAACCCTAACCTTAACACTATCCTAGGGCTGAAGCTAACCCTAACCCTAACCCTAAAACTATCCTAGAGCTGATGCTAACCCTAACCCTAACACTATCCTAGGCCTGATGATAACCGTAACCCTAACCCTAACACTATCCTAGGGTTTATGTTAACCCTAAACCTAACACTATCCTAGGGCTGATGCTAACCCTAACCCTAACCCTAACACTATCCTAGGGCGGATGTTAACCCTAACCCTAACCCTAACACTATCCTAGGGCTGATGCTAACCCTAACACTAACACTATCCTAGGGCTGATGCTAACCCTAACCCTAACCCTAACACTATCCTAGGGCTGATGCTAACCCTAACCCTAACACTATCCTAGGCCAGATGCTAACCCTAACCCTAACACTATCCTAAAGCTGATGCTAACCCTAACCCTAACCCTAACACTATCCTAGGCCTGATGCTAACCCTGTCCCTAACCCTAACACTCTCCTAGGGCTGAGGCTAACCCTAAACCTAACACTATCCTAGGGCTGACGCTAACCCTAACCCTAACCCTAACACTATCCTAGGGTTGATGCTAACCCTAACCCTAACACTATCCTAGGCCTGATGCTAACCCTAACCCTAACCCTAACACTATCCTAGGGCTGATACTAAAACTAACCCTAACACTATCCTAGGGCTGATGCTAACCCTAACCCTAACCCTAACACTATCCTAAGTCTGATGCTAACCCTAGCCCTCACACTATCCTAGGCCTGATGATAACCCTAACCCTAACCTTAACACTATCCTAGGGCTGATGCTAACCCTAACCCTAACCCTAAAACTATCCTAGAGCTGATGCTAACCCTAACCCTAACACTATCCTAGGCCTGATGATAACCCTAACCCTAACCCTAACACTATCCTAGGGCTGATGCTAACCCTAACCCTAACACTATCCTAGGGCTGATGCTAACCCTAACCCTAACACTATCCTAGGGCTGATGCTAACCCTAACCCTAACACTATCCTAGGGCTGATGCTAACCCTAACACTAACACTATCCTAGGGCTGATGCTAACCCTAACCCTAACCCTAACACTATCCTAGGGCTGATGCTAACCCTAACCTTAACTCTAACACTATCCTAGGGCTGATGCTAACCCTAACCCTAACCCTAACACTATGATAGGGCTGATGCTAACCCTAACCCTAACTCTAACACTATCCTAGGGCTGATGCTAACCCTAACCCTAACCATATCCTAGGCCTGATGATATCCTTAACCCTAAACCTAACACTATCCTAGGGCTGATGCTAACCCTAACCCTAACCCTAACACTATCCTAGGGCTGATGCTAACCCTAACCCTAACATTAACACTATCCTTGGGCTGATGCTAACCCTAACCCTAACCCTAACACTATCCTAGGCCTGATGATAACCCTAACCCTAACCCTAACACTGTCCTAGGGCTGATGCTACCCCTAACGCTAACACTATCCTAGGGCTGATGCTAACCCTAACGCTAACCCTAACACTATCCTTGAACTGATGTTAACCCTAACCCTAACCCTAACACTATCCTAGGCCTGATGATAACCCTAACCCTAACCCTAACACTATCCTAGGGTTTATGTTAACCCTAACCCTAACACTATCCTAGGCCTGATGCTAACCCTAACCCTAACCCTAACACTATCCTAGGGCGGATGCTAACCCTAACCCTAACCCTAACACTATCCTAGGACTGATGCTAACCCTAACACTAACACTCACCTAGGGCTGATGCTAACCCTAACCCTAACACTATCCTAGGCCTGATGCTAACCCTAACACTAACACTATCCTAAAGTTGATGCTAACCCTAACCCTAACCCTAACACTATCCTAGGCCTGATGCTAACCCTAACCCTAACCCTAACACTATCCTAGGGCTGATGCTAAACCTAACCCTAACACTATCCTAGGCTGATGCTAACCCTAACCCTAACCCTAACACTATCCTAAGTCTGATGCTAACCCTAGCCCTCACACTATCCTAGGCCTGATGATAACCCTAACCCTAACCTTAACACTATCCTAGGGCTGATGCTAACCCTAACCCTAACCCTAAAACTATCCTAGAGCTGATGCTAACCCTAACCCTAACACTATCCTAGGCCTGATGCTAACCCTAACCCTAACCCTAACACTATCCTAGGGCTGATACTAAAACTAACCCTAACACTATCCTAGGGCTGATGCTAACCCTAACCCTAACCCTAACACTATCCTAAGTCTGATGCTAACCCTAGCCCTCACACTATCCTAGGCCTGATGATAACCCTAACCCTAACCTTAACACTATCCTAGGGCTGATGCTAACCCTAACGCTAAGCCTAACACTATCCTTGAACTGATGCCAACCCTAACCCTAACCCTAACACTATCCTAGGCCTGATGGTAACCCTAACCCTAACCCTAACCCTAACACTATCCTAGGGTTTATGTTAACCCTAACCCTAACACTATCCTAGGGCTGATGCTAACCCTAACCCTAACCCTAACACTATCCTAGGGCGGATGCTAACCCTAACCCTAACCCTAACACTATCCTAGGGCTGATGCTAACCCTAACACTAACGCTATCCTAGGGCTGATGCTAACCCTAACCCTAACCCTAACACTATCCTAGGGCTGATGCTAACCCTAACCTTAACTCTAACACTATCCTAGGGCTGATGCTAACCCTAACCCTAACCCTAACACTATGCTAGGGCTGATGCTAACCCTAACCCTAACTCTAACACTATCCTAGGGCTGATGCTAACCCTAACCCTAACCATATCCTAGGCCTGATGATATCCTTAACCCTAAACCTAACACTATCCTAGGGCTGATGCTAACCCTAACCCTAACCCTAACACTATCCTAGGGCTGATGCTAACCCTAACCCTAACCCTAACACTATGCTAGGGCTGATGCTAACCCTAACCCTAACCCTAACACTATGCTAGGGCTGATGCTAACCCTAACCCTAACTCTAACACTATCCTAGGGCTGATGCTAACCCTAACCCTAACCATATCCTAGGCCTGATGATATCCTTAACCTTAAACCTAACACTATCCTAAGGCTGATGGTAACCCTAACCCTAACCCTAACACTATCCTAGGGCTGATTCTAACCGGAACCCTAACACTATCCTAGGCCTGATGCTAACCCTAACCCTAACCCTAACACTATCCTAGGCCTGATGCTAACCCTATCCGTAAACCTAACACTCTCCTAGGGCTGAGGCTAACCCTAACCCTAACACTATCCTAGGGCTGATGCTAACCCTACCCCTGACACTATTCTAGGGCTGATGCTAACCCTAACCCTAACCCTAACACTATCCTAGGGTTGATGCTAACCCTAACCGTAACACTATCCTAGGGCTGATGCTAACCCTAACCCTAACCCTAACACTATCCTAGGGCTGATGCTAACCCTAACACTAACACTATCCTAGGGCTGATGCTAACCATAACCCTAATCCTAACACTATCCTAGGGCTGATGCTAAACCTAACCG
This sequence comes from Lemur catta, assembly GCF_020740605.2. Classification (NCBI taxonomy): domain Eukaryota; kingdom Metazoa; phylum Chordata; class Mammalia; order Primates; family Lemuridae; genus Lemur; species Lemur catta. Next base: position 1,859,979 of record NW_025423853.1, on the reverse strand, counting down.
TAACACTATCCTAGGGCTGATGCTAACCCTAAACCTAACCCTAACACTATCCTAAGTCTGATGCTAACCCTAGCCCTCACACTATCCTAGGCCTGATGATAACCCTAACCCTAACCTTAACACTATCCTAGGGCTGATGCTAACCCTAACCCTAACCCTAAAACTATCCTAGAGCTGATGCTAACCCTAACCCTAACACTATCCTAGGCCTGATGATAACCCTAACCCTAACCCTAATACTATCCTAGGGCTGATGCTAACCCTAACCCTAACCCTAACACTATACTAGGGCTGATGCTAACCCTAACCCTAATACTATCCTAGGGCTGATGCTAAACCTAACCCTAACCCTAACACTATCCTAGGGCTGATGCTAACCCTATCCCTAACCCTAACACTATCCTAGGGCTGATGCTAATCCTAACCCTAACACTATCCTAGGCCTGATGCTAACCCTAACCCTAACACTTACACTATCCTAGGGCTGATGCTAACCCTAACGCTAAGCCTAACACTATCCTTGAACTCATGCTAACCCTAACCCTAACCATAACACTATCCTAGGCCTGATGATAACCCTAACCCTAACCCTAACACTATCCTAGGGTTTATGTTAACCCTAACCCTAACACTATCCTAGGGCTGATGCTAACCCTAACCCTAACCCTAACACTATCCTAGGGCTGATGCTAACCCTAACCCTAACACTATCCTAGGGCTGATGCTAACCCTAACCCTAACCCTAACACTATCCTAGGGCGGATGCTAACCCTAACCCTAACCCTAACACTATCCTAGGGCGGATGTTAACCCTAACCCTAACCCTAACACTATCCTAGGGCTGATGCTAACCCTAACACTAACACTATCCTAGGGCTGATGCTAACCCTAACCCTAACCCTAACACTATCCTAGGGCTGATGCTAACCCTAACCCTAACACTATCCTAGGCCAGATGCTAACCCTAACCCTAACACTATCCTAAAGCTGATGCTAACCCTAACCCTAACCCTAACACTATCCTAGGCCTGATGCTAACCCTGTCCCTAACCCTAACACTCTCCTAGGGCTGAGGCTAACCCTAAACCTAACACTATCCTAGGGCTGACGCTAACCCTAACCCTAACCCTAACACTATCCTAGGGTTGATGCTAACCCTAACCCTAACACTATCCTAGGCCTGATGCTAACCCTAACCCTAACCCTAACACTATCCTAGGGCTGATACTAAAACTAACCCTAACACTATCCTAGGGCTGATGCTAACCCTAACCCTAACCCTAACACTATCCTAAGTCTGATGCTAACCCTAGCCCTCACACTATCCTAGGCCTGATGATAACCCTAACCCTAACCTTAACACTATCCTAGGGCTGATGCTAACCCTAACCCTAACCCTAAAACTATCCTAGAGCTGATGCTAACCCTAACCCTAACACTATCCTAGGCCTGATGATAACCCTAACCCTAACCCTAACACTATCCTAGGGCTGATGCTAACCCTAACCCTAACACTATCCTAGGGCTGATGCTAACCCTAACCCTAACACTATCCTAGGGCTGATGCTAACCCTAACCCTAACACTATCCTAGGGCTGATGCTAACCCTAACACTAACACTATCCTAGGGCTGATGCTAACCCTAACCCTAACCCTAACACTATCCTAGGGCTGATGCTAACCCTAACCTTAACTCTAACACTATCCTAGGGCTGATGCTAACCCTAACCCTAACCCTAACACTATGATAGGGCTGATGCTAACCCTAACCCTAACTCTAACACTATCCTAGGGCTGATGCTAACCCTAACCCTAACCATATCCTAGGCCTGATGATATCCTTAACCCTAAACCTAACACTATCCTAGGGCTGATGCTAACCCTAACCCTAACCCTAACACTATCCTAGGGCTGATGCTAACCCTAACCCTAACATTAACACTATCCTTGGGCTGATGCTAACCCTAACCCTAACCCTAACACTATCCTAGGCCTGATGATAACCCTAACCCTAACCCTAACACTGTCCTAGGGCTGATGCTACCCCTAACGCTAACACTATCCTAGGGCTGATGCTAACCCTAACGCTAACCCTAACACTATCCTTGAACTGATGTTAACCCTAACCCTAACCCTAACACTATCCTAGGCCTGATGATAACCCTAACCCTAACCCTAACACTATCCTAGGGTTTATGTTAACCCTAACCCTAACACTATCCTAGGCCTGATGCTAACCCTAACCCTAACCCTAACACTATCCTAGGGCGGATGCTAACCCTAACCCTAACCCTAACACTATCCTAGGACTGATGCTAACCCTAACACTAACACTCACCTAGGGCTGATGCTAACCCTAACCCTAACACTATCCTAGGCCTGATGCTAACCCTAACACTAACACTATCCTAAAGTTGATGCTAACCCTAACCCTAACCCTAACACTATCCTAGGCCTGATGCTAACCCTAACCCTAACCCTAACACTATCCTAGGGCTGATGCTAAACCTAACCCTAACACTATCCTAGGCTGATGCTAACCCTAACCCTAACCCTAACACTATCCTAAGTCTGATGCTAACCCTAGCCCTCACACTATCCTAGGCCTGATGATAACCCTAACCCTAACCTTAACACTATCCTAGGGCTGATGCTAACCCTAACCCTAACCCTAAAACTATCCTAGAGCTGATGCTAACCCTAACCCTAACACTATCCTAGGCCTGATGCTAACCCTAACCCTAACCCTAACACTATCCTAGGGCTGATACTAAAACTAACCCTAACACTATCCTAGGGCTGATGCTAACCCTAACCCTAACCCTAACACTATCCTAAGTCTGATGCTAACCCTAGCCCTCACACTATCCTAGGCCTGATGATAACCCTAACCCTAACCTTAACACTATCCTAGGGCTGATGCTAACCCTAACGCTAAGCCTAACACTATCCTTGAACTGATGCCAACCCTAACCCTAACCCTAACACTATCCTAGGCCTGATGGTAACCCTAACCCTAACCCTAACCCTAACACTATCCTAGGGTTTATGTTAACCCTAACCCTAACACTATCCTAGGGCTGATGCTAACCCTAACCCTAACCCTAACACTATCCTAGGGCGGATGCTAACCCTAACCCTAACCCTAACACTATCCTAGGGCTGATGCTAACCCTAACACTAACGCTATCCTAGGGCTGATGCTAACCCTAACCCTAACCCTAACACTATCCTAGGGCTGATGCTAACCCTAACCTTAACTCTAACACTATCCTAGGGCTGATGCTAACCCTAACCCTAACCCTAACACTATGCTAGGGCTGATGCTAACCCTAACCCTAACTCTAACACTATCCTAGGGCTGATGCTAACCCTAACCCTAACCATATCCTAGGCCTGATGATATCCTTAACCCTAAACCTAACACTATCCTAGGGCTGATGCTAACCCTAACCCTAACCCTAACACTATCCTAGGGCTGATGCTAACCCTAACCCTAACCCTAACACTATGCTAGGGCTGATGCTAACCCTAACCCTAACCCTAACACTATGCTAGGGCTGATGCTAACCCTAACCCTAACTCTAACACTATCCTAGGGCTGATGCTAACCCTAACCCTAACCATATCCTAGGCCTGATGATATCCTTAACCTTAAACCTAACACTATCCTAAGGCTGATGGTAACCCTAACCCTAACCCTAACACTATCCTAGGGCTGATTCTAACCGGAACCCTAACACTATCCTAGGCCTGATGCTAACCCTAACCCTAACCCTAACACTATCCTAGGCCTGATGCTAACCCTATCCGTAAACCTAACACTCTCCTAGGGCTGAGGCTAACCCTAACCCTAACACTATCCTAGGGCTGATGCTAACCCTACCCCTGACACTATTCTAGGGCTGATGCTAACCCTAACCCTAACCCTAACACTATCCTAGGGTTGATGCTAACCCTAACCGTAACACTATCCTAGGGCTGATGCTAACCCTAACCCTAACCCTAACACTATCCTAGGGCTGATGCTAACCCTAACACTAACACTATCCTAGGGCTGATGCTAACCATAACCCTAATCCTAACACTATCCTAGGGCTGATGCTAAACCTAACCGTAACACTATCCTAGGGCTGATGCTAACCCTAAACCTAACCCTAACACTATCCTAAGTCTGATGCTAACCCTAGCCCTCACACTATCCTAGGCCTGATGATAACCCTAACCCTAACCTTAACACTATCCTAGGGCTGATGCTAACCCTAACCCTAACCCTAAAACTATCCTAGAGCTGATGCTAACCCTAACCCTAACACTATCCTAGGCCTGATGATAACCCTAACCCTAACCCTAATACTATCCTAGGGCTGATGCTAACCCTAACCCTAACCCTAACACTATACTAGGGCTGATGCTAACCCTAACCCTAATACTATCCTAGGGCTGATGCTAAACCTAACCCTAACCCTAACACTATCCTAGGGCTGATGCTAACCCTATCCCTAACCCTAACACTATCCTAGGGCTGATGCTAATCCTAACCCTAACACTATCCTAGGCCTGATGCTAACCCTAACCCTAACACTTACACTATCCTAGGGCTGATGCTAACCCTAACGCTAAGCCTAACACTATCCTTGAACTCATGCTAACCCTAACCCTAACCATAACACTATCCTAGGCCTGATGATAACCCTAACCCTAACCCTAACACTATCCTAGGGTTTATGTTAACCCTAACCCTAACACTATCCTAGGGCTGATGCTAACCCTAACCCTAACCCTAACACTATCCTAGGGCTGATGCTAACCCTAACCCTAACACTATCCTAGGGCTGATGCTAACCCTAACCCTAACCCTAACACATCCTAGGGCGGATGCTAACCCTAACCCTAACCCTAACACTATCCTAGGGCTGATGCTAACCCTAACCCTAACCCTAACACTATCCTAGGGCTGATGCTAACCCTAACGCAAAGCCTAACACTATCCTTGAACTGATGCCAACCCTAACCCTAACCCTAACACTATCCTAGGCCTGATGATAACCCTAACCCTAACCCTAACCCTAACACTATCCTAGGGTTTATGTTAACCCTAACCCTAACACTATCCTAGGGCTGATGCTAACCCTAACCCTAACCCTAACACTATCCTAGGGCGGATGCTAACCCTAACCCTAACCCTAACACTATCCTAGGGCTGATGCTAACCCTAACACTAACACTATCCTAGGGCTGATGCTAACCCTAACCCTAACCCTAACACTATCCTAGGGCTGATGCTAACCCTAACCTTAACTCTAACACTATCCTAGGGCTGATGCTAACCCTAACCCTAACCCTAACACTATGCTAGGGCTGATGCTAACCCTAACCCTAACTCTAACACTATCCTAGGGCTGATGCTAACCCTAACCCTAACCATATCCTAGGCCTGATGATATCCTTAACCCTAAACCTAACACTATCCTAGGGCTGATGCTAACCCTAACGCTAACCCTAACACTATCCTAGGGCTGATGCTAACCCTAACCCTAACCCTAACACTATGCTAGGGCTGATGCTAACCCTAACCCTAACCCTAACACTATGCTAGGGCTGATGCTAACCCTAACCCTAACTCTAACACTATCCTAGGGCTGATGCTAACCCTAACCCTAACCATATCCTAGGCCTGATGATATCCTTAACCTTAAACCTAACACTATCCTAGGGCTGATGGTAACCGTAACCCTAACCCTAACACTATCCTAGGGCTGATTCTAACCGTAACCCTAACACTATCCTAGGCCTGATGCTAACCCTAACCCTAACCCTAACACTATCCTAGGCCTGATGCTAACCCTATCCGTAAACCTAACACTCTCCTAGGGCTGAGGCTAACCCTAACCCTAACACTATCCTAGGGCTGATGCTAACCCTACCCCTGACACTATTCTAGGGCTGATGCTAACCCTAACCCTAACCCTAACACTATCCTAGGGTTGATGCTAACCCTAACCGTAACACTATCCTAGGGCTGATGCTAACCCTAACCCTAACCCTAACACTATCCTAGGGCTGATGCTAACCCTAACACTAACACTATCCTAGGGCTGATGCTAACCATAACCCTAATCCTAACACTATCCTAGGGCTGATGCTAAACCTAACCCTAACACTATCCTAGGGCTGATGCTAACCCTAAACCTAACCCTAACACTATCCTAAGTCTGATGCTAACCCTAGCCCTCACACTATCCTAGGCCTGATGATAACCCTAACCCTAACCTTAACACTATCCTAGGGCTGATGCTAACCCTAACCCTAACCCTAAAACTATCCTAGAGCTGATGCTAACCCTAACCCTAACACTATCCTAGGCCTGATGATAACCCTAACCCTAACCCTAATACTATCCTAGGGCTGATGCTAACCCTAACCCTAACCCTAACACGATACTAGGGCTGATGCTAACCCTAACCCTAATACTATCCTAGGGCTGATGCTAAACCTAACCCTAACCCTAACACTATCCTAGGGCTGATGCTAACCCTATCCCTAACCCTAACACTATCCTAGGGCTGATGCTAATCCTAACCCTAACACTATCCTAGGCCTGATGCTAACCCTAACCCTAACACTTACATTATCCTAGGGCTGATGCTAACCCTAACCCTAACACTATCCTAGGGCTGATGCTAACCCTAACCCTAACCCTAACACTATCCTTGGGCTGATGCTAACCGTAACCCTAAGCCTAACACTTTCCTAGGGCGGATGCTAACCCTAACCCTAACACTATCCTAGGCCTGATGATAACTTTAAACCTAACCTTAACACTATCCTAGGGCTGATGCTAACCCTAACCCTAACCCTAACACTATCCTAGAGCTGATGCTAACCCTAACCCTAACACTATCCTAGGCCTGATGATAACCCTAACCCTAACCCTAACACTATCCTAGGGCTGATGCTAACCCTAACCCTAACACTATCCTAGGGCTGATGCTAACCCTAATCCTAAGCCTAACACTATCCTAGGGCTGATGCTAACCCTAACGCTAACCCTAACACTATCCTTGAACTGATGCTAACCCTAACCCTAACCCTAACACTATCCTAGGCCTGATGATAACCCTAACCCTAACCCTAACACTATCCTAGGGTTTATGTTAGCCCTAACCCTAACACTATCCTAGGCCTGATGCTAACCCTAACCCTAACCCTAACACTATCCTAGGGCGGATGCTAACCCTAACCCTAACCCTAACACTATCCTAGGACTGATGCTAACCCTAACACTAACACTCTCCTAGGGCTGATGCTAACCCTAACACTAACACTATCCTAGGCCTGATGCTAACCCTAAACCTAACACTATCCTAAAGCTGATGCTAACCCTAACCCTAACGCTAACACTATCCTAGGCCTGATGCTAACCCTGTCCTTAACCCTAACACTCTCCTAGGGCTGAGGCTGACCCTAAACCTAACACTATCCTAGGGCTGATGCTAACCCTAACCCTAACCCTAACACTATCCTAGGGTTGATGCTAACCCTAACCTTAACACTATCCTAGGGCTGATGCTAACCCTAACCCTAACCCTAACACTATCCTAGGGCTGATGCTAAACCTAACCCTAACACTATCCTAGGGTGATGCTAACCCTAACCCTAACCCTAACACTATCCTAAGTCTGATGCTAACCCTAGCCCTCACACTATCCTAGGCCTGATGATAACCCTAACCCTAACCTTAACACTATCCTAGGGCTGATGCTAACCCTAACCCTAACCCTAAAACTATCCTAGAGCTGATGCTAACCCTAACCCTAACACTATCCTAGGCCTGATGATAACCCTAACCCTAACCCTAACACTATCCTAGGGCTGATGCTAACCCTAACCCTAACAGTATCCTAGGGCTTATGCTAACCCTAACCCTAACCCTAACACTATCCTAGGGCTGATGCTAACCCTAACGCTAAGCCTAACACTATCCTTGAACTGATGCTAACCCTAACCCTAACCCTAACACTATCCTAGGCCTGATGATAACCCTAACCCTAACCCTAACACTATCCTAGGGTTTATGTTAACCCTAACCCTAACACTATCCTAGGGCTGATGCTAACCCTAACCCTAACCCGAACACTAACCTAGGGCGGATGCTAACCCTAACCCTAACCCTAACACTATCCTAGGGCTGATGCTAACCCTAACACTAACACTATCCTAGGGCTGATGCTAACCCTAACCCTAACCCTAACACTATCCTAGGGCTGATGATAACCCTAACCCTAACCTTAACACTATCCTAGGGCTGATGCTAACCCTAACCCTAACCCTAAAACTATCCTAGAGCTGATGCTAACCCTAACCCTAACACTATCCTAGGCCTGATGATAACCCTAACCCTAACCCTAATACTATCCTAGGGCTGATGCTAACCCTAACCCTAACCCTAACACTATCCTAGGGCTGATGCTAACCCTAACCCTAATACTATCCTAGGGCTGATGCTAAACCTAACCCTAACCCTAACACTATGCTAGGGCTGATGCTAACCCTATCCCTAACCCTAACACTATCCTAGGGCTGATGCTAATCCTAACCCTAACACTATCCTAGGCCTGATGCTAACCCTAACCCTAACACTTACACTATCCTAGGGCTGATGCTAACCCTAACCCTAACACTATCCTAGGGCTGATGCTAACCCTAACCCTAACCCTAACACTATCCTAAGTCTGATGGTAACCCTATCCCTCACACTCTCCTAGGCCTGATGATAACTTTAAACCTAACCTTAACACTATCCTAGGGCAGATGCTAACCCTAACCCTAACCCTAACAATATCCTAGAGCTGATGCTAACCCTAACCCTAACACTATCCTAGGCCTGATGATAACCGTAACCCTAACCCTAACACTATCCTAGGGCTGATGCTAACCCTAACGCTAACACTATCCTAGGGCTGATGCTAACCCTAATCCTAAGCCTAACACTATCCTAGGGCTGATGCTAACCCTAACGCTAACCCTAACACTATCCTTGAACTGATGCTAACCCTAACCCTAACCCTAACACTATCCTAGGCCTGATGATAACCCTAACCCTAACCCTAACACTATCCTAGGGTTTATGTTAACCCTAACCCTAACACTATCCTAGGCCTGATGCTAACCCTAACCCTAACCCTAACACTATCCTAGGGCGGATGCTAACCCTAACCCTAACCCTAACACTATCCTAGGACTGATGCTAACCCTAACACTAACACTCACCTAGGGCTCATGCTAACCCTAACCCTAACACTATCCTAGGCCTGATGCTAACCCTAACCCTAACACTATCCTAAAGTTGATGCTAACCCTAACCCTAACCCTAACACTATCCTAGGCCTGATGCTAACCCTACCCCTAACCCTAACACTATCCTAGGGCTGATGCTAAACCTAACCCTAACACTATCCTAGGCTGATGCTAACCCTAACCCTAACCCTAACACTATCCTAAGTCTGATGCTAACCCTAGCCCTCACACTATCCTAGGCCTGATGATAACCCTAACCCTAACCTTAACACTATCCTAGGGCTGATGCTAACCCTAACCCTAACCCTAAAACTATCCTAGAGCTGATGCTAACCCTAACCCTAACACTATCCTAGGCCTGATGATAACCGTAACCCTAACCCTAACACTATCCTAGGGTTTATGTTAACCCTAACCCTAACACTATCCTAGGGCTGATGCTAACCCTAACCCTAACCCTAACACTATCCTAGGGCGGATGTTAACCCTAACCCTAACCCTAACACTATCCTAGGGCTGATGCTAACCCTAACACTAACACTATCCTAGGGCTGATGCTAACCCTAACCCTAACCCTAACACTATCCTAGGGCTGATGCTAACCCTAACCCTAACACTATCCTAGGCCAGATGCTAACCCTAACCCTAACACTATCCTAAAGCTGATGCTAACCCTAACCCTAACCCTAACACTATCCTAGGCCTGATGCTAACCCTGTCCCTAACCCTAACACTCTCCTAGGGCTGAGGCTAACCCTAAACCTAACACTATCCTAGGGCTGAAGCTAACCCTAACCCTAACCCTAACACTATCCTGGGGTTGATGCTAACCCTAACCCTAACACTATCCTAGGCCTGATGATAACCCTAACCCTAACCCTAACACTATCCTAGGGCTGATGCTAACCCTAACCCTAACACTATCCTAGGGCTGATGCTAACCCTAACCCTAACACTATCCTAGGGCTGATGCTAACCCTAACCCTAACACTATCCTAGGGCTGATGCTAACCCTAACACTAACACTATCCTAGGGCTGATGCTAACCCTAACCCTAACCCTAACACTATCCTAGGGCTGATGCTAACCCTAACCTTAACTCTAACACTATCCTAGGGCTGATGCTAACCCTAACCCTAACCCTAACACTATGATAGGGCTGATGCTAACCCTAACCCTAACTCTAACACTATCCTAGGGCTGATGCTAACCCTAACCCTAACCATATCCTAGGCCTGATGATATCCTTAACCCTAAACCTAACACTATCCTAGGGCTGATGCTAACCCTAACCCTAACCCTAACACTATCCTAGTGCTGATGCTAACCCTAACCCTAACATTAACACTATCCTTGGGCTGATGCTAACCCTAACCCTAACCCTAACACTATCCTAGGCCTGATGATAACCCTAACCCTAACCCTAACACTATCCTAGGGCTGATGCTAACCCTAACGCTAACCCTAACACTATCCTTGAACTGATGTTAACCCTAACCCTAACCCTAACACTATCCTAGGCCTGATGATAACCCTAACCCTAACCCTAACACTATCCTAGGGTTTATGTTAACCCTAACCCTAACACTATCCTAGGCCTGATGCTAACCCTAACCCTAACCCTAACACTATCCTAGGGCGGATGCTAACCCTAACCCTAACCCTAACACTATCCTAGGACTGATGCTAACCCTAACACTAACACTCACCTAGGGCTGATGCTAACCCTAACCCTAACACTATCCTAGGCCTGATGCTAACCCTAACACTAACACTATCCTAAAGTTGATGCTAACCCTAACCCTAACCCTAACACTATCCTAGGCCTGATGCTAACCCTAACCCTAACCTAACACTATCCTAGGGATGATGCTAAACCTAACCCTAACACTATCCTAGGCTGATGCTAACCCTAACCCTAACCCTAACACTATCCTAAGTCTGATGCTAACCCTAGCCCTCACACTATCCTAGGCCTGATGATAACCCTAACCCTAACCTTAACACTATCCTAGGGCTGATGCTAACCCTAACCCTAACCCTAAAACTATCCTAGAGCTGATGCTAACCCTAACCCTAACACTATCCTAGGCCTGATGATAACCATAACCCTAACCCCAACACTATCCTAGGGTTTATGTTAACCCTAACCCTAACACTATCCTAGGGCTGATGCTAACCCTAACCCTAACCCTAACACTATCCTAGGGCGGATGCTAACCCTAACCCTAACCCTAACACTATCCTAGGGCTGATGCTAACCCTAACACTAACACTATCCTAGGGCTGATGCTAACCCTAACCCTAACCCTAACACTATCCTAGGGCTGATGCTAACCCTAACCCTAACACTATCCTAGGCCTGATGCTAACCCTAACCCTAACACTATCCTAAAGCTGATGCTAACCCTAACCCTAACTCTAACACTATCCTAGGCCTGATGCTAACCCTGTCCCTAACCCTAACACTCTCCTAGGGCTGAGGCTAACCCTAAACCTAACACTATCCTAGGGCTGAAGCTAACCCTAACCCTAACCCTAACACTATCCTAGGGTTGATGCTAACCCTAACCCTAACACTATCCTAGGCCTGATGCTAACCCTAACCCTAACCCTAACACTATCCTAGGGCTGATACTAAACCTAACCCTAACACTATCCTAGGGCTGATGCTAACCCTAACCCTAACCCTAACACTATCCTAAGTCTGATGCTAACCCTAGCCCTCACACTATCCTAGGCCTGATGATAACCCTAACCCTAACCTTAACACTATCCTAGGGCTGATGCTAACCCTAACGCTAAGGCTAACACTATCCTAGGGCGGATGCTAACCCTAACCCTAACCCTAACACTATCCTAGGGCTGATGCTAACCCTAACACTAACACTATCCTAGGGCTGATGCTAACCCTAACCCTAACCCTAACACTATCCTAGGGCTGATGCTAACCCTAACCTTAACTCTAACACTATCCTAGGGCTGATGCTAACCCTAACCCTAACCCTAACACTATGCTAGGGCTGATGCTAACCCTAACCCTAACTCTAACACTATCCTAGGGCTGATGCTAACCCTAACCCTAACCATATCCTAGGCCTGATGATATCCTTAACCCTAAACCTAACACTATCCTAGGGCTGATGCTAACCCTAACCCTAACCCTAACACTATCCTAGGGCTGATGCTAACCCTAACCCTAACCCTAACACTATGCTAGGGCTGATGCTAACCCTAACCCTAACCCTAACACTATGCTAGGGCTGATGCTAACCCTAACCCTAACTCTAACACTATCCTAGGGCTGATGCTAACCCTAACCCTAACCATATCCTAGGCCTGATGATATCCTTAACCTTAAACCTAACACTATCCTAGGGCTGATGGTAACCCTAACCCTAACCCTAACACTATCCTAGGGCTGATTCTAACCGGAACCCTAACACTATCCTAGGCCTGATGCTAACCCTAACCCTAACCCTAACACTATCCTAGGCCTGATGCTAACCCTATCCGTAAACCTAACACTCTCCTAGGGCTGAGGCTAACCCTAACCCTAACACTATCCTAGGGCTGATGCTAACCCTACCCCTGACACTATTCTAGGGCTGATGCTAACCCTAACCCTAACCCTAACACTATCCTAGGGTTGATGCTAACCCTAACCGTAACACTATCCTAGGGCTGATGCTAACCCTAACCCTAACCCTAACACTATCCTAGGGCTGATGCTAACCCTAACACTAACACTATCCTAGGGCTGATGCTAACCATAACCCTAATCCTAACACTATCCTAGGGCTGATGCTAAACCTAACCCTAACACTATCCTAGGGCTGATGCTAACCCTAAACCTAACCCTAACACTATCCTAAGTCTGATGCTAACCCTAGCCCTCACACTATCCTAGGCCTGATGATAACCCTAACCCTAACCTTAACACTATCCTAGGGCTGATGCTAACCCTAACCCTAACCCTAAAACTATCCTAGAGCTGATGCTAACCCTAACCCTAACACTATCCTAGGCCTGATGATAACCCTAACCCTAACCCTAATACTATCCTAGGGCTGATGCTAACCCTAACCCTAACCCTAACACTATACTAGGGCTGATGCTAACCCTAACCCTAATACTATCCTAGGGCTGATGCTAAACCTAACCCTAACCCTAACACTATCCTAGGGATGATGCTAACCCTATCCCTAACCCTAACACTATCCTAGGGCTGATGCTAATCCTAACCCTAACACTATCCTAGGCCTGATGCTAACCCTAACCCTAACACTTACACTATCCTAGGGCTGATGCTAACCCTAACGCTAAGCCTAACACTATCCTTGAACTCATGCTAACCCTAACCCTAACCATAACACTATCCTAGGCCTGATGATAACCCTAACCCTAACCCTAACACTATCCTAGGGTTTATGTTAACCCTAACCCTAACACTATCCTAGGGCTGATGCTAACCCTAACCCTAACCCTAACACTATCCTAGGGCTGATGCTAACCCTAACCCTAACACTATCCTAGGGCTGATGCTAACCCTAACCCTAACCCTAACACTATCCTAGGGCGGATGCTAACCCTAACCCTAACCCTAACACTATCCTAGGGCTGATGCTAACCCTAACCCTAACCCTAACACTATCCTAGGGCTGATGCTAACCCTAACGCAAAGCCTAACACTATCCTTGAACTGATGCCAACCCTAACCCTAACCCTAACACTATCCTAGGCCTGATGATAACCCTAACCCTAACCCTAACCCTAACACTATCCTAGGGTTTATGTTAACCCTAACCCTAACACTATCCTAGGGCTGATGCTAACCCTAACCCTAACCCTAACACTATCCTAGGGCGGATGCTAACCCTAACCCTAACCCTAACACTATCCTAGGGCTGATGCTAACCCTAACACTAACACTATCCTAGGGCTGATGCTAACCCTAACCCTAACCCTAACACTATCCTAGGGCTGATGCTAACCCTAACCCTAACCCTAACACTATGCTAGGGCTGATGCTAACCCTAACCCTAACTCTAACACTATCCTAGGGCTGATGCTAACCCTAACCCTAACCATATCCTAGGCCTGATGATATCCTTAACCCTAACCCTAACACTATGCTAGGGCTGATGCTAACCCTAACCCTAACCCTAACACTATCCTAGGGCTGATGCTAACCCTAACCCTAACCCTAACACTATGCTAGGGCTGATGCTAACCCTAACCCTAACCCTAACACTATGCTAGGGCTGATGCTAACCCTAACCCTAACTCTAACACTATCCTAGGGCTGATGCTAACCCTAACCCTAACCATATCCTAGGCCTGATGATATCCTTAACCTTAAACCTAACACTATCCTAGGGCTGATGGTAACCCTAACCCTAACCCTAACACTATCCTAGGGCTGATTCTAACCGTAACCCTAACACTATCCTAGGCCTGATGCTAACCCTAACCCTAACCCTAACACTATCCTAGGCCTGATGCTAACCCTATCCGTAAACCTAACACTCTCCTAGGGCTGAGGCTAACCCTAACCCTAACACTATCCTAGGGCTGATGCTAACCCTACCCCTGACACTATTCTAGGGCTGATGCTAACCCTAACCCTAACCCTAACACTATCCTAGGGCTGATGCTAACCCTAACCCTAACCCTAACACTATCCTAAGTCTGATGGTAACCCTATCCCTCACACTCTCCTAGGCCTGATGATAACTTTAAACCTAACCTTAACACTATCCTAGGGCAGATGCTAACCCTAACCCTAACCCTAACAATATCCTAGAGCTGATGCTAACCCTAACCCTAACACTATCCTAGGCCTGATGATAACCGTAACCCTAACCCTAACACTATCCTAGGGCTGATGCTAACCCTAACGCTAACACTATCCTAGGGCTGATGCTAACTCTAATCCTAAGCCTAACACTATCCTAGGGCTGATGCTAACCCTAACGCTAACCCTAACACTATCCTTGAACTGATGCTAACCCTAACCCTAACCCTAACACTATCCTAGGCCTGATGATAACCCTAACCCTAACCCTAACACTATCCTAGGGTTTATGTTAACCCTAACCCTAACACTATCCTAGGCCTGATGCTAACCCTAACCCTAACCCTAACACTATCCTAGGGCGGATGCTAACCCTAACCCTAACCCTAACACTATCCTAGGACTGATGCTAACCCTAACACTAACACTCACCTAGGGCTCATGCTAACCCTAACCCTAACACTATCCTAGGCCTGATGCTAACCCTAACCCTAACACTATCCTAAAGTTGATGCTAACCCTAACCCTAACCCTAACACTATCCTAGGCCTGATGCTAACCCTACCCCTAACCCTAACACTATCCTAGGGCTGATGCTAAACCTAACCCTAACACTATCCTAGGCTGATGCTAACCCTAACCCTAACCCTAACACTATCCTAAGTCTGATGCTAACCCTAGCCCTCACACTATCCTAGGCCTGATGATAACCCTAACCCTAACCTTAACACTATCCTAGGGCTGATGCTAACCCTAACCCTAACCCTAAAACTATCCTAGAGCTGATGCTAACCCTAACCCTAACACTATCCTAGGCCTGATGATAACCGTAACCCTAACCCTAACACTATCCTAGGGTTTATGTTAACCCTAACCCTAACACTATCCTAGGGCTGATGCTAACCCTAACCCTAACCCTAACACTATCCTAGGGCGGATGTTAACCCTAACCCTAACCCTAACACTATCCTAGGGCTGATGCTAACCCTAACACTAACACTATCCTAGGGCTGATGCTAACCCTAACCCTAACCCTAACACTATCCTAGGGCTGATGCTAACCCTAACCCTAACACTATCCTAGGCCAGATGCTAACCCTAACCCTAACACTATCCTAAAGCTGATGCTAACCCTAACCCTAACCCTAACACTATCCTAGGCCTGATGCTAACCCTGTCCCTAACCCTAACACTCTCCTAGGGCTGAGGCTAACCCTAAACCTAACACTATCCTAGGGCTGAAGCTAACCCTAACCCTAACCCTAACACTATCCTAGGGTTGATGCTAACCCTAACCCTAACACTATCCTAGGCCTGATGATAACCCTAACCCTAACCCTAACACTATCCTAGGGCTGATGCTAACCCTAACCCTAACACTATCCTAGGGCTGATGCTAACCCTAACCCTAACACTATCCTAGGGCTGATGCTAACCCTAACCCTAACACTATCCTAGGGCTGATGCTAACCCTAACACTAACACTATCCTAGGGCTGATGCTAACCCTAACCCTAACCCTAACACTATCCTAGGGCTGATGCTAACCCTAACCTTAACTCTAACACTATCCTAGGGCTGATGCTAACCCTAACCCTAACCCTAACACTATGATAGGGCTGATGCTAACCCTAACCCTAACTCTAACACTATCCTAGGGCTGATGCTAACCCTAACCCTAACCATATCCTAGGCCTGATGATATCCTTAACCCTAAACCTAACACTATCCTAGGGCTGATGCTAACCCTAACCCTAACCCTAACACTATCCTAGGGCTGATGCTAACCCTAACCCTAACATTAACACTATCCTTGGGCTGATGCTAACCCTAACCCTAACCCTAACACTATCCTAGGCCTGATGATAACCCTAACCCTAACCCTAACACTATCCTAGGGCTGATGCTAACCCTAACGCTAACCCTAACACTATCCTTGAACTGATGTTAACCCTAACCCTAACCCTAACACTATCCTACGCCTGATGATAACCCTAACCCTAACCCTAACACTATCCTAGGGTTTATGTTAACCCTAACCCTAACACTATCCTAGGCCTGATGCTAACCCTAACCCTAACCCTAACATTATCCTAGGGCGGATGCTAACCCTAACCCTAACCCTAACACTATCCTAGGACTGATGCTAACCCTAACACTAACACTCACCTAGGGCTGATGCTAACCCTAACCCTAACACTATCCTAGGCCTGATGCTAACCCTAACACTAACACTATCCTAAAGTTGATGCTAACCCTAACCCTAACCCTAACACTATCCTAGGCCTGAGGCTAACCCTAACCCTAACCCTAACACTATCCTAGGGATGATGCTAAACCAAACCCTAACACTATCCTAGGCTGATGCTAACCCTAACCCTAACCCTAACACTATCCTAAGTCTGATGCTAACCCTAGCCCTCACACTATCCTAGGCCTGATGATAACCCTAACCCTAACCTTAACACTATCCTAGGGCTGATGCTAACCCTAACCCTAACCCTAAAACTATCCTAGAGCTGATGCTAACCCTAACCCTAACACTATCCTAGGCCTGATGATAACCATAACCCTAACCCCAACACTATCCTAGGGTTTATGTTAACCCTAACCCTAACACTATCCTAGGGCTGATGCTAACCCTAACCCTAACCCTAACACTATCCTAGGGCGGATGCTAACCCTAACCCTAACCCTAACACTATCCTAGGGCTGATGCTAACCCTAACACTAACACTATCCTAGGGCTGATGCTAACCCTAACCCTAACCCTAACACTATCCTAGGGCTGATGCTAACCCTAACCCTAACACTATCCTAGGCCTGATGCTAACCCTAACCATAACACTATCCTAAAGCTGATGCTAACCCTAACCCTAACCCTAACACTATCCTAGGCCTGATGCTAACCCTGTCCCTAACCCTAACACTCTCCTAGGGCTGAGGCTAACCCTAAACCTAACACTATCCTAGGGCTGAAGCTAACCCTAACCCTAACCCTAACACTATCCTAGGGTTGATGCTAACCCTAACCCTAACACTATCCTAGGCCTGATGCTAACCCTAACCCTAACCCTAACACTATCCTAGGGCTGATACTAAACCTAACCCTAACACTATCCTAGGGCTGATGCTAACCCTAACCCTAACCCTAACACTATCCTAAGTCTGATGCTAACCCTAGCCCTCACACTATCCTAGGCCTGATGATAACCCTAACCCTAACCTTAACACTATCCTAGGGCTGATGCTAACCCTAACGCTAAGCCTAACACTATCCTAGGGCGGATGCTAACCCTAACCCTAACCCTAACACTATCCTAGGGCTGATGCTAACCCTAACACTAACACTATCCTAGGGCTGATGCTAACCCTAACCCTAACCCTAACACTATCCTAGGGCTGATGCTAAAACTAACCTTAACTCTAACACTATCCTAGGGCTGATGCTAACCCTAACCCTAACCCTAACACTATGCTAGGGCTGATGCTAACCCTAACCCTAACTCTAACACTATCCTAGGGCTGATGCTAACCCTAACCCTAACCATATCCTAGGCCTGATGATATCCTTAACCCTAAACCTAACACTATCCTAGGGCTGATGCTAACCCTAACCCTAACCCTAACACTATCCTAGGGCTGATGCTAACCCTAACCCTAACCCTAACACTATGCTAGGGCTGATGCTAACCCTAACCCTAACCCTAACACTATGCTAGGGCTGATGCTAACCCTAACCCTAACTCTAACACTATCCTAGGGCTGATGCTAACCCTAACCCTAACCATATCCTAGGCCTGATGATATCCTTAACCTTAAACCTAACACTATCCTAGGGCTGATGGTAACCCTAACCCTAACCCTAACACTATCCTAGGGCTGATTCTAACCGGAACCCTAACACTATCCTAGGCCTGATGCTAACCCTAACCCTAACCCTAACACTATCCTAGGCCTGATGCTAACCCTATCCGTAAACCTAACACTCTCCTAGGGCTGAGGCTAACCCTAACCCTAACACTATCCTAGGGCTGATGCTAACCCTACCCCTGACACTATTCTAGGGCTGATGCTAACCCTAACCCTAACCCTAACACTATCCTAGGGTTGATGCTAACCCTAACCGTAACACTATCCTAGGGCTGATGCTAACCCTAACCCTAACCCTAACACTATCCTAGGGCTGATGCTAACCCTAACACTAACACTATCCTAGGGCTGATGCTAACCATAACCCTAATCCTAACACTATCCTAGGGCTGATGCTAAACCTAACCCTAACACTATCCTAGGGCTGATGCTAACCCTAAACCTAACCCTAACACTATCCTAAGTCTGATGCTAACCCTAGCCCTCACAATATCCTAGGCCTGATGATAACCCTAACCCTAACCTTAACACTATCCTAGGGCTGATGCTAACCCTAACCCTAACCCTAAAACTATCCTAGAGCTGATGCTAACCCTAACCCTAACACTATCCTAGGCCTGATGATAACCCTAACCCTAACCCTAATACTATCCTAGGGCTGATGCTAACCCTAACCCTAACCCTAACACTATACTAGGGCTGATGCTAACCCTAACCCTAATACTATCCTAGGGCTGATGCTAAACCTAACCCTAACCCTAACACTATCCTAGGGCTGATGCTAACCCTATCCCTAACCCTAACACTATCCTAGGGCTGATGCTAATCCTAACCCTAACACTATCCTAGGCCTGATGCTAACCCTAACCCTAACACTTACACTATCCTAGGGCTGATGCTAACCCTAACGCTAAGCCTAACACTATCCTTGAACTCATGCTAACCCTAACCCTAACCAAAACACTATCCTAGGCCTGATGATAACCCTAACCCTAACCCTAACACTATCCTAGGGTTTATGTTAACCCTAACCCTAACACTATCCTAGGGCTGATGCTAACCCTAACCCTAACCCTAACACTATCCTAGGGCTGATGCTAACCCTAACCCTAACACTATCCTAGGGCTGATGCTAACCCTAACCCTAACCCTAACACTATCCTAGGGCGGATGCTAACCCTAACCCTAACCCTAACACTATCCTAGGGCTGATGCTAACCCTAACCCTAACCCTAACACTATCCTAGGGCTGATGCTAACCCTAACGCAAAGCCTAACACTATCCTTGAACTGATGCCAACCCTAACCCTAACCCTAACACTATCCTAGGCCTGATGATAACCCTAACCCTAACCCTAACCCTAACACTATCCTAGGGTTTATGTTAACCCTAACCCTAACACTATCCTAGGGCTGATGCTAACCCTAACCCTAACCCTAACACTATCCTAGGGCGGATGCTAACCCTAACCCTAACCCTAACACTATCCTAGGGCTGATGCTAACCCTAACACTAACACTATCCTAGGGCTGATGCTAACCCTAACCCTAACCCTAACACTATCCTAGGGCTGATGCTAACCCTAACCCTAACCCTAACACTATGCTAGGGCTGATGCTAACCCTAACCCTAACTCTAACACTATCCTAGGGCTGATGCTAACCCTAACCCTAACCATATCCTAGGCCTGATGATATCCTTAACCCTAACCCTAACACTATGCTAGGGCTGATGCTAACCCTAACCCTAACCCTAACACTATCCTAGGGCTGATGCTAACCCTAACCCTAACCCTAACACTATGCTAGGGCTGATGCTAACCCTAACCCTAACCCTAACACTATGCTAGGGCTGATGCTAACCCTAACCCTAACTCTAACACTATCCTAGGGCTGATGCTAACCCTAACCCTAACCATATCCTAGGCCTGATGATATCCTTAACCTTAAACCTAACACTATCCTAGGGCTGATGGTAACCCTAACCCTAACCCTAACACTATCCTAGGGCTGATTCTAACCGTAACCCTAACACTATCCTAGGCCTGATGCTAACCCTAACCCTAACCCTAACACTATCCTAGGCCTGATGCTAACCCTATCCGTAAACCTAACACTCTCCTAGGGCTGAGGCTAACCCTAACCCTAACACTATCCTAGGGCTGATGCTAACCCTACCCCTGACACTATTCTAGGGCTGATGCTAACCCTAACCCTAACCCTAACACTATCCTAGGGTTGATGCTAACCCTAACCGTAACACTATCCTAGGGCTGATGCTAACCCTAACCCTAACCCTAACACTATCCTAGGGCTGATGCTAACCCTAACACTAACACTATCCTAGGGCTGATGCTAACCATAACCCTAATCCTAACACTATCCTAGGGCTGATGCTAAACCTAACCCTAACACTATCCTAGAGCTGATGCTAACCCTAAACCTAACCCTAACACTATCCTAAGTCTGATGCTAACCCTAGCCCTCACACTATCCTAGGCCTGATGATAACCCTAACCCTAACCTTAACACTATCCTAGGGCTGATGCTAACCCTAACCCTAACCCTAAAACTATCCTAGAGCTGATGCTAACCCTAACCCTAACACTATCCTAGGCCTGATGATAACCCTAACCCTAACCCTAATACTATCCTAGGGCTGATGCTAACCCTAACCCTAACCCTAACACTATACTAGGGCTGATGCTAACCCTAACCCTAATACTATCCTAGGGCTGATGCTAAACCTAACCCTAACCCTAACACTATCCTAGGGCTGATGCTAACCCTATCCCTAACCCTAACACTATCCTAGGGCTGATGCTAATCCTAACCCTAACACTATCCTAGGCCTGATGCTAACCCTAACCCTAACACTTACATTATCCTAGGGCTGATGCTAACCCTAACCCTAACACTATCCTAGGGCTGATGCTAACCCTAACCCTAACCCTAACACTATCCTTGGGCTGATGCTAACCGTAACCCTAAGCCTAACACTTTCCTAGGGCGGATGCTAACCCTAACCCTAACACTATCCTAGGCCTGATGATAACTTTAAACCTAACCTTAACACTATCCTAGGGCTGATGCTAACCCTAACCCTAACCCTAACACTATCCTAGAGCTGATGCTAACCCTAACCCTAACACTATCCTAGGCCTGATGATAACTCTAACCCTAACCCTAACACTATCCTAGGGCTGATGCTAACCCTAAACCTCACACTATCCTAGGGCTGATGCTAACCCTAATCCTAAGCCTAACACTATCCTAGGGCTGATGCTAACCCTAACGCTAACCCTAACACTATCCTAGGGTTTATGTTAGCCCTAACCCTAACACTATCCTAGGCCTGATGCTAACCCTAACCCTAACCCTAACACTATCCTAGGGCGGATGCTAACCCTAACCCTAACCCTAACACTATCCTAGGACTGATGCTAACCCTAACACTAACACTCTCCTAGGGCTGATGCTAACCCTAACCCTAACACTATCCTAGGCCTGATGCTAACCCTAACCCTAACACTATCCTAAAGCTGATGCTAACCCTAACCCTAAGGCTAACACTATCCTAGGCCTGATGCTAACCCTGTCCTTAACCCTAACACTCTCCTAGGGCTGAGGCTGACCCTAAACCTAACACTATCCTAGGGCTGATGCTAACCCTAACCCTAACCCTAACACTATCCTAGGGTTGATGCTAACCCTAACCTTAACACTATCCTAGGGCTGATGCTAACCCTAACCCTAAGCCTAACACTATCCTAGGGCTGATGCTAAACCTAACCCTAACACTATCCTAGGGTGATGCTAACCCTAACCCTAACCCTAACACTATCCTAAGTCTGATGCTAACCCTAGCCCTCACACTATCCTAGGCCTGATGATAACCCTAACCCTAACCTTAACACTATCCTAGGGCTGATGCTAACCCTAACCCTAACCCTAAAACTATCCTAGAGCTGATGCTAACCCTAACCCTAACACTATCCTAGGCCTGATGATAACCCTAACCCTAACCCTAACACTATCCTAGGGCTGATGCTAACCCTAACCCTAACAGTATCCTAGGGCTTATGCTAACCCTAACCCTAACCCTAACACTATCCTAGGGCTGATGCTAACCCTAACGCTAAGCCTAACACTATCCTTGAACTGATGCTAACCCTAACCCTAACCCTAACACTATCCTAGGCCTGATGATAACCCTAACCCTAACCCTAACACTATCCTAGGGTTTATGTTAACCCTAACCCTATCACTATCCTAGGGCTGATGCTAACCCTAACCCTAACCCGAACACTAACCTAGGGCGGATGCTAACCCTAACCCTAACCCTAACACTATCCTAGGGCTGATGCTAACCCTAACACTAACACTATCCTAGGGCTGATGCTAACCCTAACCCTAACCCTAACACTATCCTAGGGCTGATGATAACCCTAACCCTAACCCTAAAACTATCCTAGAGCTGATGCTAACCCTAACCCTAACACTATCCTAGGCCTGATGATAACCCTAACCCTAACCCTAATACTATCCTAGGGCTGATGCTAACCGTAACCCTAACCCTAACACTATACTAGGGCTGATGCTAACCCTAACCCTAATACTATCCTAGGGCTGATGCTAAACCTAACCCTAACCCTAACACTATCCTAGGGCTGATGCTAACCCTATCCCTAACCCTAACACTATCCTAGGGCTGATGCTAATCCTAACCCTAACACTATCCTAGGCCTGATGCTAACCCTAACCCTAACACTTACACTATCCTAGGGCTGATGCTAACCCTAACGCTAAGCCTAACACTATCCTTGAACTCATGCTAACCCTAACCCTAACCATAACACTATCCTAGGCCTGATGATAACCCTAACCCTAACCCTAACACTATCCTAGGGTTTATGTTAACCCTAACCCTAACACTATCCTAGGGCTGATGCTAACCCTAACCCTAACAATAACACTATCCTAGGGCTGATGCTAACCCTAACCCTAACACTATCCTAGGGCTGATGCTAACCCTAACCCTAACCCTAACACTATCCTAGGGCGGATGCTAAACCTAACCCTAACCCTAACACTATCCTAGGGCTGATGCTAACCCTAACCCTAACCCTAACACTATCCTAGGGCTGATGCTAACCCTAACGCTAAGCCTAACACTATCCTTGAACTGATGCCAACCCTAACCCTAACCCTAACACTATCCTAGGCCTGATGATAACCCTAACCCTAACCCTAACCCTAACACTATCCTAGGGTTTATGTTAACCCTAACCCTAACACTATCCTAGGGCTGATGCTAACCCTAACCCTAACCCTAACACTATCCTAGGGCGGATGCTAACCCTAACCCTAACCCTAACACTATCCTAGGGCTGATGCTAACCCTAACACTAACACTATCCTAGGGCTGATGCTAACCCTAACCCTAACCCTAACACTATCCTATGGCTGATGCTAACCCTAACCTTAACTCTAACACTATCCTAGGGCTGATGCTAACCCTAACCCTAACCCTAACACTATGCTAGGGCTGATGCTAACCCTAACCCTAACTCTAACACTATCCTAGGGCTGATGCTAACCCTAACCCTAACCATATCCTAGGCCTGATGATATCCTTAACCCTAAACCTAACACTATCCTAGGGCTGATGCTAACCCTAACCCTAACCCTAACACTATCCTAGGGCTGATGCTAACCCTAACCCTAACCCTAACACTATGCTAGGGCTGATGCTAACCCTAACCCTAACCCTAACACTATGCTAGGGCTGATGCTAACCCTAACCCTAACTCTAACACTATCCTAGGGCTGATGCTAACCCTAACCCTAACCATATCCTAGGCCTGATGATATCCTTAACCTTAAACCTAACACTATCCTAGGGCTGATGGTAACCCTAACCCTAACCCTAACACTATCCTAGGGCTGATTCTAACCGTAACCCTAACGCTATCCTAGGCCTGATGCTAACCCTAACCCTAACCCTAACACTATCCTAGGCCTGATGCTAACCCTATCCGTAAACCTAACACTCTCCTAGGGCTGAGGCTAACCCTAACCCTAACACTATCCTAGGGCTGATGCTAACCCTACCCCTGACACTATTCTAGGGCTGATGCTAACCCTAACCCTAACCTTAACACTATCCTAGGGTTGATGCTAACCCTAACCGTAACACTATCCTAGGGCTGATGCTAACCCTAACCCTAACCCTAACACTATCCTAGGGCTGATGCTAACCCTAACACTAACACTATCCTAGGGCTGAAGCTAACCATAACCCTAATCCTAACACTATCCTAGGGCTGATGCTAAACCTAACCCTAACACTATCCTAGGGCTGATGCTAACCCTAAACCTAACCCTAACACTATCCTAAGTCTGATGCTAACCCTAGCCCTCACACTATCCTAGGCCTGATGATAACCCTAACCCTAACCTTAACACTATCCTAGGGCTGATGCTAACCCTAACCCTAACCCTAAAACTATCCTAGAGCTGATGCTAACCCTAACCCTAACACTATCCTAGGCCTGATGATAACCCTAACCCTAACCCTAATACTATCCTAGGGCTGATGCTAACCCTAACCCTAACCCTAACACTATACTAGGGCTGATGCTAACCCTAACCCTAATACTATCCTAGGGCTGATGCTAAACCTAACCCTAACCCTAACACTATCCTAGGGCTGATGCTAACCCTATCCCTAACCCTAACACTATCCTAGGGCTGATGCTAATCCTAACCCTAACACTATCCTAGGCCTGATGCTAACCCTAAACCTAACACTTACACTATCCTAGGGCTGATGCTAACCCTAACCCTAACACTATCCTAGGGCTGATGCTAACCCTAACCCTAACCCTAACACTATCCTTGGGCTGATGCTAACCGTAACCCTAAGCCTAACACTTTCCTAGGGCTGATGCTAACCCTAACCCTAACACTATCCTAGGCCTGATGATAACTTTAAACCTAACCTTAACACTATCCTAGGGCTGATGCGAACCCTAACCCTAACCCTAACACTATCCTAGAGCTGATGCTAACCCTAACCCTAACACTATCCTAGGCCTGATGATAACCCTAACCCTAACCCTAACACTATCCTAGGGCTGATGCTAACCCTAAACCTAACACTATCCTAGGGCTGATGCTAACCCTAATCCTAAGCCTAACACTATCCTAGGGCTGATGCTAACCCTAACGCTAACCCTAACACTATCCTTGAACTGATGCTAACCGTAACCCTAACCCTAACACTATCCTAGGCCTGATGATAACCCTAACCCTAACCCTAACACTATCCTAGGGTTTATGTTAGCCCTAACCCTAACACTATCCTAGGCCTGATGCTAACCCTAACCCTAACCCTAACACTATCCTAGGGCGGATGCTAACCCTAACCCTAACCCTAACACTATCCTAGGACTGATGCTAACCCTAACACTAACACTCTCCTAGGGCTGATGCTAACCCTAACCCTAACACTATCCTAGGCCTGATGCTAACCCTAACCCTAACACTATCCTAAAGCTGATGCTAACCCTAACCCTAACGCTAACACTATCCTAGGCCTGATGCTAACCCTGTCCTTAACCCTAACACTCTCCTAGGGCTGAGGCTGACCCTAAACCTAACACTATCCTAGGGCTGATGCTAACCCTAACCCTAACCCTAACACTATCCTAGGGTTGATGCTAACCCTAACCTTAACACTATCCTAGGGCTGATGCTAACCCTAACCCTAACCCTAACACTATCCTAGGGCTGATGCTAAACCTAACCCTAACACTATCCTAGGGTGATGCTAACCCTAACCCTAACCCTAACACTATCCTAAGTCTGATGCTAACCCTAGCCCTCACACTATCCTAGGCCTGATGATAACCCTAACCCTAACCTTAACACTATCCTAGGGCTGATGCTAACCCTTACCCTAACCCTAAAACTATCCTAGAGCTGATGCTAACCCTAACCCTAACACTATCCTAGGCCTGATGATAACCCTAACCCTAACCCTAACACTATCCTAGGGCTGATGCTAACCCTAACCCTAACAGTATCCTAGGGCTGATGCTAACCCTAACCCTAACCCTAACACTATCCTAGGGCTGATGCTAACCCTAACGCTAAGCCTAACACTATCCTTGAACTGATGCTAACCCTAACCCTAACCATAACACTATCCTAGGCCTGATGATAACCCTAACCCTAACCCTAACACTATCCTAGGGTTTATGTTAACCCTAACCCTAACACTATCCTAGGGCTGATGCTAACCCTAACCCTAACCCTAACACTATCCTAGGGCTGATGCTAACCCTAACACTAACACTATCCTAGGGCTGATGCTAACCCTAACCCTAACCCTAACTCTATCCTAGGGCTGATGCTAACCCTAACCCTAACTCTAACACTATCTTAGGGCTGAGGCTAACCCTAACCCAAACACTATCCTACGGCTGATGCTAACCCTAACCCTAACCCTAACACTAACCTAAGGCTGATGCTAACCCTAACACTAACACTATCCTGGGCCTGGTGCTAACCCTAACCCTAACCCTAACACTATCCTAGGGCTGATGCTAACCCTAAGCCTAATACTATCCTAGGGCTGATGCTAACCCTAACCCTAACCCTAACACTATCCTAGGGCTGATGCTAACCCTAACCGTAACCCTAACACTATCCTAGGGCTGATGCTAACCCTAACCCTAATACTATCCTAGGGCTGATGTTAACCCTAACCCTAACACTCTCCTAGGGCTGATGCTAACCCTAACCCTAACCCTAACACTCTCCTAGGGCTGATGCTAACCCTAACCCTAACACTATCCTAGGCCTGATGCTAACCCTAACCCTAACACTATCCTAGGGCTGATGCTAACCCTAACCCTAACCCTAACACTATCCTAGGCCTGATGCTAACCCTATCCCTAACCCTAACACTCTCCTAGGGCTGAGGCTAACCCTAACCCTAACACTATCCTAGGGCTGATGATAACCCTAACCCTAACCCTAACGCTATCCTAGGGTTGATGCTAACCCTAACCCTAACACTATCCTAGGGCTGATGCTAACCCTAACCCTAACATTAACACTATCCTAGGGCTGATGCTAACCCTAACCCTAACACTATCCTAGGGCTGATGCTAACCCTAACCCTAACCCTAACACTATCCTTGGGCTGATGCTAACCCTAACCCTAAGCCTAACACTTTCCTAGGGCTGATGCTAACCCTAACCCTAACACTATCCTAGGCCTGATGATAACTTTAAACCTAACCTTAACACTATCCTAGGGCTGATGCTAACCCTAACCCTAACCCTAACACTATCCTAGAGCTCATGCTAACCCTAACCCTAACACTATCCTAGGCCTGATGATAACCCTAACCCTAACCCTAACACTATCCTAGGGCTGATGCTAACCCTAACCCTAACACTATCCTAGGGCTGATGCTAACCCTAATCCTAAGCCTAACACTATCCTAGGGCTGATGCTAACCCTAACGCTAACCCTAACACTATCCTTGAACTGATGCTAACCCTAACCCTAACCCTAACACTATCCTAGGCCTGATGATAACCCTAACCCTAACCCTAACTCTATCCTAGGGTTTATGTTAACCCTAACCCTAACACTATCCTAGGCCTGATGCTAACCCTAACCCTAACCCTAACACTATCCTAGGGCGGATGCTAACCCTAACCCTAACCCTAACACTATCCTAGGACTGATGCTAACCCTAACACTAACACTCTCCTAGGGCTGATGCTAACCCTAACCCTAACACTATCCTAAGCCTGATGCTAACCCTAACCCTAACACTATCCTAAAGCTGATGCTAACCCTAACCCTAACCCTAACACTATCCTAGGCCTGATGCTAACCCTGTCCTTAACCCTAACACTCTCCTAGGGCTGAGGCTAACCCTAAACCTAACACTATCCTAGGGCTGATGCTAACCCTAACCCTAACCATAACACTATCCTAGGGTTGATGCTAACCCTAACCTTAACACTATCCTAGGGCTGATGCTAACCCTAACCCTAACCCTAACACTATCCTAGGGCTGATGCTAAACCTAACCCTAACACTATCCTAGGGTGATGCTAACCCTAACCCTAACCCTAACACTATCCTAAGTCTGATGATAACCCTAGCCCTCACACTATCCTAGGCCTGATGATAACCCTAACCCTAACCTTAACACTATCCTAGGGCTGATGCTAACCCTAACCCTAACCCTGAAAATATCCTAGAGCTGATGCTAACCCTAACCCTAACACTATCCTACGCCTGATGATAACCCTAACCCTAACCCTAACACTATCCTAGGGCTGATGCTAACCCTAACCCTAACACTATCCTAGGGCTGATGCTAACCCTAACCCTAACCCTAACACTATCCTAGGGCTGATGCTAACCCTAACGCTAAGCCTAACACTATCCTTGAACTGATGCTAACCCTAACCCTAACCCTAACACTATCCTAGGCCTGATGATAACCCTAACCCTAACCCTAACACTATCCTAGGGTTTATGTTAACCCTAATCCTAACACTATCCTAGGGCTGATGCTAACCCTAACCCTAACCCGAACACTATCCTAGGGCGGATGCTAACCCTAACCCTAACCCTAACACTATCCTAGGGCTGATGCTAACCCTAACACTAACACTATCCTAGGGCTGATGCTAACCCTAACCCTAACCCTAACACTATCCTAGGGCTGATGCTAACCCTAACCCTAACTCTAACACTATCTTAGGGCTGAGGCTAACCCTAACCCAAACACTATCCTACGGCTGATGCTAACCCTAACCCTAACCCTAACACTATCCTAAGGCTGATGCTAACCCTAACACTAACACTATCCTGGGCCTGGTGCTAACCCTAACCCTAACCTTAACACTATCCTAGGGCTGATGATAACCCTAACCCTAATACTATCCTAGGGCTGATGCTAACCCTAACCCTAACCCTAACACTATCCTAGGGCTGATGCAAACCCTATCCCTAACCCTAACACTATCCTAGGGCTGATGCTAATCCTAACACTAACACTATCCTAGGTCTGATGCTAACCCTAAACCTAACACTATCCTAGGGCTGATGCTAACCCTAACCCTAACCCTAACACTATCCTAGGGCTGATGTTAACCCTAACCCTAACACTATCCTAGGGCTGATGCAAACCCTAACCCTAACCCTAACACTCTCCTAAGGCTGATGCTAACCGTAACCCTAACACTATCCTAGGCCTGATGCTAACCCTAACCCTAATCCTAACACTATCCTAGGGCTGATGCTAACCCTAAACCTAACCCTACCACTATCCTAAGTCTGATGCTAACCCTAGCCCTCACACTATCCTAGGCCTGATGATAACCCTAACCCTAACCTTAACACTATCCTAGGGCTGATGCTAACCCTAAACCTAAGCCTAACACTATCCTAGAGCTGATGCTAACCCTAACCCTAACACTATCCTAGGCCTAATGATAACCCTAACTCTAACCCTAACACTATCCTAGGGCTGATGTTAACCCTAACCCTAACCCTGTCCTAGGGATGATGCTAACCCTAACGCTAACCCTAACACTATCCTAGGGCTGATGCTAACCCTAACGCTAAGCCTAACACTATCCTTGAACTGATGCTAACCCTAACCCTAACCCTAACACTATCCTAGGCCTGATGATAACCCTAACCCTAACCCTAACACTATCCTAGGGTTTATGTTAACCCTAACCCTAACAGTATCCTAGGGCTGATGCTAACCCTAACCCTAACCCTAACACTATCCTAGGGCGGATGCTAACCCTAACCCTAACCCTAACGCTATCCTAGGGCTGATGCTAACCCTAACCCTAACACTCTCCTAGGGCTGATGCTAACCCTAACACTAACCCTAACACTCTCCTAGGGCTGATGCTAACCCTAACCCTAACACTATCCTAGGCCTGATGCTAACCCTAACCCTAACACTATCCTAGGGCTGATGCTAACCCTAACCCTAACCCTAACACTATCCTAGGCCTGATGCTAACCCTATCCCTAACCCTAACACTCTCCTAGGGCTGAGGCTAACCCTAACCCTAACACTATCCTAGGGCTGATGATAACCCTAACCCTAACCCTAACGCTATCCTAGGGTTGATGCTAACCCTAACCCTAACACTATCCTAGGGCTGATGCTAACCCTAACCCTAACATTAACACTATCCTTGGGCTGATGCTAACCCTAACCTTAACACTATCCTAGGGCTGATGCTAACCCTAACCCTAACCCTAACACTATCCTAGGGCTGATGCTAACCCTAACCCTAACACTATCCTAGGGTTGATGATAACCCTAACCCTAACACTAACACTATCCTAGGGCTGATGCTAACCCTAACCCTAACACTATCCTAGGGCTGATGCTAACCCTAACCCTAACCCTAACACTATCCTAGGGCTGATGCTAAACCTAACCCTAACACTATCCTAGGGCTGATGCTAACCCTAACCCTAACCCTAACACTATCCTAGGGCGGATGCTAACCCTAACCCTAACCCTAACACTATCCTAGGGCTGATGCTAACCCTAACCCTACCTCTAACACTATCCTAGGGCTGAGGCTAACCCTAACCCTAAAACTATCCTACGGCTGATGCTAACCCCAAAGCTAACCCTAACACTATCCTAAGGCTGATGCTAACCCTAACACTAACACTATCCTAGGCCTGGTGCTAACCCTAACCCTAACCCTAACAGTGTCCTAGGGCTGATGCTAACCCTAACCCTAATAATATCCTAGGGCTGATGCTAACCCTAACCCTAACCCTAACACTATCCTAGGGCTGATGCTAACCCTAACCCTAACCCTAACACTATGCTAGGGCTGATGCTAACCCTAACCCTAACTCTAACACTATCCTAGGGCTGATGCTAACCCTAACCCTAACCATATCCTAGGCCTGATGATATCCTTAACCCTAAACCTAACACTATCCTAGGGCTGATGCTAACCCTAACCCTAACCCTAACACTATCCTAGGGCTGATTCTAACCTTAACCCTAACACTATCCTAGGCCTGATGCTAACCCTAACCCTAACCCTAACACTATCCTAGGCCTGATGCTAACCCTATCCGTAAACCTAACACTCTCCTAGGGCTGAGGCTAACCCTAACCCTAACACTATCTTAGGGCTGATGCTAACCCTAACCCTAACCCAAACACTATCCTAGGGTTGATGCTAACCCTACCCCTGACACTATCCTAGGGCTGATGCTAACCCTAACCCTAACCCTAACACTATCCTAGGGTTGATGCTAACCCTAACCGTAACACTATCCTAGGGCTGATGCTAACCCTAACCCTAACCCTAACACTATCCTAGGGCTGATGCTAACCCTAACACAAACACTATCCTAGGGCTGATGCTAACCATAACCCTAACCCTAACACTATCCTAAGTCTGATGCTAAACCTAACCCTAACACTATCCTAGGGCTGATGCTAACCCTAAACCTAACCCTAACACTATCCTAAGTCTGATGCTAACCCTAGCGCTCACACTATCCTAGGCCTGATGATAACCCTAACCCTAACCTTAACACTATCCTAGGGCTGATGCTAAACCTAACCCTAACCCTAAAACTATCCTAGAGCTGATGCTAACCCTAACCCTAACACTATCCTAGGCCTGATGATAACCCTAACCCTAACCCTAATACTATCCTAGGGCTGATGCTAACCCTAACCCTAACCCTAACACTATCCTAGGGCTGGTGCTAACCCTAATCCTAATACTATCCTAGGGCTGATGCTAAACCTAACCCTAACCCTAACACTATCCTAGGGCTGATGCTAACCCGATCCCTAACCCTAACACTATCCTAGGGCTGATGCTAATCCTAACCCTAACACTATCCTAGGCCTGATGCTAACCCTAACCCTAACACTTACACTATCCTAGGGCTGATGCTAACCCTAACCCTAACACTATCCTAGGGCTGATGCTAACCCTAACCCTAACCCTAACACTATCCTTGGGCTGATGCTAACCCTAACCCTAAGCCTAACACTTTCCTAGGGCTGATGCTAACCCTAACCCTAACACTATCCTAGGCCTGATGCTAACCCTAACCCTAAGCCTAACAGTCTCCTAGGGCTGATGCTAACCCTAACCCTAACACTATCCTAGGCCTGATGCTAACCCTAACCCTAACACTATCCTAGGGCTGATGCTAACCCTATCCCTAACCCTAACACTCTCCTAGGGCTGAGGCTAACCCTAACCCTAACACTATCCTAGGGCTGATGTAACCCTAACCCTAACCCTAACACTATCCTAGGGTTGATGCTAACCCTAACCCTAACACTATCCTAGGGCTGATGCTAACCCTAACCCTAACATTAACACTATCCTAGGGCTGATGCTAACCCTAACCCTAACACTATCCTAGGGCTGATGCTAACCCTAACCCTAACCCTAACACTATCTTTGGGCTGATGCTAACCCTAACCCTAACACTATCCTAGGGCTGATGCTAACCCTAACCCTAACCCTAACCCTAATACTATCCTAGGGCTGATGCTAACACTAACCCTACCCATAACACTATCCTAGGGCTGATGCTAACCCTAACCCTAACCCTAACACAATCCTAGAGCTGATGCTAACGCTAACCCTAACCCTAACCCTAACCCTAATACTATCCTAGGGCTGATGCTAACCCTAACCCTAACCCTAACACTATCCTAGGGCTGATGCTAACCCTAACCCTACCTCTAACACTATCCTAGGGCTGAGGCTAACCCTAACCCTAACACTATCCTACGGCTGATGCTAACCCCAAAGCTAACCCTAACCCTATCCTAAGGCTGATGCTAACCCTAACACTAACATTATCCTAGGCCTGGTGCTAACCCTAACCCTAACCCTAACACTATCCTAGGGCTGAGGCTAACCCTAACCCTAACACTATCCTAGGGCTGATGCTAACCCTACCCCTGACACTATTCTAGGGCTGATGCTAACCCTAACCCTAACCCTAACACTATCCTAGGGTTGATGCTAACCCTAACCGTAACACTATCCTAGGGCTGATGCTAACCCTAACCCTAACCCTAACACTATCCTAGGGCTGATGCTAACCCTAACACTAACACTATCCTAGGGCTGATGCTAACCATAACCCTAATCCTAACACTATCCTAGGGCTGATGCTAAACCTAACCCTAACACTATCCTAGAGCTGATGCTAACCCTAAACCTAACCCTAACACTATCCTAAGTCTGATGCTAACCCTAGCCCTCACACTATCCTAGGCCTGATGATAACCCTAACCCTAACCTTAACACTATCCTAGGGCTGATGCTAACCCTAACCCTAACCCTAAAACTATCCTAGAGCTGATGCTAACCCTAACCCTAACACTATCCTAGGCCTGATGATAACCCTAACCCTAACCCTAATACTATCCTAGGGCTGATGCTAACCCTAACCCTAACCCTAACACTATACTAGGGCTGATGCTAACCCTAACCCTAATACTATCCTAGGGCTGATGCTAAACCTAACCCTAACCCTAACACTATCCTAGGGCTGATGCTAACCCTATCCCTAACCCTAACACTATCCTAGGGCTGATGCTAATCCTAACCCTAACACTATCCTAGGCCTGATGCTAACCCTAACCCTAACACTTACATTATCCTAGGGCTGATGCTAACCCTAACCCTAACACTATCCTAGGGCTGATGCTAACCCTAACCCTAACCCTAACACTATCCTTGGGCTGATGCTAACCGTAACCCTAAGCCTAACACTTTCCTAGGGCGGATGCTAACCCTAACCCTAACACTATCCTAGGCCTGATGATAACTTTAAACCTAACCTTAACACTATCCTAGGGCTGATGCTAACCCTAACCCTAACCCTAACACTATCCTAGAGCTGATGCTAACCCTAACCCTAACACTATCCTAGGCCTGATGATAACTCTAACCCTAACCCTAACACTATCCTAGGGCTGATGCTAACCCTAAACCTCACACTATCCTAGGGCTGATGCTAACCCTAATCCTAAGCCTAACACTATCCTAGGGCTGATGCTAACCCTAACGCTAACCCTAACACTATCCTAGGGTTTATGTTAGCCCTAACCCTAACACTATCCTAGGCCTGATGCTAACCCTAACCCTAACCCTAACACTATCCTAGGGCGGATGCTAACCCTAACCCTACCCCTAACACTATCCTAGGACTGATGCTAACCCTAACACTAACACTCTCCTAGGGCTGATGCTAACCCTAACCCTAACACTATCCTAGGCCTGATGCTAACCCTAACCCTAACACTATCCTAAAGCTGATGCTAACCCTAACCCTAAGGCTAACACTATCCTAGGCCTGATGCTAACCCTGTCCTTAACCCTAACACTCTCCTAGGGCTGAGGCTGACCCTAAACCTAACACTATCCTAGGGCTGATGCTAACCCTAACCCTAACCCTAACACTATCCTAGGGTTGATGCTAACCCTAACCTTAACACTATCCTAGGGCTGATGCTAACCCTAACCCTAAGCCTAACACTATCCTAGGGCTGATGCTAAACCTAACCCTAACACTATCCTAGGGTGATGCTAACCCTAACCCTAACCCTAACACTATCCTAAGTCTGATGCTAACCCTAGCCCTCACACTATCCTAGGCCTGATGATAACCCTAACCCTAACCTTAACACTATCCTAGGGCTGATGCTAACCCTAACCCTAACCCTAAAACTATCCTAGAGCTGATGCTAACCCTAACCCTAACACTATCCTAGGCCTGATGATAACCCTAACCCTAACCCTAACACTATCCTAGGGCTGATGCTAACCCTAACCCTAACAGTATCCTAGGGCTTATGCTAACCCTAACCCTAACCCTAACACTATCCTAGGGCTGATGCTAACCCTAACGCTAAGCCTAACACTATCCTTGAACTGATGCTAACCCTAACCCTAACCCTAACACTATCCTAGGCCTGATGATAACCCTAACCCTAACCCTAACAGTATCCTAGGGTTTATGTTAACCCTAACCCTATCACTATCCTAGGGCTGATGCTAACCCTAACCCTAACCCGAACACTAACCTAGGGCGGATGCTAACCCTAACCCTAACCCTAACACTATCCTAGGGCTGATGCTAACCCTAACACTAACACTATCCTAGGGCTGATGCTAACCCTAACCCTAACCCTAACACTATCCTAGGGCTGATGATAACCCTAACCCTAACCCTAAAACTATCCTAGAGCTGATGCTAACCCTAACCCTAACACTATCCTAGGCCTGATGATAACCCTAACCCTAACCCTAATACTATCCTAGGGCTGATGCTAACCGTAACCCTAACCCTAACACTATACTAGGGCTGATGCTAACCCTAACCCTAATACTATCCTAGGGCTGATGCTAAACCTAACCCTAACCCTAACACTATCCTAGGGCTGATGCTAACCCTATCCCTAACCCTAACACTATCCTAGGGCTGATGCTAATCCTAACCCTAACACTATCCTAGGCCTGATGCTAACCCTAACCCTAACACTTACACTATCCTAGGGCTGATGCTAACCCTAACGCTAAGCCTAACACTATCCTTGAACTCATGCTAACCCTAACCCTAACCATAACACTATCCTAGGCCTGATGATAACCCTAACCCTAACCCTAACACTATCCTAGGGTTTATGTTAACCCTAACCCTAACACTATCCTAGGGCTGATGCTAACCCTAACCCTAACAATAACACTATCCTAGGGCTGATGCTAACCCTAACCCTAACACTATCCTAGGGCTGATGCTAACCCTAACCCTAACCCTAACACTATCCTAGGGCGGATGCTAAACCTAACCCTAACCCTAACACTATCCTAGGGCTGATGCTAACCCTAACCCTAACCCTAACACTATCCTAGGGCTGATGCTAACCCTAACGCTAAGCCTAACACTATCCTTGAACTGATGCCAACCCTAACCCTAACCCTAACACTATCCTAGGCCTGATGATAACCCTAACCCTAACCCTAACCCTAACACTATCCTAGGGTTTATGTTAACCCTAACCCTAACACTATCCTAGGGCTGATGCTAACCCTAACCCTAACCCTAACACTATCCTAGGGCGGATGCTAACCCTAACCCTAACCCTAACACTATCCTAGGGCTGATGCTAACCCTAACACTAACACTATCCTAGGGCTGATGCTAACCCTAACCCTAACCCTAACACTATCCTATGGCTGATGCTAACCCTAACCTTAACTCTAACACTATCCTAGGGCTGATGCTAACCCTAACCCTAACCCTAACACTATGCTAGGGCTGATGCTAACCCTAACCCTAACTCTAACACTATCCTAGGGCTGATGCTAACCCTAACCCTAACCATATC
Source organism: Lemur catta (assembly GCF_020740605.2). NCBI lineage: Eukaryota > Metazoa > Chordata > Mammalia > Primates > Lemuridae > Lemur > Lemur catta. The sequence goes on along the minus strand of NW_025423853.1, from coordinate 1,822,534 downwards.
CTAGGCCTGATGATATCCTTAACCCTAAACCTAACACTATCCTAGGGCTGATGCTAACCCTAACCCTAACCCTAACACTATCCTAGGGCTGATGCTAACCCTAACCCTAACCCTAACACTATGCTAGGGCTGATGCTAACCCTAACCCTAACCCTAACACTATGCTAGGGCTGATGCTAACCCTAACCCTAACTCTAACACTATCCTAGGGCTGATGCTAACCCTAACCCTAACCATATCCTAGGCCTGATGATATCCTTAACCTTAAACCTAACACTATCCTAGGGCTGATGGTAACCCTAACCCTAACCCTAACACTATCCTAGGGCTGATTCTAACCGTAACCCTAACGCTATCCTAGGCCTGATGCTAACCCTAACCCTAACCCTAACACTATCCTAGGCCTGATGCTAACCCTATCCGTAAACCTAACACTCTCCTAGGGCTGAGGCTAACCCTAACCCTAACACTATCCTAGGGCTGATGCTAACCCTACCCCTGACACTATTCTAGGGCTGATGCTAACCCTAACCCTAACCTTAACACTATCCTAGGGTTGATGCTAACCCTAACCGTAACACTATCCTAGGGCTGATGCTAACCCTAACCCTAACCCTAACACTATCCTAGGGCTGATGCTAACCCTAACACTAACACTATCCTAGGGCTGAAGCTAACCATAACCCTAATCCTAACACTATCCTAGGGCTGATGCTAAACCTAACCCTAACACTATCCTAGGGCTGATGCTAACCCTAAACCTAACCCTAACACTATCCTAAGTCTGATGCTAACCCTAGCCCTCACACTATCCTAGGCCTGATGATAACCCTAACCCTAACCTTAACACTATCCTAGGGCTGATGCTAACCCTAACCCTAACCCTAAAACTATCCTAGAGCTGATGCTAACCCTAACCCTAACACTATCCTAGGCCTGATGATAACCCTAACCCTAACCCTAATACTATCCTAGGGCTGATGCTAACCCTAACCCTAACCCTAACACTATACTAGGGCTGATGCTAACCCTAACCCTAATACTATCCTAGGGCTGATGCTAAACCTAACCCTAACCCTAACACTATCCTAGGGCTGATGCTAACCCTATCCCTAACCCTAACACTATCCTAGGGCTGATGCTAATCCTAACCCTAACACTATCCTAGGCCTGATGCTAACCCTAAACCTAACACTTACACTATCCTAGGGCTGATGCTAACCCTAACCCTAACACTATCCTAGGGCTGATGCTAACCCTAACCCTAACCCTAACACTATCCTTGGGCTGATGCTAACCGTAACCCTAAGCCTAACACTTTCCTAGGGCTGATGCTAACCCTAACCCTAACACTATCCTAGGCCTGATGATAACTTTAAACCTAACCTTAACACTATCCTAGGGCTGATGCGAACCCTAACCCTAACCCTAACACTATCCTAGAGCTGATGCTAACCCTAACCCTAACACTATCCTAGGCCTGATGATAACCCTAACCCTAACCCTAACACTATCCTAGGGCTGATGCTAACCCTAAACCTAACACTATCCTAGGGCTGATGCTAACCCTAATCCTAAGCCTAACACTATCCTAGGGCTGATGCTAACCCTAACGCTAACCCTAACACTATCCTTGAACTGATGCTAACCCTAACCCTAACCCTAACACTATCCTAGGCCTGATGATAACCCTAACCCTAACCCTAACACTATCCTAGGGTTTATGTTAGCCCTAACCCTAACACTATCCTAGGCCTGATGCTAACCCTAACCCTAACCCTAACACTATCCTAGTGCGGATGCTAACCCTAACCCTAACCCTAACACTATCCTAGGACTGATGCTAACCCTAACACTAACACTCTCCTAGGGCTGATGCTAACCCTAACCCTAACACTATCCTAGGCCTGATGCTAACCCTAACCCTAACACTATCCTAAAGCTGATGCTAACCCTAACCCTAACGCTAACACTATCCTAGGCCTGATGCTAACCCTGTCCTTAACCCTAACACTCTCCTAGGGCTGAGGCTGACCCTAAACCTAACACTATCCTAGGGCTGATGCTAACCCTAACCCTAACCCTAACACTATCCTAGGGTTGATGCTAACCCTAACCTTAACACTATCCTAGGGCTGATGCTAACCCTAACCCTAACCCTAACACTATCCTAGGGCTGATGCTAAACCTAACCCTAACACTATCCTAGGGTGATGCTAACCCTAACCCTAACCCTAACACTATCCTAAGTCTGATGCTAACCCTAGCCCTCACACTATCCTAGGCCTGATGATAACCCTAACCCTAACCTTAACACTATCCTAGGGCTGATGCTAACCCTTACCCTAACCCTAAAACTATCCTAGAGCTGATGCTAACCCTAACCCTAACACTATCCTAGGCCTGATGATAACCCTAACCCTAACCCTAACACTATCCTAGGGCTGATGCTAACCCTAACCCTAACAGTATCCTAGGGCTGATGCTAACCCTAACCCTAACCCTAACACTATCCTAGGGCTGATGCTAACCCTAACGCTAAGCCTAACACTATCCTTGAACTGATGCTAACCCTAACCCTAACCATAACACTATCCTAGGCCTGATGATAACCCTAACCCTAACCCTAACACTATCCTAGGGTTTATGTTAACCCTAACCCTAACACTATCCTAGGGCTGATGCTAACCCTAACCCTAACCCTAACACTATCCTAGGGCTGATGCTAACCCTAACACTAACACTATCCTAGGGCTGATGCTAACCCTAACCCTAACCCTAACTCTATCCTAGGGCTGATGCTAACCCTAACCCTAACTCTAACACTATCTTAGGGCTGAGGCTAACCCTAACCGTAACCCTAACACTATCCTAGGGCTGATGCTAACCCTAACCCTAATACTATCCTAGGGCTGATGTTAACCCTAACCCTAACACTCTCCTAGGGCTGATGCTAACCCTAACCCTAACCCTAACACTCTCCTAGGGCTGATGCTAACCCTAACCCTAACACTATCCTAGGCCTGATGCTAACCCTAACCCTAACACTATCCTAGGGCTGATGCTAACCCTAACCCTAACCCTAACACTATCCTAGGCCTGATGCTAACCCTATCCCTAACCCTAACACTCTCCTAGGGCTGAGGCTAACCCTAACCCTAACACTATCCTAGGGCTGATGATAACCCTAACCCTAACCCTAACGCTATCCTAGGGTTGATGCTAACCCTAACCCTAACACTATCCTAGGGCTGAAGCTAACCCTAACCCTAACATTAACACTATCCTAGGGCTGATGCTAACCCTAACCCTAACACTATCCTAGGGCTGATGCTAACCCTAACCCTAACCCTAACACTATCCTTGGGCTGATGCTAACCCTAACCCTAAGCCTAACACTTTCCTAGGGCTGATGCTAACCCTAACCCTAACACTATCCTAGGCCTGATGATAACTTTAAACCTAACCTTAACACTATCCTAGGGCTGATGCTAACCCTAACCCTAACCCTAACACTATCCTAGAGCTCATGCTAACCCTAACCCTAACACTATCCTAGGCCTGATGATAACCCTAACCCTAACCCTAACACTATCCTAGGGCTGATGCTAACCCTAACCCTAACACTATCCTAGGGCTGATGCTAACCCTAATCCTAAGCCTAACACTATCCTAGGGCTGATGCTAACCCTAACGCTAACCCTAACACTATCCTTGAACTGATGCTAACCCTAACCCTAACCCTAACACTATCCTAGGCCTGATGATAACCCTAACCCTAACCCTAACTCTATCCTAGGGTTTATGTTAACCCTAACCCTAACACTATCCTAGGCCTGATGCTAACCCTAACCCTAACCCTAACACTATCCTAGGGCGGATGCTAACCCTAACCCTAACCCTAACACTATCCTAGGACTGATGCTAACCCTAACACTAACACTCTCCTAGGGCTGATGCTAACCCTAACCCTAACACTATCCTAAGCCTGATGCTAACCCTAACCCTAACACTATCCTAAAGCTGATGCTAACCCTAACCCTAACCCTAACACTATCCTAGGCCTGATGCTAACCCTGTCCTTAACCCTAACACTCTCCTAGGGCTGAGGCTAACCCTAAACCTAACACTATCCTAGGGCTGATGCTAACCCTAACCCTAACCATAACACTATCCTAGGCTTGATGCTAACCCTAACCTTAACACTATCCTAGGGCTGATGCTAACCCTAACCCTAACCCTAACACTATCCTAGGGCTGATGCTAAACCTAACCCTAACACTATCCTAGGGTGATGCTAACCCTAACCCTAACCCTAACACTATCCTAAGTCTGATGATAACCCTAGCCCTCACACTATCCTAGGCCTGATGATAACCCTAACCCTAACCTTAACACTATCCTAGGGCTGATGCTAACCCTAACCCTAACCCTGAAAATATCCTAGAGCTGATGCTAACCCTAACCCTAACACTATCCTACGCCTGATGATAACCCTAACCCTAACCCTAACACTATCCTAGGGCTGATGCTAACCCTAACCCTAACACTATCCTAGGGCTGATGCTAACCCTAACCCTAACCCTAACACTATCCTAGGGCTGATGCTAACCCTAACGCTAAGCCTAACACTATCCTTGAACTGATGCTAACCCTAACCCTAACCCTAACACTATCCTAGGCCTGATGATAACCCTAACCCTAACCCTAACACTATCCTAGGGTTTATGTTAACCCTAATCCTAACACTATCCTAGGGCTGATGCTAACCCTAACCCTAACCCGAACACTATCCTAGGGCGGATGCTAACCCTAACCCTAACCCTAACACTATCCTAGGGCTGATGCTAACCCTAACACTAACACTATCCTAGGGCTGATGCTAACCCTAACCCTAACCCTAACACTATCCTAGGGCTGATGCTAACCCTAACCCTAACTCTAACACTATCTTAGGGCTGAGGCTAACCCTAACCCAAACACTATCCTACGGCTGATGCTAACCCTAACCCTAACCCTAACACTATCCTAAGGCTGATGCTAACCCTAACACTAACACTATCCTGGGCCTGGTGCTAACCCTAACCCTAACCTTAACACTATCCTAGGGCTGATGATAACCCTAACCCTAATACTATCCTAGGGCTGATGCTAACCCTAACCCTAACCCTAACACTATCCTAGGGCTGATGCAAACCCTATCCCTAACCCTAACACTATCCTAGGGCTGATGCTAATCCTAACACTAACACTATCCTAGGTCTGATGCTAACCCTAAACCTAACACTATCCTAGGGCTGATGCTAACCCTAACCCTAACCCTAACACTATCCTAGGGCTGATGTTAACCCTAACCCTAACACTATCCTAGGGCTGATGCAAACCCTAACCCTAACCCTAACACTCTCCTAAGGCTGATGCTAACCGTAACCCTAACACTATCCTAGGCCTGATGCTAACCCTAACCCTAATCCTAACACTATCCTAGGGCTGATGCTAACCCTAAACCTAACCCTAACACTATCCTAAGTCTGATGCTAACCCTAGCCCTCACACTATCCTAGGCCTGATGATAACCCTAACCCTAACCTTAACACTATCCTAGGGCTGATGCTAACCCTAAACCTAACCCTAACACTATCCTAGAGCTGATGCTAACCCTAACCCTAACACTATCCTAGGCCTAATGATAACCCTAACTCTAACCCTAACACTATCCTAGGGCTGATGTTAACCCTAACCCTAACCCTGTCCTAGGGATGATGCTAACCCTAACGCTAACCCTAACACTATCCTAGGGCTGATGCTAACCCTAACGCTAAGCCTAACACTATCCTTGAACTGATGCTAACCCTAACCCTAACCCTAACACTATCCTAGGCCTGATGATAACCCTAACCCTAACCCTAACACTATCCTAGGGTTTATGTTAACCCTAACCCTAACACTATCCTAGGGCTGATGCTAACCCTAACCCTAACCCTAACACTATCCTAGGGCGGATGCTAACCCTAACCCTAACCCTAACGCTATCCTAGGGCTGATGCTAACCCTAACCCTAACACTCTCCTAGGGCTGATGCTAACCCTAACACTAACCCTAACACTCTCCTAGGGCTGATGCTAACCCTAACCCTAACACTATCCTAGGCCTGATGCTAACCCTAACCCTAACACTATCCTAGGGCTGATGCTAACCCTAACCCTAACCCTAACACTATCCTAGGCCTGATGCTAACCCTATCCCTAACCCTAACACTCTCCTAGGGCTGAGGCTAACCCTAACCCTAACACTATCCTAGGGCTGATGATAACCCTAACCCTAACCCTAACGCTATCCTAGGGTTGATGCTAACCCTAACCTAACACTATCCTAGGGCTGATGCTAACCCTAACCCTAACATTAACACTATCCTTGGGCTGATGCTAACCCTAACCTTAACACTATCCTAGGGCTGATGCTAACCCTAACCCTAACCCTAACACTATCCTAGGGCTGATGCTAACCCTAACCCTAACACTATCCTAGGGTTGATGATAACCCTAACCCTAACACTAACACTATCCTAGGGCTGATGCTAACCCTAACCCTAACACTATCCTAGGGCTGATGCTAACCCTAACCCTAACCCTAACACTATCCTAGGGCTGATGCTAAACCTAACCCTAACACTATCCTAGGGCTGATGCTAACCCTAACCCTAACCCTAACACTATCCTAGGGCGGATGCTAACCCTAACCCTAACCCTAACACTATCCTAGAGCTGATGCTAACGCTAACCCTAACCCTAACCCTAACCCTAATACTATCCTAGGGCTGATGCTAACCCTAACCCTACCCCTAACACTATCCTAGGGCTGATGCTAACCCTAACACTAACACTATCCTTGGGCTGATGCTAACCCTAACCCTAACCCTAACACTATCCTAGGGCTGATGCTAACCCTAACCCTACCTCTAACACTATCCTAGGGCTGAGGCTAACCCTAACCCTAAAACTATCCTACGGCTGATGCTAACCCCAAAGCTAACCCTAACACTATCCTAAGGCTGATGCTAACCCTAACACTAACACTATCCTAGGCCTGGTGCTAACCCTAACCCTAACCCTAACAGTGTCCTAGGGCTGATGCTAACCCTAACCCTAATAATATCCTAGGGCTGATGCTAACCCTAACCCTAACCCTAACACTATCCTAGGGCTGATGCTAACCCTAACCCTAACCCTAACACTATGCTAGGGCTGATGCTAACCCTAACCCTAACTCTAACACTATCCTAGGGCTGATGCTAACCCTAACCCTAACCATATCCTAGGCCTGATGATATCCTTAACCCTAAACCTAACACTATCCTAGGGCTGATGCTAACCCTAACCCTAACCCTAACACTATCCTAGGGCTGATTCTAACCGTAACCCTAACACTATCCTAGGCCTGATGCTAACCCTAACCCTAACCCTAACACTATCCTAGGCCTGATGCTAACCCTATCCGTAAACCTAACACTCTCCTAGGGCTGAGGCTAACCCTAACCCTAACACTATCTTAGGGCTGATGCTAACCCTAACCCTAACCCAAACACTATCCTAGGGTTGATGCTAACCCTACCCCTGACACTATCCTAGGGCTGATGCTAACCCTAACCCTAACCCTAACACTATCCTAGGGTTGATGCTAACCCTAACCGTAACACTATCCTAGGGCTGATGCTAACCCTAACCCTAACCCTAACACTATCCTAGGGCTGATGCTAACCCTAACACAAACACTATCCTAGGGCTGATGCTAACCATAACCCTAACCCTAACACTATCCTAAGTCTGATGCTAAACCTAACCCTAACACTATCCTAGGGCTGATGCTAACCCTAAACCTAACCCTAACACTATCCTAAGTCTGATGCTAACCCTAGCGCTCACACTATCCTAGGCCTGATGATAACCCTAACCCTAACCTTAACACTATCCTAGGGCTGATGCTAAACCTAACCCTAACCCTAAAACTATCCTAGAGCTGATGCTAACCCTAACCCTAACACTATCCTAGGCCTGATGATAACCCTAACCCTAACCCTAATACTATCCTAGGGCTGATGCTAACCCTAACCCTAACCCTAACACTATCCTAGGGCTGGTGCTAACCCTAATCCTAATACTATCCTAGGGCTGATGCTAAACCTAACCCTAACCCTAACACTATCCTAGGGCTGATGCTAACCCGATCCCTAACCCTAACACTATCCTAGGGCTGATGCTAATCCTAACCCTAACACTATCCTAGGCCTGATGCTAACCCTAACCCTAACACTTACACTATCCTAGGGCTGATGCTAACCCTAACCCTAACACTATCCTAGGGCTGATGCTAACCCTAACCCTAACCCTAACACTATCCTTGGGCTGATGCTAACCCTAACCCTAAGCCTAACACTTTCCTAGGGCTGATGCTAACCCTAACCCTAACACTATCCTAGGCCTGATGCTAACCCTAACCCTAAGCCTAACAGTCTCCTAGGGCTGATGCTAACCCTAACCCTAACACTATCCTAGGCCTGATGCTAACCCTAACCCTAACACTATCCTAGGGCTGATGCTAACCCTATCCCTAACCCTAACACTCTCCTAGGGCTGAGGCTAACCCTAACACTAACACTATCCTAGGGCTGATGCTAACCCTAACCCTAACCCTAACTCTATCCTAGGGCTGATGCTAACCCTAACCCTAACTCTAACACTATCTTAGGGCTGAGGCTAACCCTAACCCAAACACTATCCTACGGCTGATGCTAACCCTAACCCTAACCCTAACACTAACCTAAGGCTGATGCTAACCCTAACACTAACACTATCCTGGGCCTGGTGCTAACCCTAACCCTAACCCTAACACTATCCTAGGGCTGATGCTAACCCTAAGCCTAATACTATCCTAGGGCTGATGCTAACCCTAACCCTAACCCTAACACTATCCTAGGGCTGATGCTAACCCTAACCGTAACCCTAACACTATCCTAGGGCTGATGCTAACCCTAACCCTAATACTATCCTAGGGCTGATGTTAACCCTAACCCTAACACTCTCCTAGGGCTGATGCTAACCCTAACCCTAACCCTAACACTCTCCTAGGGCTGATGCTAACCCTAACCCTAACACTATCCTAGGCCTGATGCTAACCCTAACCCTAACACTATCCTAGGGCTGATGCTAACCCTAACCCTAACCCTAACACTATCCTAGGCCTGATGCTAACCCTATCCCTAACCCTAACACTCTCCTAGGGCTGAGGCTAACCCTAACCCTAACACTATCCTAGGGCTGATGATAACCCTAACCCTAACCCTAACGCTATCCTAGGGTTGATGCTAACCCTAACCCTAACACTATCCTAGGGCTGATGCTAACCCTAACCCTAACATTAACACTATCCTAGGGCTGATGCTAACCCTAACCCTAACACTATCCTAGGGCTGATGCTAACCCTAACCCTAACCCTAACACTATCCTTGGGCTGATGCTAACCCTAACCCTAAGCCTAACACTTTCCTAGGGCTGATGCTAACCCTAACCCTAACACTATCCTAGGCCTGATGATAACTTTAAACCTAACCTTAACACTATCCTAGGGCTGATGCTAACCCTAACCCTAACCCTAACACTATCCTAGAGCTCATGCTAACCCTAACCCTAACACTATCCTAGGCCTGATGATAACCCTAACCCTAACCCTAACACTATCCTAGGGCTGATGCTAACCCTAACCCTAACACTATCCTAGGGCTGATGCTAACCCTAATCCTAAGCCTAACACTATCCTAGGGCTGATGCTAACCCTAACGCTAACCCTAACACTATCCTTGAACTGATGCTAACCCTAACCCTAACCCTAACACTATCCTAGGCCTGATGATAACCCTAACCCTAACCCTAACTCTATCCTAGGGTTTATGTTAACCCTAACCCTAACACTATCCTAGGCCTGATGCTAACCCTAACCCTAACCCTAACACTATCCTAGGGCGGATGCTAACCCTAACCCTAACCCTAACACTATCCTAGGACTGATGCTAACCCTAACACTAACACTCTCCTAGGGCTGATGCTAACCCTAACCCTAACACTATCCTAAGCCTGATGCTAACCCTAACCCTAACACTATCCTAAAGCTGATGCTAACCCTAACCCTAACCCTAACACTATCCTAGGCCTGATGCTAACCCTGTCCTTAACCCTAACACTCTCCTAGGGCTGAGGCTAACCCTAAACCTAACACTATCCTAGGGCTGATGCTAACCCTAACCCTAACCATAACACTATCCTAGGGTTGATGCTAACCCTAACCTTAACACTATCCTAGGGCTGATGCTAACCCTAACCCTAACCCTAACACTATCCTAGGGCTGATGCTAAACCTAACCCTAACACTATCCTAGGGTGATGCTAACCCTAACCCTAACCCTAACACTATCCTAAGTCTGATGATAACCCTAGCCCTCACACTATCCTAGGCCTGATGATAACCCTAACCCTAACCTTAACACTATCCTAGGGCTGATGCTAACCCTAACCCTAACCCTGAAAATATCCTAGAGCTGATGCTAACCCTAACCCTAACACTATCCTACGCCTGATGATAACCCTAACCCTAACCCTAACACTATCCTAGGGCTGATGCTAACCCTAACCCTAACACTATCCTAGGGCTGATGCTAACCCTAACCCTAACCCTAACACTATCCTAGGGCTGATGCTAACCCTAACGCTAAGCCTAACACTATCCTTGAACTGATGCTAACCCTAACCCTAACCCTAACACTATCCTAGGCCTGATGATAACCCTAACCCTAACCCTAACACTATCCTAGGGTTTATGTTAACCCTAATCCTAACACTATCCTAGGGCTGATGCTAACCCTAACCCTAACCCGAACACTATCCTAGGGCGGATGCTAACCCTAACCCTAACCCTAACACTATCCTAGGGCTGATGCTAACCCTAACACTAACACTATCCTAGGGCTGATGCTAACCCTAACCCTAACCCTAACACTATCCTAGGGCTGATGCTAACCCTAACCCTAACTCTAACACTATCTTAGGGCTGAGGCTAACCCTAACCCAAACACTATCCTACGGCTGATGCTAACCCTAACCCTAACCCTAACACTATCCTAAGGCTGATGCTAACCCTAACACTAACACTATCCTGGGCCTGGTGCTAACCCTAACCCTAACCTTAACACTATCCTAGGGCTGATGATAACCCTAACCCTAACACTATCCTAGGGCTGATGCTAACCCTAACCCTAACAGTATCCTAGGGCTGATGCTAACCCTAACCCTAACCCTAACACTATCCTAGGGCTGATGCTAACCCTAACGCTAAGCCTAACACTATCCTTGAACTGATGCTAACCCTAACCCTAACCATAACACTATCCTAGGCCTGATGATAACCCTAACCCTAACCCTAACACTATCCTAGGGTTTATGTTAACCCTAACCCTAACACTATCCTAGGGCTGATGCTAACCCTAACCCTAACCCTAACACTATCCTAGGGCTGATGCTAACCCTAACACTAACACTATCCTAGGGCTGATGCTAACCCTAACCCTAACCCTAACTCTATCCTAGGGCTGATGCTAACCCTAACCCTAACTCTAACACTATCTTAGGGCTGAGGCTAACCCTAACCCAAACACTATCCTACGGCTGATGCTAACCCTAACCCTAACCCTAACACTAACCTAAGGCTGATGCTAACCCTAACACTAACACTATCCTGGGCCTGGTGCTAACCCTAACCCTAACCCTAACACTATCCTAGGGCTGATGCTAACCCTAAGCCTAATACTATCCTAGGGCTGATGCTAACCCTAACCCTAACCCTAACACTATCCTAGGGCTGATGCTAACCCTAACCGTAACCCTAACACTATCCTAGGGCTGATGCTAACCCTAACCCTAATACTATCCTAGGGCTGATGTTAACCCTAACCCTAACACTCTCCTAGGGCTGATGCTAACCCTAACCCTAACCCTAACACTCTCCTAGGGCTGATGCTAACCCTAACCCTAACACTATCCTAGGCCTGATGCTAACCCTAACCCTAACACTACCCTAGGGCTGACGCTAACCCTAACCCTAACCCTAACACTATCCTAGGCCTGATGCTAACCCTATCCCTAACCCTAACACTCTCCTAGGGCTGAGGCTAACCCTAACCCTAACACTATCCTAGGGCTGATGATAACCCTAACCCTAACCCTAACGCTATCCTAGGGTTGATGCTAACCCTAACCCTAACACTATCCTAGGGCTGATGCTAACCCTAACCCTAACATTAACACTATCCTAGGGCTGATGCTAACCCTAACCCTAACACTATCCTAGGGCTGATGCTAACCCTAACCCTAACCCTAACACTATCCTTGGGCTGATGCTAACCCTAACCCTAAGCCTAACACTTTCCTAGGGCTGATGCTAACCCTAACCCTAACACTATCCTAGGCTTGATGATAACTTTAAACCTAACCTTAACACTATCCTAGGGCTGATGCTAACCCTAACCCTAACCCTAACACTATCCTAGAGCTCATGCTAACCCTAACCCTAACACTATCCTAGGCCTGATGATAACCCTAACCCTAACCCTAACACTATCCTAGGGCTGATGCTAACCCTAACCCTAACACTATCCTAGGGCTGATGCTAACCCTAATCCTAAGCCTAACACTATCCTAGGGCTGATGCTAACCCTAACGCTAACCCTAACACTATCCTTGAACTGATGCTAACCCTAACCCTAACCCTAACACTATCCTAGGCCTGATGATAACCCTAACCCTAACCCTAACTCTATCCTAGGGTTTATGTTAACCCTAACCCTAACACTATCCTAGGCCTGATGCTAACCCTAACCCTAACCCTAACACTATCCTAGGGCGGATGCTAACCCTAACCCTAACCCTAACACTATCCTAGGACTGATGCTAACCCTAACACTAACACTCTCCTAGGGCTGATGCTAACCCTAACCCTAACACTATCCTAAGCCTGATGCTAACCCTAACCCTAACACTATCCTAAAGCTGATGCTAACCCTAACCCTAACCCTAACACTATCCTAGGCCTGATGCTAACCCTGTCCTTAACCCTAACACTCTCCTAGGGCTGAGGCTAACCCTAAACCTAACACTATCCTAGGGCTGATGCTAACCCTAACCCTAACCATAACACTATCCTAGGGTTGATGCTAACCCTAACCTTAACACTATCCTAGGGCTGATGCTAACCCTAACCCTAACCCTAACACTATCCTAGGGCTGATGCTAAACCTAACCCTAACACTATCCTAGGGTGATGCTAACCCTAACCCTAACCCTAACACTATCCTAAGTCTGATGATAACCCTAGCCCTCACACTATCCTAGGCCTGATGATAACCCTAACCCTAACCTTAACACTATCCTAGGGCTGATGCTAACCCTAACCCTAACCCTGAAAATATCCTAGAGCTGATGCTAACCCTAACCCTAACACTATCCTACGCCTGATGATAACCCTAACCCTAACCCTAACACTATCCTAGGGCTGATGCTAACCCTAACCCTAACACTATCCTAGGGCTGATGCTAACCCTAACCCTAACCCTAACACTATCCTAGGGCTGATGCTAACCCTAACGCTAAGCCTAACACTATCCTTGAACTGATGCTAACCCTAACCCTAACCCTAACACTATCCTAGGCCTGATGATAACCCTAACCCTAACCCTAACACTATCCTAGGGTTTATGTTAACCCTAATCCTAACACTATCCTAGGGCTGATGCTAACCCTAACCCTAACCCGAACACTATCCTAGGGCGGATGCTAACCCTAACCCTAACCCTAACACTATCCTAGGGCTGATGCTAACCCTAACACTAACACTATCCTAGGGCTGATGCTAACCCTAACCCTAACCCTAACACTATCCTAGGGCTGATGCTAACCCTAACCCTAACTCTAACACTATCTTAGGGCTGAGGCTAACCCTAACCCAAACACTATCCTACGGCTGATGCTAACCCTAACCCTAACCCTAACACTATCCTAAGGCTGATGCTAACCCTAACACTAACACTATCCTGGGCCTGGTGCTAACCCTAACCCTAACCTTAACACTATCCTAGGGCTGATGATAACCCTAACCCTAATACTATCCTAGGGCTGATGCTAACCCTAACCCTAACCCTAACACTATCCTAGGGCTGATGCAAACCCTATCCCTAACCCTAACACTATCCTAGGGCTGATGCTAATCCTAACACTAACACTATCCTAGGTCTGATGCTAACCCTAAACCTAACACTATCCTAGGGCTGATGCTAACCCTAACCCTAACCCTAACACTATCCTAGGGCTGATGTTAACCCTAACCCTAACACTATCCTAGGGCTGATGCAAACCCTAACCCTAACCCTAACACTCTCCTAAGGCTGATGCTAACCGTAACCCTAACACTATCCTAGGCCTGATGCTAACCCTAACCCTAATCCTAACACTATCCTAGGGCTGATGCTAACCCTAAACCTAACCCTAACACTATCCTAAGTCTGATGCTAACCCTAGCCCTCACACTATCCTAGGCCTGATGATAACCCTAACCCTAACCTTAACACTATCCTAGGGCTGATGCTAACCCTAAACCTAACCCTAACACTATCCTAGAGCTGATGCTAACCCTAACCCTAACACTATCCTAGGCCTAATGATAACCCTAACTCTAACCCTAACACTATCCTAGGGCTGATGTTAACCCTAACCCTAACCCTGTCCTAGGGATGATGCTAACCCTAACGCTAACCCTAACACTATCCTAGGGCTGATGCTAACCCTAACGCTAAGCCTAACACTATCCTTGAACTGATGCTAACCCTAACCCTAACCCTAACACTATCCTAGGCCTGATGATAACCCTAACCCTAACCCTAACACTATCCTAGGGTTTATGTTAACCCTAACCCTAACACTATCCTAGGGCTGATGCTAACCCTAACCCTAACCCTAACACTATCCTAGGGCGGATGCTAACCCTAACCCTAACCCTAACGCTATCCTAGGGCTGATGCTAACCCTAACCCTAACACTCTCCTAGGGCTGATGCTAACCCTAACACTAACCCTAACACTCTCCTAGGGCTGATGCTAACCCTAACCCTAACACTATCCTAGGCCTGATGCTAACCCTAACCCTAACACTATCCTAGGGCTGATGCTAACCCTAACCCTAACCCTAACCCTATCCTAGGCCTGATGCTAACCCTATCCCTAACCCTAACACTCTCCTAGGGCTGAGGCTAACCCTAACCCTAACACTATCCTAGGGCTGATGATAACCCTAACCCTAACCCTAACGCTATCCTAGGGTTGATGCTAACCCTAACCCTAACACTATCCTAGGGCTGATGCTAACCCTAACCCTAAGATTAACACTATCCTTGGGCTGATGCTAACCCTAACCTTAACACTATCCTAGGGCTGATGCTAACCCTAACCCTAACCCTAACACTATCCTAGGGCTGATGCTAACCCTAACCCTAACACTATCCTAGGGTTGATGATAACCCTAACCCTAACACTAACACTATCCTAGGGCTGATGCTAACCCTAACCCTAACACTATCCTAGGGCTGATGCTAACCCTAACCCTAACCCTAACACTATCCTAGGGCTGATGCTAAACCTAACCCTAACACTATCCTAGGGCTGATGCTAACCCTAACCCTAACCCTAACACTATCCTAGGGCGGATGCTAACCCTAACCCTAACCCTAACACTATCCTAGAGCTGATGCTAACGCTAACCCTAACCCTAACCCTAACCCTAATACTATCCTAGGGCTGATGCTAACCCTAACCCTACCCCTAACACTATCCTAGGGCTGATGCTAACCCTAACACTAACACTATCCTTGGGCTGATGCTAACCCTAACCCTAACCCTAACACTATCCTAGGGCTGATGCTAACCCTAACCCTACCTCTAACACTATCCTAGGGCTGAGGCTAACCCTAACCCTAAAACTATCCTACGGCTGATGCTAACCCCAAAGCTAACCCTAACACTATCCTAAGGCTGATGCTAACCCTAACACTAACACTATCCTAGGCCTGGTGCTAACCCTAACCCTAACCCTAACAGTGTCCTAGGGCTGATGCTAACCCTAACCCTAATAATATCCTAGGGCTGATGCTAACCCTAACCCTAACCCTAACACTATCCTAGGGCTGATGCTAACCCTAACCCTAACCCTAACACTATGCTAGGGCTGATGCTAACCCTAACCCTAACTCTAACACTATCCTAGGGCTGATGCTAACCCTAACCCTAACCATATCCTAGGCCTGATGATATCCTTAACCCTAAACCTAACACTATCCTAGGGCTGATGCTAACCCTAACCCTAACCCTAACACTATCCTAGGGCTGATTCTAACCGTAACCCTAACACTATCCTAGGCCTGATGCTAACCCTAACCCTAACCCTAACACTATCCTAGGCCTGATGCTAACCCTATCCGTAAACCTAACACTCTCCTAGGGCTGAGGCTAACCCTAACCCTAACACTATCTTAGGGCTGATGCTAACCCTAACCCTAACCCAAACACTATCCTAGGGTTGATGCTAACCCTACCCCTGACACTATCCTAGGGCTGATGCTAACCCTAACCCTAACCCTAACACTATCCTAGGGTTGATGCTAACCCTAACCGTAACACTATCCTAGGGCTGATGCTAACCCTAACCCTAACCCTAACACTATCCTAGGGCTGATGCTAACCCTAACACAAACACTATCCTAGGGCTGATGCTAACCATAACCCTAACCCTAACACTATCCTAAGTCTGATGCTAAACCTAACCCTAACACTATCCTAGGGCTGATGCTAACCCTAAACCTAACCCTAACACTATCCTAAGTCTGATGCTAACCCTAGCGCTCACACTATCCTAGGCCTGATGATAACCCTAACCCTAACCTTAACACTATCCTAGGGCTGATGCTAAACCTAACCCTAACCCTAAAACTATCCTAGAGCTGATGCTAACCCTAACCCTAACACTATCCTAGGCCTGATGATAACCCTAACCCTAACCCTAATACTATCCTAGGGCTGATGCTAACCCTAACCCTAACCCTAACACTATCCTAGGGCTGGTGCTAACCCTAATCCTAATACTATCCTAGGGCTGATGCTAAACCTAACCCTAACCCTAACACTATCCTAGGGCTGATGCTAACCCGATCCCTAACCCTAACACTATCCTAGGGCTGATGCTAATCCTAACCCTAACACTATCCTAGGCCTGATGCTAACCCTAACCCTAACACTTACACTATCCTAGGGCTGATGCTAACCCTAACCCTAACACTATCCTAGGGCTGATGCTAACCCTAACCCTAACCCTAACACTATCCTTGGGCTGATGCTAACCCTAACCCTAAGCCTAACACTTTCCTAGGGCTGATGCTAACCCTAACCCTAACACTATCCTAGGCCTGATGCTAACCCTAACCCTAAGCCTAACAGTCTCCTAGGGCTGATGCTAACCCTAACCCTAACACTATCCTAGGCCTGATGCTAACCCTAACCCTAACACTATCCTAGGGCTGATGCTAACCCTATCCCTAACCCTAACACTCTCCTAGGGCTGAGGCTAACCCTAACACTAACACTATCCTAGGGCTGATGCTAACCCTAACCCTAACCCTAACTCTATCCTAGGGCTGATGCTAACCCTAACCCTAACTCTAACACTATCTTAGGGCTGAGGCTAACCCTAACCCAAACACTATCCTACGGCTGATGCTAACCCTAACCCTAACCCTAACACTAACCTAAGGCTGATGCTAACCCTAACACTAACACTATCCTGGGCCTGGTGCTAACCCTAACCCTAACCCTAACACTATCCTAGGGCTGATGCTAACCCTAAGCCTAATACTATCCTAGGGCTGATGCTAACCCTAACCCTAACCCTAACACTATCCTAGGGCTGATGCTAACCCTAACCGTAACCCTAACACTATCCTAGGGCTGATGCTAACCCTAACCCTAATACTATCCTAGGGCTGATGTTAACCCTAACCCTAACACTCTCCTAGGGCTGATGCTAACCCTAACCCTAACCCTAACACTCTCCTAGGGCTGATGCTAACCCTAACCCTAACACTATCCTAGGCCTGATGCTAACCCTAACCCTAACACTATCCTAGGGCTGATGCTAACCCTAACCCTAACCCTAACACTATCCTAGGCCTGATGCTAACCCTATCCCTAACCCTAACACTCTCCTAGGGCTGAGGCTAACCCTAACCCTAACACTATCCTAGGGCTGATGATAACCCTAACCCTAACCCTAACGCTATCCTAGGGTTGATGCTAACCCTAACCCTAACACTATCCTAGGGCTGATGCTAACCCTAACCCTAACATTAACACTATCCTAGGGCTGATGCTAACCCTAACCCTAACACTATCCTAGGGCTGATGCTAACCCTAACCCTAACCCTAACACTATCCTTGGGCTGATGCTAACCCTAACCCTAAGCCTAACACTTTCCTAGGGCTGATGCTAACCCTAACCCTAACACTATCCTAGGCCTGATGATAACTTTAAACCTAACCTTAACACTATCCTAGGGCTGATGCTAACCCTAACCCTAACCCTAACACTATCCTAGAGCTCATGCTAACCCTAACCCTAACACTATCCTAGGCCTGATGATAACCCTAACCCTAACCCTAACACTATCCTAGGGCTGATGCTAACCCTAACCCTAACACTATCCTAGGGCTGATGCTAACCCTAATCCTAAGCCTAACACTATCCTAGGGCTGATGCTAACCCTAACGCTAACCCTAACACTATCCTTGAACTGATGCTAACCCTAACCCTAACCCTAACACTATCCTAGGCCTGATGATAACCCTAACCCTAACCCTAACTCTATCCTAGGGTTTATGTTAACCCTAACCCTAACACTATCCTAGGCCTGATGCTAACCCTAACCCTAACCCTAACACTATCCTAGGGCGGATGCTAACCCTAACCCTAACCCTAACACTATCCTAGGACTGATGCTAACCCTAACACTAACACTCTCCTAGGGCTGATGCTAACCCTAACCCTAACACTATCCTAAGCCTGATGCTAACCCTAACCCTAACACTATCCTAAAGCTGATGCTAACCCTAACCCTAACCCTAACACTATCCTAGGCCTGATGCTAACCCTGTCCTTAACCCTAACACTCTCCTAGGGCTGAGGCTAACCCTAAACCTAACACTATCCTAGGGCTGATGCTAACCCTAACCCTAACCATAACACTATCCTAGGGTTGATGCTAACCCTAACCTTAACACTATCCTAGGGCTGATGCTAACCCTAACCCTAACCCTAACACTATGCTAGGGCTGATGCTAAACCTAACCCTAACACTATCCTAGGGTGATGCTAACCCTAACCCTAACCCTAACACTATCCTAAGTCTGATGATAACCCTAGCCCTCACACTATCCTAGGCCTGATGATAACCCTAACCCTAACCTTAACACTATCCTAGGGCTGATGCTAACCCTAACCCTAACCCTGAAAATATCCTAGAGCTGATGCTAACCCTAACCCTAACACTATCCTACGCCTGATGATAACCCTAACCCTAACCCTAACACTATCCTAGGGCTGATGCTAACCCTAACCCTAACACTATCCTAGGGCTGATGCTAACCCTAACCCTAACCCTAACACTATCCTAGGGCTGATGCTAACCCTAACGCTAAGCCTAACACTATCCTTGAACTGATGCTAACCCTAACCCTAACCCTAACACTATCCTAGGCCTGATGATAACCCTAACCCTAACCCTAACACTATCCTAGGGTTTATGTTAACCCTAATCCTAACACTATCCTAGGGCTGATGCTAACCCTAACCCTAACCCGAACACTATCCTAGGGCGGATGCTAACCCTAACCCTAACCCTAACACTATCCTAGGGCTGATGCTAACCCTAACACTAACACTATCCTAGGGCTGATGCTAACCCTAACCCTAACCCTAACACTATCCTAGGGCTGATGCTAACCCTAACCCTAACTCTAACACTATCTTAGGGCTGAGGCTAACCCTAACCCAAACACTATCCTACGGCTGATGCTAACCCTAACCCTAACCCTAACACTATCCTAAGGCTGATGCTAACCCTAACACTAACACTATCCTGGGCCTGGTGCTAACCCTAACCCTAACCTTAACACTATCCTAGGGCTGATGATAACCCTAACCCTAATACTATCCTAGGGCTGATGCTAACCCTAACCCTAACCCTAACACTATCCTAGGGCTGATGCAAACCCTATCCCTAACCCTAACACTATCCTAGGGCTGATGCTAATCCTAACACTAACACTATCCTAGGTCTGATGCTAACCCTAAACCTAACACTATCCTAGGGCTGATGCTAACCCTAACCCTAACCCTAACACTATCCTAGGGCTGATGTTAACCCTAACCCTAACACTATCCTAGGGCTGATGCAAACCCTAACCCTAACCCTAACACTCTCCTAAGGCTGATGCTAACCGTAACCCTAACACTATCCTAGGCCTGATGCTAACCCTAACCCTAATCCTAACACTATCCTAGGGCTGATGCTAACCCTAAACCTAACCCTAACACTATCCTAAGTCTGATGCTAACCCTAGCCCTCACACTATCCTAGGCCTGATGATAACCCTAACCCTAACCTTAACACTATCCTAGGGCTGATGCTAACCCTAAACCTAACCCTAACACTATCCTAGAGCTGATGCTAACCCTAACCCTAACACTATCCTAGGCCTAATGATAACCCTAACTCTAACCCTAACACTATCCTAGGGCTGATGTTAACCCTAACCCTAACCCTGTCCTAGGGATGATGCTAACCCTAACGCTAACCCTAACACTATCCTAGGGCTGATGCTAACCCTAACGCTAAGCCTAACACTATCCTTGAACTGATGCTAACCCTAACCCTAACCCTAACACTATCCTAGGCCTGATGATAACCCTAACCCTAACCCTAACACTATCCTAGGGTTTATGTTAACCCTAACCCTAACACTATCCTAGGGCTGATGCTAACCCTAACCCTAACCCTAACCCTAACACTATCCTAGGGCGGATGCTAACCCTAACCCTAACCCTAACGCTATCCTAGGGCTGATGCTAACCCTAACCCTAACACTCTCCTAGGGCTGATGCTAACCCTAACACTAACCCTAACACTCTCCTAGGGCTGATGCTAACCCTAACCCTAACACTATCCTAGGCCTGATGCTAACCCTAACCCTAACACTATCCTAGGGCTGATGCTAACCCTAACCCTAACCCTAACACTATCCTAGGCCTGATGCTAACCCTATCCCTAACCCTAACACTCTCCTAGGGCTGAGGCTAACCCTAACCCTAACACTATCCTAGGGCTGATGATAACCCTAACCCTAACCCTAACGCTATCCTAGGGTTGATGCTAACCCTAACCCTAACACTATCCTAGGGCTGATGCTAACCCTAACCCTAACATTAACACTATCCTTGGGCTGATGCTAACCCTAACCTTAACACTATCCTAGGGCTGATGCTAACCCTAACCCTAACCCTAACACTATCCTAGGGCTGATGCTAACCCTAACCCTAACACTATCCTAGGGTTGATGATAACCCTAACCCTAACACTAACACTATCCTAGGGCTGATGCTAACCCTAACCCTAACACTATCCTAGGGCTGATGCTAACCCTAACCCTAACCCTAACACTATCCTAGGGCTGATGCTAAACCTAACCCTAACACTATCCTAGGGCTGATGCTAACCCTAACCCTAACCCTAACACTATCCTAGGGCGGATGCTAACCCTAACCCTAACCCTAACACTATCCTAGAGCTGATGCTAACGCTAACCCTAACCCTAACCCTAACCCTAATACTATCCTAGGGCTGATGCTAACCCTAACCCTACCCCTAACACTATCCTAGGGCTGATGCTAACCCTAACACTAACACTATCCTTGGGCTGATGCTAACCCTAACCCTAACCCTAACACTATCCTAGGGCTGATGCTAACCCTAACCCTACCTCTAACACTATCCTAGGGCTGAGGCTAACCCTAACCCTAAAACTATCCTACGGCTGATGCTAACCCCAAAGCTAACCCTAACACTATCCTAAGGCTGATGCTAACCCTAACACTAACACTATCCTAGGCCTGGTGCTAACCCTAACCCTAACCCTAACAGTGTCCTAGGGCTGATGCTAACCCTAACCCTAATAATATCCTAGGGCTGATGCTAACCCTAACCCTAACCCTAACACTATCCTAGGGCTGATGCTAACCCTAACCCTAACCCTAACACTATGCTAGGGCTGATGCTAACCCTAACCCTAACTCTAACACTATCCTAGGGCTGATGCTAACCCTAACCCTAACCATATCCTAGGCCTGATGATATCCTTAACCCTAAACCTAACACTATCCTAGGGCTGATGCTAACCCTAACCCTAACCCTAACACTATCCTAGGGCTGATTCTAACCGTAACCCTAACACTATCCTAGGCCTGATGCTAACCCTAACCCTAACCCTAACACTATCCTAGGCCTGATGCTAACCCTATCCGTAAACCTAACACTCTCCTAGGGCTGAGGCTAACCCTAACCCTAACACTATCTTAGGGCTGATGCTAACCCTAACCCTAACCCAAACACTATCCTAGGGTTGATGCTAACCCTACCCCTGACACTATCCTAGGGCTGATGCTAACCCTAACCCTAACCCTAACACTATCCTAGGGTTGATGCTAACCCTAACCGTAACACTATCCTAGGGCTGATGCTAACCCTAACCCTAACCCTAACACTATCCTAGGGCTGATGCTAACCCTAACACAAACACTATCCTAGGGCTGATGCTAACCATAACCCTAACCCTAACACTATCCTAAGTCTGATGCTAAACCTAACCCTAACACTATCCTAGGGCTGATGCTAACCCTAAACCTAACCCTAACACTATCCTAAGTCTGATGCTAACCCTAGCGCTCACACTATCCTAGGCCTGATGATAACCCTAACCCTAACCTTAACACTATCCTAGGGCTGATGCTAAACCTAACCCTAACCCTAAAACTATCCTAGAGCTGATGCTAACCCTAACCCTAACACTATCCTAGGCCTGATGATAACCCTAACCCTAACCCTAATACTATCCTAGGGCTGATGCTAACCCTAACCCTAACCCTAACACTATCCTAGGGCTGGTGCTAACCCTAATCCTAATACTATCCTAGGGCTGATGCTAAACCTAACCCTAACCCTAACACTATCCTAGGGCTGATGCTAACCCGATCCCTAACCCTAACACTATCCTAGGGCTGATGCTAATCCTAACCCTAACACTATCCTAGGCCTGATGCTAACCCTAACCCTAACACTTACACTATCCTAGGGCTGATGCTAACCCTAACCCTAACACTATCCTAGGGCTGATGCTAACCCTAACCCTAACCCTAACACTATCCTTGGGCTGATGCTAACCCTAACCCTAAGCCTAACACTTTCCTAGGGCTGATGCTAACCCTAACCCTAACACTATCCTAGGCCTGATGCTAACCCTAACCCTAAGCCTAACAGTCTCCTAGGGCTGATGCTAACCCTAACCCTAACACTATCCTAGGCCTGATGCTAACCCTAACCCTAACACTATCCTAGGGCTGATGCTAACCCTATCCCTAACCCTAACACTCTCCTAGGGCTGAGGCTAACCCTAACCCTAACACTATCCTAGGGCTGATGTAACCCTAACCCTAACCCTAACACTATCCTAGGGTTGATGCTAACCCTAACCCTAACACTATCCTAGGGCTGATGCTAACCCTAACCCTAACATTAACACTATCCTAGGGCTGATGCTAACCCTAACCCTAACACTATCCTAGGGCTGATGCTAACCCTAACCCTAACCCTAACACTATCTTTGGGCTGATGCTAACCCTAACCCTAACACTATCCTAGGGCTGATGCTAACCCTAACCCTAACCCTAACCCTAATACTATCCTAGGGCTGATGCTAACACTAACCCTACCCATAACACTATCCTAGGGCTGATGCTAACCCTAACCCTAACCCTAACACAATCCTAGAGCTGATGCTAACGCTAACCCTAACCCTAACCCTAACCCTAATACTATCCTAGGGCTGATGCTAACCCTAACCCTAACCCTAACACTATCCTAGGGCTGATGCTAACCCTAACCCTACCTCTAACACTATCCTAGGGCTGAGGCTAACCCTAACCCTAACACTATCCTACGGCTGATGCTAACCCCAAAGCTAACCCTAACCCTATCCTAAGGCTGATGCTAACCCTAACACTAACATTATCCTAGGCCTGGTGCTAACCCTAACCCTAACCCTAACACTATCCTAGGGCTGATGCTAACCCTAACCCTAATAATATCCTAGGGCTGATGCTAACCCTAACCCTAACCCTAACACTATCCTAGGGCTGATGCTAACCCTAACCCTAACCCTAACACTATCCTAGGGCTGATGCTAACCCTAACCCTAACCCTAACACTATCCTAGGGCGGATGCTAACCCTAACCCTAACCCTAACACTATCCTAGGGCTGATGCTAACCCTAACACTAACACTATCCTAGGGCTGATGCTAACCCTAACCCTAACCCTAACACTATCCTAGGGCTGATGCTAACCCTAACCCTAACTCTAACACTATCTTAGGGCTGAGGCTAACCCTAACCCAAACACTATCCTACGGCTGATGCTAACCCTAACCCTAACCCTAACACTAACCTAAGGCTGATGCTAACCCTAACACTAACACTATCCTGGGCCTGGTGCTAACCCTAACCCTAACCATAACACTATCCTAGGGCTGATGCTAACCCTAAGCCTAATACTATCCTAGGGCTGATGCTAACCCTAACCCTAACCCTTACACTATCCTAGGGCTGATGCTAACCCTAACCGTAACGCTAACACTATCCTAGGGCTGATGCTAACCCTAACCCTAACACTAACACTATCATAGGGCTGATGCTAACCCTAACCCTAACACTATCCTAGGGCTGATGCTAACCCTAACCCTAACCCTAACACTATCCTAGGGCGGATGCTAACCCTAACCCTAACCCTAACACTATCCTAGAGCTGATGCTAACGCTAACCCTAACCCTAACCCTAACCCTAATACTATCCTAGGGCTGATGCTAACCCTAACCCTACCCCTAACACTATCCTAGGGCTGATGCCAACCCTAACCCTAACCCTAACACTATCCTAGGGCTGATGCTAACCCTAACCCTAACACTATCCTAGGGTTGATGATAACCCTAACCCTAACACTAACACTATCCTAGGGCTGATGCTAACCCTAACCCTAACACTATCCTAGGGCTGATGCTAACCCTAACCCTAACCCTAACACTATCCTAGGGCTGATGCTAAACCTAACCCTAACACTATCCTAGGGCTGATGCTAACCCTAACCCTAACCCTAACACTATCCTAGGGCGGATGCTAACCCTAACCCTAACCCTAACACTATCCTAGAGCTGATGCTAACGCTAACCCTAACCCTAACCCTAACCCTAATACTATCCTAGGGCTGATGCTAACCCTAACCCTACCCCTAACACTATCCTAGGGCTGATGCTAACCCTAACACTAACACTATCCTTGGGCTGATGCTAACCCTAACCCTAACCCTAACACTATCCTAGGGCTGATGCTAACCCTAACCCTACCTCTAACACTATCCTAGGGCTGAGGCTAACCCTAACCCTAAAACTATCCTACGGCTGATGCTAACCCCAAAGCTAACCCTAACACTATCCTAAGGCTGATGCTAACCCTAACACTAACACTATCCTAGGCCTGGTGCTAACCCTAACCCTAACCCTAACAGTGTCCTAGGGCTGATGCTAACCCTAACCCTAATAATATCCTAGGGCTGATGCTAACCCTAACCCTAACCCTAACACTATCCTAGGGCTGATGCTAACCCTAACCCTAACCCTAACACTATGCTAGGGCTGATGCTAACCCTAACCCTAACTCTAACACTATCCTAGGGCTGATGCTAACCCTAACCCTAACCATATCCTAGGCCTGATGATATCCTTAACCCTAAACCTAACACTATCCTAGGGCTGATGCTAACCCTAACCCTAACCCTAACACTATCCTAGGGCTGATTCTAACCGTAACCCTAACACTATCCTAGGCCTGATGCTAACCCTAACCCTAACCCTAACACTATCCTAGGCCTGATGCTAACCCTATCCGTAAACCTAACACTCTCCTAGGGCTGAGGCTAACCCTAACCCTAACACTATCTTAGGGCTGATGCTAACCCTAACCCTAACCCAAACACTATCCTAGGGTTGATGCTAACCCTACCCCTGACACTATCCTAGGGCTGATGCTAACCCTAACCCTAACCCTAACACTATCCTAGGGTTGATGCTAACCCTAACCGTAACACTATCCTAGGGCTGATGCTAACCCTAACCCTAACCCTAACACTATCCTAGGGCTGATGCTAACCCTAACACAAACACTATCCTAGGGCTGATGCTAACCATAACCCTAACCCTAACACTATCCTAAGTCTGATGCTAAACCTAACCCTAACACTATCCTAGGGCTGATGCTAACCCTAAACCTAACCCTAACACTATCCTAAGTCTGATGCTAACCCTAGCGCTCACACTATCCTAGGCCTGATGATAACCCTAACCCTAACCTTAACACTATCCTAGGGCTGATGCTAAACCTAACCCTAACCCTAAAACTATCCTAGAGCTGATGCTAACCCTAACCCTAACACTATCCTAGGCCTGATGATAACCCTAACCCTAACCCTAATACTATCCTAGGGCTGATGCTAACCCTAACCCTAACCCTAACACTATCCTAGGGCTGGTGCTAACCCTAATCCTAATACTATCCTAGGGCTGATGCTAAACCTAACCCTAACCCTAACACTATCCTAGGGCTGATGCTAACCCGATCCCTAACCCTAACACTATCCTAGGGCTGATGCTAATCCTAACCCTAACACTATCCTAGGCCTGATGCTAACCCTAACCCTAACACTTACACTATCCTAGGGCTGATGCTAACCCTAACCCTAACACTATCCTAGGGCTGATGCTAACCCTAACCCTAACCCTAACACTATCCTTGGGCTGATGCTAACCCTAACCCTAAGCCTAACACTTTCCTAGGGCTGATGCTAACCCTAACCCTAACACTATCCTAGGCCTGATGCTAACCCTAACCCTAAGCCTAACAGTCTCCTAGGGCTGATGCTAACCCTAACCCTAACACTATCCTAGGCCTGATGCTAACCCTAACCCTAACACTATCCTAGGGCTGATGCTAACCCTATCCCTAACCCTAACACTCTCCTAGGGCTGAGGCTAACCCTAACCCTAACACTATCCTAGGGCTGATGTAACCCTAACCCTAACCCTAACACTATCCTAGGGTTGATGCTAACCCTAACCCTAACACTATCCTAGGGCTGATGCTAACCCTAACCCTAACATTAACACTATCCTAGGGCTGATGCTAACCCTAACCCTAACACTATCCTAGGGCTGATGCTAACCCTAACCCTAACCCTAACACTATCTTTGGGCTGATGCTAACCCTAACCCTAACACTATCCTAGGGCTGATGCTAACCCTAACCCTAACCCTAACCCTAATACTATCCTAGGGCTGATGCTAACACTAACCCTACCCATAACACTATCCTAGGGCTGATGCTAACCCTAACCCTAACCCTAACACAATCCTAGAGCTGATGCTAACGCTAACCCTAACCCTAACCCTAACCCTAATACTATCCTAGGGCTGATGCTAACCCTAACCCTAACCCTAACACTATCCTAGGGCTGATGCTAACCCTAACCCTACCTCTAACACTATCCTAGGGCTGAGGCTAACCCTAACCCTAACACTATCCTACGGCTGATGCTAACCCCAAAGCTAACCCTAACCCTATCCTAAGGCTGATGCTAACCCTAACACTAACATTATCCTAGGCCTGGTGCTAACCCTAACCCTAACCCTAACACTATCCTAGGGCTGATGCTAACCCTAACCCTAATAATATCCTAGGGCTGATGCTAACCCTAACCCTAACCCTAACACTATCCTAGGGCTGATGCTAACCCTAACCCTAACCCTAACACTATCCTAGGGCTGATGCTAACCCTAACCCTAACCCTAACACTATCCTAGGGCGGATGCTAACCCTAACCCTAACCCTAACACTATCCTAGGGCTGATGCTAACCCTAACACTAACACTATCCTAGGGCTGATGCTAACCCTAACCCTAACCCTAACACTATCCTAGGGCTGATGCTAACCCTAACCCTAACTCTAACACTATCTTAGGGCTGAGGCTAACCCTAACCCAAACACTATCCTACGGCTGATGCTAACCCTAACCCTAACCCTAACACTAACCTAAGGCTGATGCTAACCCTAACACTAACACTATCCTGGGCCTGGTGCTAACCCTAACCCTAACCATAACACTATCCTAGGGCTGATGCTAACCCTAAGCCTAATACTATCCTAGGGCTGATGCTAACCCTAACCCTAACCCTTACACTATCCTAGGGCTGATGCTAACCCTAACCGTAACGCTAACACTATCCTAGGGCTGATGCTAACCCTAACCCTAACACTAACACTATCATAGGGCTGATGCTAACCCTAACCCTAACACTATCCTAGGGCTGATGCTAACCCTAACCCTAACCCTAACACTATCCTAGGGCGGATGCTAACCCTAACCCTAACCCTAACACTATCCTAGAGCTGATGCTAACGCTAACCCTAACCCTAACCCTAACCCTAATACTATCCTAGGGCTGATGCTAACCCTAACCCTACCCCTAACACTATCCTAGGGCTGATGCCAACCCTAACCCTAACCCTAACACTATCCTAGGGCTGATGCTAACCCTAACGCTAAGCCTAACACTATCCTTGAACTGATGCTAACCCTAACCCTAACCCTAACACTATCCTAGGCCTGATGATAACCCTAACTCTAACCCTAACACTATCCTAGGGTTTATGTTAACCCTAACCCTAACACTATCCTAGGGCTGATGCTAACCCTAACCCTAACCCTAACACTATCTTTGGGCTGATGCTAACCCTAACCCTAACACTATCCTAGGGCTGATGCTAACCCTAACCCTAACCCTAACCCTAATACTATCCTAGGGCTGATGCTAACACTAACCCTACCCATAACACTATCCTAGGGCTGATGCTAACCCTAACCCTAACCCTAACACAATCCTAGAGCTGATGCTAACGCTAACCCTAACCCTAACCCTAACCCTAATACTATCCTAGGGCTGATGCTAACCCTAACCCTAACCCTAACACTATCCTAGGGCTGATGCTAACCCTAACCCTACCTCTAACACTATCCTAGGGCTGAGGCTAACCCTAACCCTAACACTATCCTACGGCTGATGCTAACCCCAAAGCTAACCCTAACCCTATCCTAAGGCTGATGCTAACCCTAACACTAACATTATCCTAGGCCTGGTGCTAACCCTAACCCTAACCCTAACACTATCCTAGGGCTGATGCTAACCCTAACCCTAATAATATCCTAGGGCTGATGCTAACCCTAACCCTAACCCTAACACTATCCTAGGGCTGATGCTAACCCTAACCCTAACCCTAACACTATCCTAGGGCTGATGCTAACCCTAACCCTAACCCTAACACTATCCTAGGGCGGATGCTAACCCTAACCCTAACCCTAACACTATCCTAGGGCTGATGCTAACCCTAACACTAACACTATCCTAGGGCTGATGCTAACCCTAACCCTAACCCTAACACTATCCTAGGGCTGATGCTAACCCTAACCCTAACTCTAACACTATCTTAGGGCTGAGGCTAACCCTAACCCAAACACTATCCTACGGCTGATGCTAACCCTAACCCTAACCCTAACACTAACCTAAGGCTGATGCTAACCCTAACACTAACACTATCCTGGGCCTGGTGCTAACCCTAACCCTAACCATAACACTATCCTAGGGCTGATGCTAACCCTAAGCCTAATACTATCCTAGGGCTGATGCTAACCCTAACCCTAACCCTTACACTATCCTAGGGCTGATGCTAACCCTAACCGTAACGCTAACACTATCCTAGGGCTGATGCTAACCCTAACCCTAACACTAACACTATCATAGGGCTGATGCTAACCCTAACCCTAACACTATCCTAGGGCTGATGCTAACCCTAACCCTAACCCTAACACTATCCTAGGGCGGATGCTAACCCTAACCCTAACCCTAACACTATCCTAGAGCTGATGCTAACGCTAACCCTAACCCTAACCCTAACCCTAATACTATCCTAGGGCTGATGCTAACCCTAACCCTACCCCTAACACTATCCTAGGGCTGATGCCAACCCTAACCCTAACCCTAACACTATCCTAGGGCTGATGCTAACCCTAACGCTAAGCCTAACACTATCCTTGAACTGATGCTAACCCTAACCCTAACCCTAACACTATCCTAGGCCTGATGATAACCCTAACTCTAACCCTAACACTATCCTAGGGTTTATGTTAACCCTAACCCTAACACTATCCTAGGGCTGATGCTAACCCTAACCCTAACCCGAACACTATCCTAGGGCGGATGCTAACCCTAACCCTAACCCTAACACTATCCTAGGCCTGATGCTAACCCTAACCCTAACACTATCCTAGGGCTGATGCTAACCCTAACCCTAACCCTAACACTATCCTAGGCCTGATGCTAACCCCATCCCTAACCCTAACACTCTCCTAGGGCTGAGGCTAACCCTAACCCTAACACTATCCTAGGGCTGATGATAACCCTAACCCTAACCCTAACGCTATCCTAGGGTTGATGCTAACCCTAACCCTAACACTATCCTAGGGCTGATGCTAACCCTAACCCTAACATTAACACTGTCCTTGGGCTGATGCTAACCCTAACCCTAACACTATCCTAGGGCTGATGCTAACCCTAACCCTATCCCTAACACTATCCTAGGGCTGATGCTAACCCTAACCCTAACACTATCCTAGGGCTGATGCTAACCCTAACCCTAACACTAACACTATCCTAGGGCTGATGCTAACCCTAACCCTAACACTATCCTAGGGCTGATGCTAACCCTAACCCTAACCCTAACACTATACTAGGGCTGATGCTAAACCTAACCCTAACACTATCCTAGGGCTGATGCTAACCCTAACCCTAACCCTAACACTATCCTAGGGCGGATGCTAACCCTAACCCTAACCCTAACACTATCCTAGAGCTGATGCTAACGCTAACCCTAACCCTAACCCTAACCCTAATACTATCCTAGGGCTGATGCTAACCCTAACCCTACCCCTAACACTATCCTAGGGCTGATGCTAACCCTAACACTAACACTTTCCTAGGGCTGATGCTAACCCTAACCCTAACCCTAACACTATCCTAGGGCTGATGCTAACCCTAACCCTACCTCTAACACTATCCTAGGGCTGAGGCTAACCCTAACCCTAAAACTATCCTACGGCTGATGCTAACCCCAAAGCTAACCCTAACACTATCCTAAGGCTGATGCTAACCCTAACACTAACACTATCCTAGGCCTGGTGCTAACCCTAACCCTAACCCTAACAGTATCCTAGGGCTGATGCTAACCCTAACCCTAATAATATCCTAGGGCTGATGCTAACCCTAACCCTAACCCTAACACTATCCTAGGGCTGATGCTAACCCTAACCCTAACCCTAACACTATGCTAGGGCTGATGCTAACCCTAACCCTAACTCTAACACTATCCTAGGGCTGATGCTAACCCTAACCCTAAACATATCCTAGGCCTGATGATATCCTTAACCCTAAACCTAACACTATCCTAGGGCTGATGCTAACCCTAACCCTAACCCTAACACTATCCTAGGGCTGATTCTAACCGTAACCCTAACACTATCCTAGGCCTGATGCTAACCCTAACCCTAACCCTAACACTATCCTAGGCCTGATGCTAACCCTATCCGTAAACCTAACACTCTCCTAGGGCTGAGGCTATCCCTAACCCTAACACTATCCTAGGGCTGATGCTGACCCTAACCCTAACCCAAACACTATCCTAGGGTTGATGCTAACCCTACCCCTGACACTATCCTAGGGCTGATGCTAACCCTAACCCTAACCCTAACACTATCCTAGGGTTGATGCTAACCCTAACCGTAACACTATCCTAGGGCTGATGCTAACCCTAACCCTAACCCTAACACTATCCTAGGGCTGATGCTAACCCTAACACAAACACTATCCTATGGATGATGCTAACCATAACCCTAACCCTAACACTATCCTAAGTCTGATGCTAAACCTAACCCTAACACTATCCTAGGGCTGATGCTAACCCTAAACCTAACCCTAACACTATCCTAAGTCTGATGCTAACCCTAGCCCTCACACTATCCTAGGCCTGATGATAACCCTAACCCTAACCTTAACACTATCCTAGGGCTGATGCTAAACCTAACCCTAACCCTAAAACTATCCTAGAGCTGATGCTAACCCTAACCCTAACACTATCCTAGGCCTGATGATAACCCTAACCCTAACCCTAATACTATCCTAGGGCTGATGCTAACCCTAACCCTAACCCTAACACTATCCTAGGGCTGGTGCTAACCCTAATCCTAATACTATCCTAGGGCTGATGCTAAACCTAACCCTAACCCTAACACTATCCTAGGGCTGATGCTAACCCGATCCCTAACCCTAACACTATCCTAGGGCTGATGCTAATCCTAACCCTAACACTATCCTAGGCCTGATGCTAACCCTAACCCTAACACTTACACTATCCTAGGGCTGATGCTAACCCTAACCCTAACACTATCCTAGGGCTGATGCTAACCCTAACCCTAACCCTAACCCTATCCTTGGGCTGATGCTAACCCTAACCCTAAGCCTAACACTTTCCTAGGGCTGATGCTAACCCTAACCCTAACACTATCCTAGGCCTGATGCTAACCCTAACCCTAACACTATCCTAGGGCTGATGCTAACCCTAACCCTAACACTATCCTAGGGCTGATGCTAACCCTAACCCTAACCCTAACACTATCCTAGGGTTGATGCTAACCCTAACCCTAACACTATCCTAGGGCTGATGCTAACCCTAACCCTAACATTAACACTATCCTAGGGCTGATGCTAACCCTAACCCTAAAACTATCCTAGGGCTGATGCTAACCCTAACCCTAACCCTAACACTATCTTTGGGCTGATGCTAACCCTAACCCTAACACTATCCTATGGCTGATGCCAACCCTAACCCTAACCCTAACCCTAATACTATCCTAGGGCTGATGCTAACCCTAACCCTACCCCTAACACTATCCTAGGGCTGATGCTAACCCTAAACCTAACCCTAACACAATCCTAGAACTGATGCTAACGCTAACCCTAACCCTAACCCTAACCCTAATACTATCCTAGGGCTGATGCTAACCCTAACCCTACCTCTAACACTATCCTAGGGCTGAGGCTAACCCTAACCCTAACACTATCCTACGGCTGATGCTAACCCCAAAGCTAACCCTAACACTATCCTAAGGCTGATGCTAACCCTAACACTAACAGTATCCTAGGCCTGGTGCTAACCCTAACCCTAACCCTAACACTATCCTAGGGCTGATGCTAACCCTAACCCTAATAATATCCTAGGTCTGATGCTAACCCTAACCCTAACCCTAACACTATCCTAGGGCTGATGCTAACCCTAACCCTAACCCTAACACTATCCTAGGGCTGATGCTAACCCTAACCCTAACCCTAACACTATCCTAGGGCGGATGCTAACCCTAACCCTAACCCTAACACTATCCTAGGGCTGATGCTAACCCTAACACTAACACTATCCTAGGGCTGATGCTAACCCTAACCCTAACCCTAACACTATCCTAGGGCTGATGCTAACCCTAACCCTAACTCTAACACTATCTTAGGGCTGAGGCTAACCCTAACCCAAACACTATCCTACGGCTGATGCTAACCCTAACCCTAACCCTAACACTAACCTAAGGCTGATGCTAACCCTAACACTAACACTATCCTGGGCCTGGTGCTAACCCTAACCCTAACCCTAACACTATCCTAAAGCTGATGCTAACCCTAAGCCTAATACTATCCTAGGGCTGATGCTAACCCTAACCCTAACCCTTACACTATCCTAGGGCTGATGCTAACCCTAACCGTAACGCTAACACTATCCTAGGGCTGATGCTAACCCTAACCCTAACACTATCCTAGGGCTGATGTTAACCCTAACCCTAACACTCTCCTAGGGCTGATGCTAACCCTAACCCTAACCCTAACACTCTCCTAGGGCTGATGCTAACCCTAACCCTAACACTATCCTAGGCCTGATGCTAACCCTAACCCTAACACTATCCTAGGGCTGATGCTAACCCTAACTCTAACCCTAACACTATCCTAGGCCTGATGCTAACCCTATCCCTAACCCTAACACTCTCCTAGGGCTGAGGCTAACCCTAACCCTAACACTATCCTAGGGCTGATGATAACCCTAACCCTAACCCTAACGCTATCCTAGGGTTGATGCTAACCCTAACCCTAACACTATCCTAGGGCTGATGCTAACCCTAACCCTAACATTAACACTATCCTTGGGCTGATGCTAACCCTAACCCTAACACTATCCTAGGGCTGATGCTAACCCTAACCCTAACCCTAACACTATCCTAGGGCTGATGCTAACCCTAACCCTAACACTATCCTAGGGCTGATGCTAACCCTAACCCTAACACTAACACTATCCTAGGGCTGATGCTAACCCTAACCCTAACACTATCCTAGGGCTGATGCTAACCCTAACCCTAACCCTAACACTATCTTAGGGCTGATGCTAAACCTAACCCTAACACTATCCTAGGGCTGATGCTAACCCTAAACCTAACCCTAACACTATCCTAAGTCTGATGCTAACCCTAGCCCTCACACTATCCTAGGCCTGATGATAACCCTAACCCTAACCTTAACACTATCCTAGGGCTGATGCTAAACCTAACCCTAACCCTAAAACTATCCTAGAGCTGATGCTAACCCTAACCCTAACACTATCCTAGGCCTGATGATAACCCTAACCCTAACCCTAATACTATCCTAGGGCTGATGCTAACCCTAACCCTAACCCTAGCACTATCCTAGGGCTGGTGCTAACCCTAATCCTAATACTATCCTAGGGCTGATGCTAAACCTAACCCTAACCCTAACACTATCCTAGGGCTGATGCTAACCCGATCCCTAACCCTAACACTATCCTAGGGCTGATGCTAATCCTAACCCTAACACTATCCTAGGCCTGATGCTAACCCTAACCCTAACACTTACACTATCCTAGGGCTGATGCTAACCCTAACCCTAACACTATCCTAGGGCTGATGCTAACCCTAACCCTAACCCTAACCCTATCCTTGGGCTGATGCTAACCCTAACCCTAAGCCTAACACTTTCCTAGGGCTGATGCTAACCCTAACCCTAACACTATCCTAGGCCTGATGCTAACCCTAACCCTAACACTATCCTAGGGCTGATGCTAACCCTAACCCTAACACTATCCTAGGGCTGATGCTAACCCTAACCCTAACCCTAACACTATCCTAGGGTTGATGCTAACCCTAACCCTAACACTATCCTAGGGCTGATGCTGACCCTAACCCTAACATTAACACTATCCTAGGGCTGATGCTAACCCTAACCCTAAAACTATCCTAGGGCTGATGCTAACCCTAACCCTAACCCTAACACTATCTTTGGGCTGATGCTAACCCTAACCCTAACACTATCCTATGGCTGATGCCAACCCTAACCCTAACCCTAACCCTAATACTATCCTAGGGCTGATGCTAACCCTAACCCTACCCCTAACACTATCCTAGGGCTGATGCTAACCCTAAACCTAACCCTAACACAATCCTAGAACTGATGCTAACGCTAACCCTAACCCTAACCCTAACCCTAATACTATCCTAGGGCTGATGCTAACCCTAACCCTACCTCTAACACTATCCTAGGGCTGAGGCTAACCCTAACCCTAACACTATCCTACGGCTGATGCTAACCCCAAAGCTAACCCTAACACTATCCTAAGGCTGATGCTAACCCTAACACTAACAGTATCCTAGGCCTGGTGCTAACCCTAACCCTAACCCTAACACTATCCTAGGGCTGATGCTAACCCTAACCCTAATAATATCCTAGGTCTGATGCTAACCCTAACCCTAACCCTAACACTATCCTAGGGCTGATGCTAACCCTAACCCTAACCCTAACACTATCCTAGGGCTGATGCTAACCCTAACCCTAACCCTAACACTATCCTAGGGCGGATGCTAACCCTAACCCTAACCCTAACACTATCCTAGGGCTGATGCTAACCCTAACACTAACACTATCCTAGGGCTGATGCTAACCCTAACCCTAACCCTAACACTATCCTAGGGCTGATGCTAACCCTAACCCTAACTCTAACACTATCTTAGGGCTGAGGCTAACCCTAACCCAAACACTATCCTACGGCTGATGCTAACCCTAACCCTAACCCTAACACTAACCTAAGGCTGATGCTAACCCTAACACTAACACTATCCTGGGCCTGGTGCTAACCCTAACCCTAACCCTAACACTATCCTAGGGCTGATGCTAACCCTAAGCCTAATACTATCCTAGGGCTGATGCTAACCCTAACCCTAACCCTTACACTATCCTAGGGCTGATGCTAACCCTAACCGTAACGCTAACACTATCCTAGGGCTGATGCTAACCCTAACCCTAACACTATCCTAGGGCTGATGTTAACCCTAACCCTAACACTCTCCTAGGGCTGATGCTAACCCTAACCCTAACCCTAACACTCTCCTAGGGCTGATGCTAACCCTAACCCTAACACTATCCTAGGCCTGATGCTAACCCTAACCCTAACACTATCCTAGGGCTGATGCTAACCCTAACCCTAACCCTAACACTATCCTAGGCCTGATGCTAACCCTATCCCTAACCCTAACACTCTCCTAGGGCTGAGGCTAACCCTAACCCTAACACTATCCTAGGGCTGATGATAACCCTAACCCTAACCCTAACGCTATCCTAGGGTTGATGCTAACCCTAACCCTAACACTATCCTAGGGCTGATGCTAACCCTAACCCTAACATTAACACTATCCTTGGGCTGATGCTAACCCTAACCCTAACACTATCCTAGGGCTGATGCTAACCCTAACCCTAACCCTAACACTATCCTAGGGCTGATGCTAACCCTAACCCTAACACTATCCTAGGGCTGATGCTAACCCTAACCCTAACACTAACACTATCCTAGGGCTGATGCTAACCCTAACCCTAACACTATCCTAGGGCTGATGCTAACCCTAACCCTAACCCTAACACTATCTTAGGGCTGATGCTAAACCTAACCCTAACACTATCCTAGGGCTGATGCTAACCCTAACCCTAACACTATCCTAGGGCGGATGCTAACCCTAACCCTAACCCTAACACTATCCTAGAGCTGATGCTAACGCTAACCCTAACCCTAACCCTAACCCTAATACTATCCTAGGGCTGATGCTAACCCTAACCCTACCCCTAACACTATCCTAGGGCTGATGCTAACCCTAACCCTAACCCTAACACTATCCTAGGGCTGATGCTAACCCTAACGCTAAGCCTAACACTATCCTTGAACTGATGCTAACCCTAACCCTAACCCTAACACTATCCTAGGCCTGATGATAACCCTAACCCTAACACTATCCTAGGGTTTATGTTAACCCTAACCCTAACACTATCCTAGGGCTGATGCTAACCCTAACCCTAACCCGAACACTATCCTAGGGCGGATGCTAACCCTAACCCTAACCCTAACACTATCCTAGGGCTGATGCTAACCCTAACACTAACACTATCCTAGGGCTGATGCTAACCCTAACCCTAACCCTAACAGTATCCTAGGGCTGATGCTAACCCTAACCCTAACTCTAACACTATCTTAGGGCTGAGGCTAACCCTAACCCAAACACTATCCTACGGCTGATGCTAACCCTAACCCTAACCCTAACACTATCCTAAGGCTGATGCTAACCCTAACACTAACACTATCCTGGGCCTGGTGCTAACCCTAACCCTAACCTTAACACTATCCTAGGGCTGATGATAACCCTAACCCTAATACTATCCTAGGGCTGATGCTAACCCTAACCCTAACCCTAACACTATCCTAGGGCTGATGCTAACCCTCTCCCTAACCCTAACACTATCCTAGGGCTGATGCTAATCCTAACACTAACACTATCCTAGGCCTGATGCTAACCCTAACCCTAACACTTACACTATCCTAGGGCTGATGCTAACCCTAACCCTAACACTAACACTATCCTAGGTCTGATGCTAACCCTAAACTTAACACTATCCTAGGGCTGATGCTAACCCTAACCCTAACCCTAACACTATCCTAGGGCTGATGTTAACCCTAACCCTAACACTATCCTAGGGCTGATGCAAACCCTAACCCTAACCCTAACACTCTCCTAAGGCTGATGCTAACCGTAACCCTAACACTATCCTAGGCCTGATGCTAACCCTAACCCTAATCCTAACACTATCCTAGGGCTGATGCTAACCCTAACCCTAACCCTAACACTATCCTAAGTCTGATGCTAACCCTAGCCCTCACACTATCCTAGGCCTGATGATAACCCTAACCCTAACCTTAACACTATCCTAGGGCTGATGCTAACCCTAAACCTAACCCTAACACTATCCTAGAGCTGATGCTAACCCTAACCCTAACACTATCCTAGGCCTAATGATAACCCTAACCCTAACCCTAACACTATCCTAGGGCTGATGTTAACCCTAACCCTAACCCTGTCCTAGGGATGATGCTAACCCTAACGCTAACCCTAACACTATCCTAGGGCTGATGCTAACCCTAACGCTAAGCCTAACACTATCCTTGAAATGATGCTAACCCTAACCCTAACCCTAACACTATCCTAGGCCTGATGATAACCCTAACCCTAACCCTAACACTATCCTAGGGTTTATGTTAACCCTAACCCTAACACTATCCTAGGGCTGATGCTAACCCTAACCCTAACCCTAACACTATCCTAGGGCGGATGCTAACCCTAACCCTAACCCTAACACTATCCTAGGGCTGATGCTAACCCTAACACTAACACTATCCTAGGGCTGATGCTAACCCTAACCCTAACCCTAACACTATCCTAGGGCTGATGCTAACCCTAACCCTAACTCTAACACTATCTTAGGGCTGAGGCTAACCCTAACCCAAACACTATCCTACGGCTGATGCTAACCCTAACCCTAACCCTAACACTAACCTAAGGCTGATGCTAACCCTAACACTAACACTATCCTGGGCCTGGTGCTAACCCTAACCCTAACCCTAACACTATCCTAGGGCTGATGCTAACCCTAAGCCTAATACTATCCTAGGGCTGATGCTAACCCTAACCCTAACCCTTACACTATCCTAGGGCTGATGCTAACCCTAACCGTAACGCTAACACTATCCTAGGGCTGATGCTAACCCTAACCCTAACACTATCCTAGGGCTGATGTTAACCCTAACCCTAACACTCTCCTAGGGCTGATGCTAACCCTAACCCTAACCCTAACACTCTCCTAGGGCTGATGCTAACCCTAACCCTAACACTATCCTAGGCCTGATGCTAACCCTAACCCTAACACTATCCTAGGGCTGATGCTAACCCTAACCCTAACCCTAACACTATCCTAGGCCTTATGCTAACCCTATCCCTAACCCTAACACTCTCCTAGGGCTGAGGCTAACCCTAACCCTAACACTATCCTAGGGCTGATGATAACCCTAACCCTAACCCTAACGCTATCCTAGGGTTGATGCTAACCCTAACCCTAACACTATCCTAGGGCTGATGCTAACCCTAACCCTAACATTAACACTATCCTTGGGCTGATGCTAACCCTAACCCTAACACTATCCTAGGGCTGATGCTAACCCTAACCCTAACCCTAACACTATCCTAGGGCTGATGCTAACCCTAACCCTAACACTATCCTAGGGCTGATGCTAACCCTAACCCTAACACTAACACTATCCTAGGGCTGATGCTAACCCTAACCCTAACACTATCCTAGGGCTGATGCTAACCCTAACCCTAACCCTAACACTATCCTAGGGCTGATGCTAAACCTAACCCTAACACTATCCTAGGGCTGATGCTAACCCTAACCCTAACCCTAACACTATCCTAGGGCGGATGCTAACCCTAACCCTAACCCTAACACTATCCTAGAGCTGATGCTAACGCTAACCCTAACCCTAACCCTAACCCTAATACTATCCTAGGGCTGATGCTAACCCTAACCCTACCCCTAACACTATCCTAGGGCTGATGCTAACCCTAACACTAACACTATCCTAGGGCTGATGCTAACCCTAACCCTAACCCTATCACTATCCTAGGGCTGATGCTAACCCTAACCCTACCTCTAACACTATCCTAGGGCTGAGGCTAACCCTAACCCTAAAACTATCCTACGGCTGATGCTAACCCCAAAGCTAACCCTAACACTATCCTAAGGCTGATGCTAACCCTAACACTAACACTATCCTAGGCCTGGTGCTAACCCTTACCCTAACCCTAACAGTATCCTAGGGCTGATGCTAACCCTAACCCTAATAATATCCTAGGGCTGATGCTAACCCTAACCCTAACCCTAACACTATCCTAGGGCTGATGCTAACCCTAACCCTAACCCTAACACTATGCTAGGGCTGATGCTAACCCTAACCCTAACTCTAACACTATCCTAGGGCTGATGCTAACCCTAACCCTAACCATATCCTAGGCCTGATGATATCCTTAACCCTAATCCTAACACTATCCTAGGGCTGATGCTAACCCTAACCCTAACCCTAACACTATCCTAGGGCTGATTCTAACCGTAACCCTAACACTATCCTAGGCCTGATGCTAACCCTAACCCTAACCCTAACACTATCCTAGGCCTGATGCTAACCCTATCCGTAAACCTAACACTCGCCTAGGGCTGAGGCTAACCCTAACCCTAACACTATCCTAGGGCTGATGCTAACCCTAACCCTAACCCAAACACTATCCTAGGGTTGATGCTAACCCTACCCCTGACACTATCCTAGGGCTGATGCTAACCCTAACCCTAACCCTAACACTATCCTAGGGTTGATGCTAACCCTAACCGTAACACTATCCTAGGGCTGATGCTAACCCTAACCCTAACCCTAACACTATCCTAGGGCTGATGCTAACCCTAACACAAACACTATCCTAGGGCTGATGCTAACCATAACCCTAACCCTAACACTATCCTAAGTCTGATGCTAAACCTAACCCTAACACTACCCTAGGGCTGATGCTAACCCTAAACCTAACCCTAACACTATCCTAAGTCTGATGCTAACCCTAGCCCTCACACTATCCTAGGCCTGATGATAACCCTAACCCTAACCTTAACACTATCCTAGGGCTGATGCTAAACCTAACCCTAACCCTAAAACTATCCTAGAGCTGATGCTAACCCTAACCCTAACACTATCCTAGGCCTGATGATAACCCTAACCCTAACCCTAATACTATCCTAGGGCTGATGCTAACCCTAACCCTAACCCTAACACTGTCCTAGGGCTGGTGCTAACCCTAATCCTAATACTATCCTAGGGCTGATGCTAAACCTAACCCTAACCCTAACACTATCCTAGGGCTGATGCTAACCCGATCCCTAACACTAACACTATCCTAGGGCTGATGCTAATCCTAACCCTAACACTATCCTAGGCCTGATGCTAACCCTAACCCTAACACTTACACTATCCTAGGGCTGATGCTAACCCTAACCCTAACACTATCCTAGGGCTGATGCTAACCCTAACCCTAACCCTAACACTATCCTTGTGCTGATGCTAACCCTAACCCTAAGCCTAACACTTTCCTAGGGCTGATGCTAACCCTAACCCTAACACTATCCTAGGCCTGATGCTAACCCTAACCCTAAGCCTAACACTCTCCTAGGGCTGATGCTAACAGTAACCCTAACACTATCCTAGGCCTGATGCTAACCCTAACCCTAACACTATCCTAGGGCTGATGCTAACCCTATCCCTAACCCTAACACTCTCCTAGGGCTGAGGCTAACCCTAACCCTAACACTATCCTAGGGCTGATGCTAACCCTAACCCTAACCCTAACACTATCCTAGGGTTGATGCTAACCCTAACCCTAACACTATCCTAGGGCTGATGCTAACCCTAACCCTAACATTAACACTATCCTAGGGATGATGCTAACCCTAACCCTAACACTATCCTAGGGCTGATGCTAACCCTAACCCTATCCCTAACACTATGTTTGGGCTGATGCTAACCCTAACCCTAACACTATCCTAGGGCTGATGCTAACCCTAACCCTAACCCTAACCCTAATACTATCCTAGGGCTGATGCTTACCCTAACCCTACCCCTAACACTATCCTAGGGCTGATGCTAACCCTAAACCTAACCCTAACACAATCCTAGAGCTGATGCTAACGCTAACCCTAACCCTAACCCTAATACTATCCTAGGGCTGATGCTAACCCTAACCCTAACCCTAACACTATCCTAGGGCTGATGCTAACCCTAACCCTAACCCTAACCCTAATACTATCCTAGGGCTGATGCTAACCCTAACCCTAACCCTAACACTATCCTAGGGCTGATGCTAACCCTAACCCTATCTCTAACACTATCCTAGGGCTGAGGCTAACCCTAACCCTAACACTATCCTACGGCTGATGCTAACCCCAAATCTAACCCTAACACTATCCTAAGGCTGATGCTAACCCTAACACTAACAGTATCCTAGGCCTGGTGCTAACCCTAACCCTAACCCTAACACTATCCTAGGGCTGATGCTAACCCTAACCCTAATAATATCCTAGGGCTGATGCTAACCCTAACCCTAACCCTAACACTATCCTAGGGCTGATGCTAACCCTAACCCTAACCCTAAAACTATCCTAGGGCTGATGCTAACCCTAACCCTAACCCTAACACTATCCTAGGGCGGATGCTAACCCTAACCCTAACGCTAACACTATCCTAGGGCTGATGCTAACCCTAACACTAACACTATCCTAGGGCTGATGCTAACCCTAA
This sequence comes from Lemur catta, assembly GCF_020740605.2. Taxonomy (NCBI): domain Eukaryota; kingdom Metazoa; phylum Chordata; class Mammalia; order Primates; family Lemuridae; genus Lemur; species Lemur catta. Next base: position 1,779,105 of record NW_025423853.1, on the reverse strand, counting down.
CCCTAACCCTAACACTATCCTAGGGCTGATGCTAACCCTAACCCTAACTCTAACACTATCTTAGGGCTGAGGCTAACCCTAACCCAAACACTATCCTACGGCTGATGCTAACCCTAACCCTAACCCTAACACTAACCTAAGGCTGATGCTATCCCTAACACTAACACTATCCTGGGCCTGGTGCTAACCCTAACCCTAACCCTAACACTATCCTAGGGCTGATGCTAACCCTAAGCCTAATACTATCCTAGGGCTGATGCTAACCCTAACCCTAACCCTTACACTATCCTAGGGCTGATGCTAACCCTAACCGTAACGCTAACACTATCCTAGGCCTGATGCTAACCCTAACCCTAACCCTAACACTCTCCTAGGGCTGATGCTAACCCTAACCCTAACCCTAACACTCTCCTAGGGCTGATGCTAACCCTAACCCTAACACTATCCTAGGCCTGATGCTAACCCTAACCCTAACACTATCCTAGGGCTGATGCTAACCCTAACCCTAACCCTAACACTATCCTAGGCCTGATGCTAACCCTATCCCTAACCCTAACACTCTCCTAGGGCTGAGGCTAACCCTAACCCTAACACTATCCTAGGGCTGATGATAACCCTAACCCTAACCCTAACGCTATCCTAGGGTTGATGCTAACCCTAACCCTAACACTATCCTAGGGCTGATGCTAACCCTAACCCTAACATTAACACTATCCTTGGGCTGATGCTAACCCTAACCCTAACACTAACACTATCCTAGGGCTGATGCTAACCCTAACCCTAACCCTAACACTATCCTAGGGCTGATGCTAACCCTAACGCTAAGCCTAACACTATCCTTGAACTGATGCTAACCCTAACCCTAACCCTAACACTATCCTAGGCCTGATGATAACCCTAACCCTAACACTATCCTAGGGTTTATGTTAACCCTAACCCTAACACTATCCTAGGGCTGATGCTAACCCTAACCCTAACCCTAACACTATCCTAGGGCTGATGCTAACCCTAACCCTAACACTAACACTATCCTAGGGCTGATGCTAACCCTAACCCTAACACTATCCTAGGGCTGATGCTAACCCTAACCCTAACCCTAACACTATCTTAGGGCTGATGCTAAACCTAACCCTAACACTATCCTAGGGCTGATGCTAACCCTAACCCTAACACTATCCTAGGGCGGATGCTAACCCTAACCCTAACCCTAACACTATCCTAGAGCTGATGCTAACGCTAACCCTAACCCTAACCCTAACCCTAATACTATCCTAGGGCTGATGCTAACCCTAACCCTACCCCTAACACTATCCTAGGGCTGATGCTAACCCTAACCCTAACCCTAACACTATCCTAGGGCTGATGCTAACCCTAACGCTAAGCCTAACACTATCCTTGAACTGATGCTAACCCTAACCCTAACCCTAACACTATCCTAGGCCTGATGATAACCCTAACCCTAACACTATCCTAGGGTTTATGTTAACCCTAACCCTAACACTATCCTAGGGCTGATGCTAACCCTAACCCTAACCCGAACACTATCCTAGGGCGGATGCTAACCCTAACCCTAACCCTAACACTATCCTAGGGCTGATGCTAACCCTAACACTAACACTATCCTAGGGCTGATGCTAACCCTAACCCTAACCCTAACAGTATCCTAGGGCTGATGCTAACCCTAACCCTAACTCTAACACTATCTTAGGGCTGAGGCTAACCCTAACCCAAACACTATCCTACGGCTGATGCTAACCCTAACCCTAACCCTAACACTATCCTAAGGCTGATGCTAACCCTAACACTAACACTATCCTGGGCCTGGTGCTAACCCTAACCCTAACCTTAACACTATCCTAGGGCTGATGATAACCCTAACCCTAATACTATCCTAGGGCTGATGCTAACCCTAACCCTAACCCTAACACTATCCTAGGGCTGATGCTAACCCTCTCCCTAACCCTAACACTATCCTAGGGCTGATGCTAATCCTAACACTAACACTATCCTAGGCCTGATGCTAACCCTAACCCTAACACTTACACTATCTGATGCAAACCCTAACCCTAACCCTAACACTCTCCTAAGGCTGATGCTAACCGTAACCCTAACACTATCCTAGGCCTGATGCTAACCCTAACCCTAATCCTAACACTATCCTAGGGCTGATGCTAACCCTAACCCTAACCCTAACACTATCCTAAGTCTGATGCTAACCCTAGCCCTCACACTATCCTAGGCCTGATGATAACCCTAACCCTAACCTTAACACTATCCTAGGGCTGAAGCTAACCCTAAACCTAACCCTAACACTATCCTAGAGCTGATGCTAACCCTAACCCTAACACTATCCTAGGCCTAATGATAACCCTAACCCTAACCCTAACACTATCCTAGGGCTGATGTTAACCCTAACCCTAACCCTGTCCTAGGGATGATGCTAACCCTAACGCTAACCCTAACACTATCCTAGGGCTGATGCTAACCCTAACGCTAAGCCTAACACTATCCTTGAAATGATGCTAACCCTAACCCTAACCCTAACACTATCCTAGGCCTGATGATAACCCTAACCCTAACCCTAACACTATCCTAGGGTTTATGTTAACCCTAACCCTAACACTATCCTAGGGCTGATGCTAACCCTAACCCTAACCCTAACACTATCCTAGGGCGGATGCTAACCCTAACCCTAACCCTAACACTATCCTAGGGCTGATGCTAACCCTAACACTAACACTATCCTAGGGCTGATGCTAACCCTAACCCTAACCCTAACACTATCCTAGGGCTGATGCTAACCCTAACCCTAACTCTAACACTATCTTAGGGCTGAGGCTAACCCTAACCCAAACACTATCCTACGGCTGATGCTAACCCTAACCCTAACCCTAACACTAACCTAAGGCTGATGCTAACCCTAACACTAACACTATCCTGGGCCTGGTGCTAACCCTAACCCTAACCCTAACACTATCCTAGGGCTGATGCTAACCCTAAGCGTAATACTATCCTAGGGCTGATGCTAACCCTAACCCTAACCCTTACACTATCCTAGGGCTGATGCTAACCCTAACCGTAACGCTAACACTATCCTAGGGCTGATGCTAACCCTAACCCTAACACTATCCTAGGGCTGATGTTAACCCTAACCCTAACACTCTCCTAGGGCTGATGCTAACCCTAACCCTAACCCTAACACTCTCCTAGGGCTGATGCTAACCCTAACCCTAACACTATCCTAGGCCTGATGCTAACCCTAACCCTAACACTATCCTAGGGCTGATGCTAACCCTAACCCTAACCCTAACACTATCCTAGGCCTTATGCTAACCCTATCCCTAACCCTAACACTCTCCTAGGGCTGAGGCTAACCCTAACCCTAACACTATCCTAGGGCTGATGATAACCCTAACCCTAACCCTAACGCTATCCTAGGGTTGATGCTAACCCTAACCCTAACACTATCCTAGGGCTGATGCTAACCCTAACCCTAACATTAACACTATCCTTGGGCTGATGCTAACCCTAACCCTAACACTATCCTAGGGCTGATGCTAACCCTAACCCTAACCCTAACACTATCCTAGGGCTGATGCTAACCCTAACCCTAACACTATCCTAGGGCTGATGCTAACCCTAACCCTAACACTAACACTATCCTAGGGCTGATGCTAACCCTAACCCTAACACTATCCTAGGGCTGATGCTAACCCTAACCCTAACCCTAACACTATCCTAGGGCTGATGCTAAACCTAACCCTAACACTATCCTAGGGCTGATGCTAACCCTAACCCTAACCCTAACACTATCCTAGGGCGGATGCTAACCCTAACCCTAACCCTAACACTATCCTAGAGCTGATGCTAACGCTAACCCTAACCCTAACCCTAACCCTAATACTATCCTAGGGCTGATGCTAACCCTAACCCTACCCCTAACACTATCCTAGGGCTGATGCTAACCCTAACACTAACACTATCCTAGGGCTGATGCTAACCCTAACCCTAACCCTATCACTATCCTAGGGCTGATGCTAACCCTAACCCTACCTCTAACACTATCCTAGGGCTGAGGCTAACCCTAACCCTAAAACTATCCTACGGCTGATGCTAACCCCAAAGCTAACCCTAACACTATCCTAAGGCTGATGCTAACCCTAACACTAACACTATCCTAGGCCTGGTGCTAACCCTTACCCTAACCCTAACAGTATCCTAGGGCTGATGCTAACCCTAACCCTAATAATATCCTAGGGCTGATGCTAACCCTAACCCTAACCCTAACACTATCCTAGGGCTGATGCTAACCCTAACCCTAACCCTAACACTATGCTAGGGCTGATGCTAACCCTAACCCTAACTCTAACACTATCCTAGGGCTGATGCTAACCCTAACCCTAACCATATCCTAGGCCTGATGATATCCTTAACCCTAATCCTAACACTATCCTAGGGCTGATGCTAACCCTAACCCTAACCCTAACACTATCCTAGGGCTGATTCTAACCGTAACCCTAACACTATCCTAGGCCTGATGCTAACCCTAACCCTAACCCTAACACTATCCTAGGCCTGATGCTAACCCTATCCGTAAACCTAACACTCGCCTAGGGCTGAGGCTAACCCTAACCCTAACACTATCCTAGGGCTGATGCTAACCCTAACCCTAACCCAAACACTATCCTAGGGTTGATGCTAACCCTACCCCTGACACTATCCTAGGGCTGATGCTAACCCTAACCCTAACCCTAACACTATCCTAGGGTTGATGCTAACCCTAACCGTAACACTATCCTAGGGCTGATGCTAACCCTAACCCTAACCCTAACACTATCCTAGGGCTGATGCTAACCCTAACACAAACACTATCCTAGGGCTGATGCTAACCATAACCCTAACCCTAACACTATCCTAAGTCTGATGCTAAACCTAACCCTAACACTACCCTAGGGCTGATGCTAACCCTAAACCTAACCCTAACACTATCCTAAGTCTGATGCTAACCCTAGCCCTCACACTATCCTAGGCCTGATGATAACCCTAACCCTAACCTTAACACTATCCTAGGGCTGATGCTAAACCTAACCCTAACCCTAAAACTATCCTAGAGCTGATGCTAACCCTAACCCTAACACTATCCTAGGCCTGATGATAACCCTAACCCTAACCCTAATACTATCCTAGGGCTGATGCTAACCCTAACCCTAACCCTAACACTATCCTAGGGCTGGTGCTAACCCTAATCCTAATACTATCCTAGGGCTGATGCTAAACCTAACCCTAACCCTAACACTATCCTAGGGCTGATGCTAACCCGATCCCTAACACTAACACTATCCTAGGGCTGATGCTAATCCTAACCCTAACACTATCCTAGGCCTGATGCTAACCCTAACCCTAACACTTACACTATCCTAGGGCTGATGCTAACCCTAACCCTAACACTATCCTAGGGCTGATGCTAACCCTAACCCTAACCCTAACACTATCCTTGTGCTGATGCTAACCCTAACCCTAAGCCTAACACTTTCCTAGGGCTGATGCTAACCCTAACCCTAACACTATCCTAGGCCTGATGCTAACCCTAACCCTAAGCCTAACACTCTCCTAGGGCTGATGCTAACAGTAACCCTAACACTATCCTAGGCCTGATGCTAACCCTAACCCTAACACTATCCTAGGGCTGATGCTAACCCTATCCCTAACCCTAACACTCTCCTAGGGCTGAGGCTAACCCTAACCCTAACACTATCCTAGGGCTGATGCTAACCCTAACCCTAACCCTAACACTATCCTAGGGTTGATGCTAACCCTAACCCTAACACTATCCTAGGGCTGATGCTAACCCTAACCCTAACATTAACACTATCCTAGGGATGATGCTAACCCTAACCCTAACACTATCCTAGGGCTGATGCTAACCCTAACCCTATCCCTAACACTATGTTTGGGCTGATGCTAACCCTAACCCTAACACTATCCTAGGGCTGATGCTAACCCTAACCCTAACCCTAACCCTAATACTATCCTAGGGCTGATGCTTACCCTAACCCTACCCCTAACACTATCCTAGGGCTGATGCTAACCCTAAACCTAACCCTAACACAATCCTAGAGCTGATGCTAACGCTAACCCTAACCCTAACCCTAATACTATCCTAGGGCTGATGCTAACCCTAACCCTAACCCTAACACTATCCTAAGGCTGATGCTAACCCTAACCCTAACCCTAACCCTAATACTATCCTAGGGCTGATGCTAACCCTAACCCTAACCCTAACACTATCCTAGGGCTGATGCTAACCCTAACCCTATCTCTAACACTATCCTAGGGCTGAGGCTAACCCTAACCCTAACACTATCCTACGGCTGATGCTAACCCCAAATCTAACCCTAACACTATCCTAAGGCTGATGCTAACCCTAACACTAACAGTATCCTAGGCCTGGTGCTAACCCTAACCCTAACCCTAACACTATCCTAGGGCTGATGCTAACCCTAACCCTAATAATATCCTAGGGCTGATGCTAACCCTAACCCTAACCCTAACACTATCCTAGGGCTGATGCTAACCCTAACCCTAACCCTAAAACTATCCTAGGGCTGATGCTAACCCTAACCCTAACCCTAACACTATCCTAGGGCGGATGCTAACCCTAACCCTAACGCTAACACTATCCTAGGGCTGATGCTAACCCTAACACTAACACTATCCTAGGGCTGATGCTAACCCTAACCCTAACCCTAACACTATCCTAGGGCTGATGCTAACCCTAACCCTAACTCTAACACTATCTTAGGGCTGAGGCTAACCCTAACCCAAACACTATCCTACGGCTGATGCTAACCCTAACCCTAACCCTAACACTAACCTAAGGCTGATGCTATCCCTAACACTAACACTATCCTGGGCCTGGTGCTAACCCTAACCCTAACCCTAACACTATCCTAGGGCTGATGCTAACCCTAAGCCTAATACTATCCTAGGGCTGATGCTAACCCTAACCCTAACCCTTACACTATCCTAGGGCTGATGCTAACCCTAACCGTAACGCTAACACTATCCTAGGCCTGATGCTAACCCTAACCCTAACCCTAACACTCTCCTAGGGCTGATGCTAACCCTAACCCTAACCCTAACACTCTCCTAGGGCTGATGCTAACCCTAACCCTAACACTATCCTAGGCCTGATGCTAACCCTAACCCTAACACTATCCTAGGGCTGATGCTAACCCTAACCCTAACCCTAACACTATCCTAGGCCTGATGCTAACCCTATCCCTAACCCTAACACTCTCCTAGGGCTGAGGCTAACCCTAACCCTAACACTATCCTAGGGCTGATGATAACCCTAACCCTAACCCTAACGCTATCCTAGGGTTGATGCTAACCCTAACCCTAACACTATCCTAGGGCTGATGCTAACCCTAACCCTAACATTAACACTATCCTTGGGCTGATGCTAACCCTAACCCTAACACTATCCTAGGGCTGATGCTAACCCTAACCCTAACCCTAGCACTATCCTAGGGCTGATGCTAACCCTAACCCTAACACTATCCTAGGGCTGATGCTAACCCTAACCCTAACACTAACACTATCCTAGGGCTGATGCTAACCCTAACCCTAACACTATCCTAGGGCTGATGCTAACCCTAACCCTAACCCTAACACTATCCTAGGGCTGATGCTAAACCTAACCCTAACACTATCCTAGGGCTGATGCTAACCCTAACCCTAACCCTAACACTATCCTAGGGCGGATGCTAACCCTAACCCTAACCCTAACACTATCCTAGAGCTGATGCTAACGCTAACCCTAACCCTAACCCTAACCCTAATACTATCCTAGGGCTGATGCTAACCCTAACCCTACCCCTAACACTATCCTAGGGCTGATGCTAACCCTAACACTAACACTATCCTAGGGCTGATGCTAACCCTAACCCTAACCCTAACACTATCCTAGGGCTGATGCTAACCCTAACCCTACCTCTAACACTATCCTAGGGCTGAGGCTAACCCTAACCCTAAAACTATCCTACGGCTGATGCTAACCCCAAAGCTAACCCTAACACTATCCTAAGGCTGATGCTAACCCTAACACTAACACTATCCTAGGCCTGGTGCTAACCCTAACCCTAACCCTAACAGTATCCTAGGGCTGATGCTAACCCTAACCCTAATAATATCCTAGGGCTGATGCTAACCCTAACCCTAACCCTAACACTATCCTAGGGCTGATGCTAACCCTAACCCTAACCCTAACACTATGCTAGGGCTGATGCTAACCCTAACCCTAACTCTAACACTATCCTAGGGCTGATGCTAACCCTAACCCTAACCATATCCTAGGCCTGATGATATCCTTAACCCTAATCCTAACACTATCCTAGGGCTGATGCTAACCCTAACCCTAACCCTAACACTATCCTAGGGCTGATTCTAACCGTAACCCTAACACTATCCTAGGCCTGATGCTAACCCTAACCCTAACCCTAACACTATCCTAGGCCTGATGCTAACCCTATCCGTAAACCTAACACTCTCCTAGGGCTGAGGCTAACCCTAACCCTAACACTATCCTAGGGCTGATGCTAACCCTAACCCTAACCCAAACACTATCCTAGGGTTGATGCTAACCCTACCCCTGACACTATCCTAGGGCTGATGATAACCCTAACCCTAACCCTAACACTATCCTAGGGTTGATGCTAACCCTAACCGTAACACTATTATAGGGCTGATGCTAACCCTAACCCTAACCCTAACACTATCCTAGGGCTGATGCTAACCCTAACACAAACACTATCCTAGGGCTGATGCTAACCATAACCCTAACCCTAACACTATCCTAAGTCTGATGCTAAACCTAACCCTAACACTATCCTAGGGCTGATGCTAACCCTAAACCTAACCCTAACACTATCCTAAGTCTGATGCTAACCCTAGCCCTCACACTATCCTAGGCCTGATGATAAGCCTAACCCTAACCTTAACACTATCCTAGGGCTGATGCTAAACCTAACCCTAACCCTAAAACTATCCTAGAGCAGATGCTAACCCTAACCCTAACACTATCCTAGGCCTGATGATAACCCTAACCCTAACCCTAATACTATCCTAGGGCTGATGCTAACCCTAACGCTAACCCTAACACTATCCTAGGGCTGGTGCTAACCCTAATCCTAATACTATCCTAGGGCTGATGCTAAACCTAACCCTAACCCTAACACTATCCTAGGGCTGATGCTAACCCGATCCCTAACCCTAACACTATCCTAGGGCTGATGCTAATCCTAACCCTAACACTATCCTAGGCCTGATGCTAACCCTAACCCTAACACTTACACTATCCTAGGGCTGATGCTAACCCTAACCCTAACACTATCCTAGGGCTGATGCTAACCCTAACCCTAACCCTAACACTATCCTTGGGCTGATGCTAACCCTAACCCTAAGCCTAACACTTTCCTAGGGCTGATGCTAACCCTAACCCTAACACTATCCTAGGCCTGATGCTAACCCTAACCCTAAGCCTAACACTCTCCTAGGGCTGATGCTAACCCTAACCCTAACACTATCCTAGGCCTGATGCTAACCCTAACCCTAACACTATCCTAGGGCTGATGCTAACCCTATCCCTAACCCTAACACTCTCCTAGGGCTGAGGGTAACCCTAACCCTAACACTATCCTAGGGCTGATGCTAACCCTAACCCTAACCCTAACACTATCCTAGGGCGGATGCTAACCCTAACCCTAACGCTAACACTATCCTAGGGCTGATGCTAACCCTAACACTAACACTATCCTAGGGCTGATGCTAACCCTAACCCTAACCCTAACACTATCCTAGGGCTGATGCTAACCCTAACCCTAACTCTAACACTATCTTAGGGCTGAGGCTAACCCTAACCCAAACACTATCCTACGGCTGATGCTAACCCTAACCCTAACCCTAACACTAACCTAAGGCTGATGCTATCCCTAACACTAAGACTATCCTGGGCCTGGTGCTAACCCTAACCCTAACCCTAACACTATCCTAGGGCTGATGCTAACCCTAAGCCTAATACTATCCTAGGGCTGATGCTAACCCTAACCCTAACCCTTACACTATCCTAGGGCTGATGCTAACCCTAACCGTAACGCTAACACTATCCTAGGGCTGATGCTAACCCTAACCCTAACCCTAACACTCTCCTAGGGCTGATGCTAACCCTAACCCTAACCCTAACACTCTCCTAGGGCTGATGCTAACCCTAACCCTAACACTATCCTAGGCCTGATGCTAACCCTAACCCTAACACTATCCTAGGGCTGTTGCTAACCCTAACCCTAACCCTAACACTATCCTAGGCCTGATGCTAACCCTATCCCTAACCCTAACACTCTCCTCGGGGTGAGGCTAACCCTAACCCTAACACTATCCTAGGGCTGATGATAACCCTAACCCTAACCCTAACGCTATCCTAGGGTTGATGCTAACCCTAACCCTAACACTATCCTAGGGCTGATGCTAACCCTAACCCTAACATTAACACTATCCTTGGGCTGATGCTAACCCTAACCCTAACACTATCCTAGGGCTGATGCTAACCCTAACCCTAACCCTAACACTATCCTAGGGCTGATGCTAACCCTAACCCTAACACTATCCTAGGGCTGATGCTAACCCTAACCCTAACACTAACACTATCCTAGGGCTGATGCTAACCCTAACCCTAACACTATCCTAGGGCTGATGCTAACCCTAACCCTAACCCTAACACTATCCTAGGGCTGATGCTAAACCTAACCCTAACACTATCCTAGGGCTGATGCTAACCCTAACCCTAACCCTAACACTATCCTAGGGCGGATGCTAACCCTAACCCTAACCCTAACACTATCCTAGAGCTGATGCTAACGCTAACCCTAACCCTAACCCTAACCCTAATACTATCCTAGGGCTGATGCTAACCCTAACCCTACCCCTAACACTATCCTAGGACTGATGCTAACCCTAACACTAACACTATCCTAGGGCTGATGCTAACCCTAACCCTAACCCTAACACTATCCTAGGGCTGATGCTAACCCTAACCCTACCTCTAACACTATCCTAGGGCTGAGGCTAACCCTAACCCTAAAACTATCCTACGGCTGATGCTAACCCCAAAGCTAACCCTAACACTATCCTAAGGCTGATGCTAACCCTAACACTAACACTATCCTAGGCCTGGTGCTAACCCTAACCCTAACCCTAACAGTATCCTAGGGCTGATGCTAACCCTAACCCTAATAATATCCTAGGGCTGATGCTAACCCTAACCCTAACCCTAACACTATCCTAGGGCTGATGCTAACCCTAACCCTAACCCTAACACTATGCTAGGGCTGATGCTAACCCTAACCGTAACTCTAACACTATCCTAGGGCTGATGCTAACCCTAACCCTAACCATATCCTAGGCCTGATGATATCCTTAACCCTAATCCTAACACTATCCTAGGGCTGATGCTAACCCTAACCCTAACCCTAACACTATCCTAGGGCTGATTCTAACCGTAACCCTAACACTATCCTAGGCCTGATGCTAACCCTAACCCTAACCCTAACACTATCCTAGGCCTGATGCTAACCCTATCCGTAAACCTAACACTCTCCTAGGGCTGAGGCTAACCCTAACCCTAACACTATCCTAGGGCTGATGCTAACCCTAACCCTAACCCAAACACTATCCTAGGGTTGATGCTAACCCTACCCCTGACACTAACCTAGGGCTGATGCTAACCCTAACCCTAACCCTAACACTATCCTAGGGTTGATGCTAACCCTAACCGTAACACTATCCTAGGACTGATGCTAACCCTAACCCTAACCCTAACACTATCCTAGGGCTGATGCTAACCCTAACACAAACACTATCCTAGGGCTGATGCTAACCATAACCCTAACCCTAACACTATCCTAAGTCTGATGCTAAACCTAACCCTAACACTATCCTAGGGCTGATGCTAACCCTAAACCTAACCCTAACACTATCCTAAGTCTGATGCTAACCCTAGCCCTCACACTATCCTAGGCCTGATGATAACCCTAACCCTAACCTTAACACTATCCTAGGGCTGATGCTAAACCTAACCCTAACCCTAAAACTATCCTAGAGCTGATGCTAACCCTAACCCTAACACTATCCTAGGCCTGATGATAACCCTAACCCTAACCCTAATACTATCCTAGGGCTGATGCTAACCCTAACGCTAACCCTAACACTATCCTAGGGCTGGTGCTAACCCTAATCCTAATACTATCCTAGGGCTGATGCTAAACCTAACCCTAACCCTAACACTATCCTAGGGCTGATGCTAACCCGATCCCTAACCCTAACACTATCCTAGGGCTGATGCTAATCCTAACCCTAACACTATCCTAGGCCTGATGCTAACCCTAACCCTAACACTTACACTATCCTAGGGCTGATGCTAACCCTAACCCTAACACTATCCTAGGGCTGATGCTAACCCTAACCCTAACCCTAACACTATCCTTGGGCTGATGCTAACCCTAACCCTAACACTATCCTAGGGCTGATGCTAACCCTAACCCTAACACTATCCTAGGGCTGATGCTAACCCTAACCCTAACCCTAACACTATCTTTGGGCTGATGCTAACCCTAACCCTAACACTATCCTAGGGCTGATGCTAACCCTAACCCTAACCCTAACCCTAATACTATCCTAGGGCTCATGCTAACCCTAACCCTACCCCTAACACTGTCCTAGGGCTGATGCTAACCCTAACCCTAACCCTAACACAATCCTAGAGCTGATGCTAACGCTAACCCTAACCCTAACCCTAACCCTAATACTATCCTAGGGCTGATGCTAACCCTAACCCTAACCCTAACACTATCCTAGGGCTGATGCTAACCCTAACCCTACCTCTAACACTATCCTAGGGCTGAGGCTAACCCTAACCCTAACACTATCCTACGGCTGATGCTAACCCCAAAGCTAACCCTAACACTATCCTAAGGCTGATGCTAACCCTAACACTAACAGTATCCTAGGCCTGGTGCTAACCCTAACCCTAACCCTAACACTATCCTAGGGCTGATGCTAACCCTAACCCTAATAATATCCTAGGGCTGATGCTAACCCTAACCCTAACCCTAACACTATCCTAGGGCTGATGCTAACCCTACCCTAACCCTAACACTATCCTAGGGCTGATGCTAACCCTAACCCTAACCCTAACACTATCCTAGGGCTGATGCTAACCCTAACCCTAACCATATCCTAGGCCTGATGATATCCCTAACCCTAAACCAAACACTATCCTAGGTCTGATGCTAACCCTAACCCTAACCCTAACACTATCCTAGGGCTGATTCTAACCGTAACCCTAACACTATCCTAGGCCTGATGCTAACCCTAACCCTAACCCTAACACTATCCTAGGCCTGATGCTAACCCTATCCCTAAACCTAACACTCTCCTAGGGCTGAGGTTAACCCTAACCCTAACACTATCCTAGGGCTGATGCTAACCCTAACCCTAACCCAAACACTATCCTAGGGTTGATGCTAACCCTAACCCTGACACTATCCTAGGGCTGATGCTAACCCTAACCCTAACCCTAACACTATCCTAGGGCTGATGCTAACCCTAACACTAACACTATCCTAGGGCTGATGCTAACCATAACCCTAACCCTAACACTATCCTAGGGCTGATGCTAAACCTAACCCTAACACTATCCTAGGGCTGATGCTAACCCTAACCCTAACCCTAACACTATCCTAAGTCTGATGCTAACCCTAGCCCTCACACTATCCTAGGCCTGATGATAACCTTAACCCTAACATTAACACTATCCTAGGGCTGATGCTAACCCTAACCCTACCTCTAACACTATCCTAGGGCTGAGGCTAACCCTAACCCTAACACTATCCTAAGGCTGATGCTAACCCTAACACTAACACTATCCTAGGCCTGGTGCTAACCCTAACCCTAACTCTAACAATATCCTAAGGCTGATGCTAACCCTAACCCTAATAATATCCTAGGGCTGATGCTAACCCTAACCCTAACCCTAACACTATCCTAGGGCTGATGCTAACCCTAACCCTAACCCTAACACTATCCTAGGGCTGATGCTAACCCTAACCCTAACACTATCCTAGGCCTGATGATAACCCTAACCCTAACCCTAACACTATCCTAGGGCTGATGCTAACCCTAACCCTAACACTATCCTTGGGCTGATGCTAACCCTAACCCTAACCCTGACACTATCCTAGGGCTGATGCTAACCCTAACGCTAAGCCTAACACTATCCTTGAACTGATGCTAACCCTAACCCTAACCCTAAAACTATCCTAGGCCTGATGATAACCCTAACCCTAACCCTAACACTATCCTAGGGTTTATGTTAACCCTAACCCTAACACTATCCTAGGGCTGATGCTATCCCTAACCCTAACCCTAACACTATCCTAGGGCGGATGCTAACCCTAACCCTAACCCTAACACTATCCTAGGGCTGATGCTAACCCTAACCCTAACACTATCCTAGGCCTGATGCTAACCCTAACCCTAACACTATCCTAGGGCTGATGCTAACCCTAACCCTAACCCTAACACTATCCTAGGCCTGATGCTAACCCTATCCCTAACCCTAACACTCTCCTAGGGCTGAGGCTAACCCTAACCCAGCACTATCCTAGGGCTGATGATAACCCTAACCCTAACCCTAACGCTATCCTAGGGTTGATGCTAACCCTAACCCTAACACTATCCTAGGGCTGATGCTAACCCTAACCCTAACATTAACACTATCCTTGGGCTGATGCTAACCCTAACACTACCACTATCCTAGGGCTGATGCTAACCCTAACCCTACCCCTAACACTATCCTAGGGCTGATGCTAACCCTAACCCTAACACTATCCTAGGGCTGATGCTAACCCTAACCCTAACCCTAACACTCTCCTAGGGCTGATGCTATCCCTAACCCTAACACTATCCTAGGGCTGATGCTAACCCTAACCCTACCCCTAACACTATCCTAGGGCTGATGCTAACCCTAACCCTAACCCTAACACAATCCTAGAGCTGATGCTAACGCTAACCCTAACCCTAACCCTAACCCTAATGCTATCCTAGGGCTGATGCTAACCCTAACCCTAACCCTAACACTATCCTAGGGCTGATGCTAACCCTAACCCTACCTCTAACACTATCCTAGGGCTGAGGCTAACCCTAACCCTAACACTATCCTACGGCTGATGCTAACCCCAAAGCTATCCCTAACACTATCCTAAGGCTGATGCTAACCCTAACACTAACAGTATCCTAGGCCTGGTGCTAACCCTAACCCTAACCCTAACACTATCCTAGGGCTGATGCTAACCCTAACCCTAATAATATCCTAGGGCTGATGCTAACCCTAACCCTAACCCTAACACTATCCTAGGGCTGATGCTAACAATAACCCTAACCCTAACACTATCCTAGGGCTGATGCTAACCCTAACCCTAACCCTAACACTATCCTAGGGCTGATGCTAACCCTAACCCTAACCATATCCTAGGCCTGATGATATCCCTAACCCTAAACCAAACACTATCCTAGGTCTGATGCTAACCCTAACCCTAACCCTAACACTATCCTAGGGCTGATGCTAACCCTAACCCTAACACTATCCTAGGCCTGATGATAACCCTAACCCTAACCCTAACACTATCCTAGGGCTGATGCTAACCCTAACCCTAACACTATCCTTGGGCTGATGCTAACCCTAACCCTAACCCTGACACTATCCTAGGGCTGATGCTAACCCTAACGCTAAGCCTAACACTATCCTTGAACTGATGCTAACCCTAACCCTAACCCTAAAACTATCCTAGGCCTGATGATAACCCTAACCCTAACCCTAACACTATCCTAGGGTTTATGTTAACCCTAACCCTAACACTATCCTAGGGCTGATGCTATCCCTAACCCTAACCCTAACACTATCCTAGGGCGGATGCTAACCCTAACCCTAACCCTAACACTATCCTAGGGCTGATGCTAACCCTAACCCTAACACTATCCTAGGCCTGATGCTAACCCTAACCCTAACACTATCCTAGGGCTGATGCTAACCCTAACCCTAACCCTAACACTATCCTAGGCCTGATGCTAACCCTATCCCTAACCCTAACACTCTCCTAGGGCTGAGGCTAACCCTAACCCAGCACTATCCTAGGGCTGATGATAACCCTAACCCTAACCCTAACGCTATCCTAGGGTTGATGCTAACCCTAACCCTAACACTATCCTAGGGCTGATGCTAACCCTAACCCTAACATTAACACTATCCTTGGGCTGATGCTAACCCTAACACTACCACTATCCTAGGGCTGATGCTAACCCTAACCCTACCCCTAACACTATCCTAGGGCTGATGCTAACCCTAACCCTAACACTATCCTAGGGCTGATGCTAACCCTAACCCTAACCCTAACACTCTCCTAGGGCTGATGCTATCCCTAACCCTAACACTATCCTAGGGCTGATGCTAACCCTAACCCTACCCCTAACACTATCCTAGGGCTGATGCTAACCCTAACCCTAACCCTAACACAATCCTAGAGCTGATGCTAACGCTAACCCTAACCCTAACCCTAACCCTAATGCTATCCTAGGGCTGATGCTAACCCTAACCCTAACCCTAACACTATCCTAGGGCTGATGCTAACCCTAACCCTACCTCTAACACTATCCTAGGGCTGAGGCTAACCCTAACCCTAACACTATCCTACGGCTGATGCTAACCCCAAAGCTATCCCTAACACTATCCTAAGGCTGATGCTAACCCTAACACTAACAGTATCCTAGGCCTGGTGCTAACCCTAACCCTAACCCTAACACTATCCTAGGGCTGATGCTAACCCTAACCCTAATAATATCCTAGGGCTGATGCTAACCCTAACCCTAACCCTAACACTATCCTAGGGCTGATGCTAACAATAACCCTAACCCTAACACTATCCTAGGGCTGATGCTAACCCTAACCCTAACCCTAACACTATCCTAGGGCTGATGCTAACCCTAACCCTAACCATATCCTAGGCCTGATGATATCCCTAACCCTAAACCAAACACTATCCTAGGTCTGATGCTAACCCTAACCCTAACCCTAACACTATCCTAGGGCTGATTCTAACCGTAACCCTAACACTATCCTAGGTCTGATGCTAACCCTAACTCTAACCCTAACACTATCCTAGGCCTGATGCTAACCCTATCCCTAAACCTAACACTCTCCTAGGGCTGAGGTTAACCCTAACCCTAACACTATCCTAGGGCTGATGCTAACCCTAACCCTAACCCAAACACTATCCTAGGGTTGATGCTAACCCTAACCCTGACACTATCCTAGGGCTGATGCTAACCCTAACCCTAACACTATCCTAGGGCTGATGCTAACCCTAACCCTAACCCTAACACTATCCTAGGGCTGATGCTAACCCTAACACTAACACTATCCTAGGGCTGATGCTAACCATAACCCTAACCCTAACACTATCCTAGGGCTGATGCTAAACCTAACCCTAACACTATCCTAGGGCTGATGCTAACCCTAACCCTAACCCTAACACTATCCTAAGTCTGATGATAACCCTAGCCCTCACACTATCCTAGGCCTGATGATAACCCTAACCCTAACATTAACACTATCCTAGGGCTGATGCTAACCCTAACCCTACCTCTAACACTATCCTAGGGCT
Source organism: Lemur catta (assembly GCF_020740605.2). Classification (NCBI taxonomy): domain Eukaryota; kingdom Metazoa; phylum Chordata; class Mammalia; order Primates; family Lemuridae; genus Lemur; species Lemur catta. Next base: position 1,761,334 of record NW_025423853.1, on the reverse strand, counting down.
GTGGCTAACCCTAACCCTAACACTATCCTAAGGCTGATGCTAACCCTAACACTAACACTATCCTAGGCCTGGTGCTAACCCTAACCCTAACCCTAACACTATCCTAGGGCTGATGCTAACCCTAACCCTAATAATATCCTAGGGCTGATGCTAACCCTAACCCTAACCCTAACACACTCCTAGGGCTGATGCTAACGCTAACCCTAACCCTAACACTATCCTAGGGCTGATGCTAACCCTAACCCTAACACTATCCTAGGCCTGATGATAACCCTAACCCTAACCCTAACACTATCCTAGGGCTGATGCTAACCCTAACCCTAACACTATCCTTGGGCTGATGCTAACCCTAACCCTAACCCTGACACTATCCTAGGGCTGATGCTAACCCTAACGCTAAGCCTAACACTATCCTTGAACTGATGCTAACCCTAACCCTAACCCTAAAACTATCCTAGGCCTGATGATAACCCTAACCCTAACCCTAACACTATCCTAGGGTTTATGTTAACCCTAACCCTAACACTATCCAGGGCTGATGCTATCCCTAACCCTAACCCTAACACTATCCTAGGGCGGATGCTAACCCTAACCCTAACCCTAACACTATCCTAGGGCTGATGCTAACCCTAACCCTAACACTATCCTAGGCCTGATGCTAACCCTAACCCTAACACTATCCTAGGGCTGATGCTAACCCTAACCCTAACCCTAACACTATCCTAGGCCTGATGCTAACCCTATCCCTAACCCTAACACTCTCCTAGGGCTGAGGCTAACCCTAACCCTAACACTATCCTAGGGCTGATGATAACCCTAACCCTAACCCTAACGCTATCCTAGGGTTGATGCTAACCCTAACCCTAACACTATCCTAGGGCTGATGCTAACCCTAACCCTAACATTAACACTATCCTTGGGCTGATGCTAACCCTAACACTAACACTATCCTAGGGCGGATGCTAACCCTAACCCTAACCCTAACACTATCCTAGGGCTGATGCTAACCCTAACCCTAACACTATCCTAGGCCTGATGCTAACCCTAACCCTAACACTATCCTAGGGCTGATACTAACCCTAACCCTAACCCTAACACTATCCTAGGCCTGATGCTAACCCTATCCCTAACCCTAACACTCTCCTCGGGGTGAGGCTAACCCTAACCCTAACACTATCCTAGGGCTGATGATAACCCTAACCCTAACCCTAACGCTATCCTAGGGTTGATGCTAACCCTAACCCTAACACTATCCTAGGGCTGATGCTAACCCTAACCCTAACATTAACACTATCCCTGGGCTGATGCTAACCCTAACCCTAACACTATCCTAGGGCTGATGCTAACCCTAACCCTAACCCTAACACTATCCTAGGGCTGATGCTAACCCTAACCCTAACACTATCCTAGGGCTGATGCTAACCCTAACCCTAACACTAACACTATCCTAGGGCTGATGCTAACCCTAACCCTAACACTATCCTAGGGCTGATGCTAACCCTAACCCTAACCCTAACACTATCCTAGGGCTGATGCTAAACCTAACCCTAACACTATCCTAGGGCTGATGCTAACCCTAACCCTAACCCTAACACTATCCTAGGGCGGATGCTAACCCTAACCCTAACCCTAACACTATCCTAGAGCTGATGCTAACGCTAACCCTAACCCTAACCCTAACCCTAATACTATCCTAGGGCTGATGCTAACCCTAACCCTACCCCTAACACTATCCTAGGACTGATGCTAACCCTAACACTAACACTATCCTAGGGCTGATGCTAACCCTAACCCTAACCCTAACACTATCCTAGGGCTGATGCTAACCCTAACCCTACCTCTAACACTATCCTAGGGCTGAGGCTAACCCTAACCCTAAAACTATCCTACGGCTGATGCTAACCCCAAAGCTAACCCTAACACTATCCTAAGGCTGATGCTAACCCTAACACTAACACTATCCTAGGCCTGGTGCTAACCCTAACCCTAACCCTAACAGTATCCTAGGGCTGATGCTAACCCTAACCCTAATAATATCCTAGGGCTGATGCTAACCCTAACCCTAACCCTAACACTATCCTAGGGCTGATGCTAACCCTAACCCTAACCCTAACACTATGCTAGGGCTGATGCTAACCCTAACCCTAACTCTAACACTATCCTAGGGCTGATGCTAACCCTAACCCTAACCATATCCTAGGCCTGATGATATCCTTAACCCTAATCCTAACACTATCCTAGGGCTGATGCTAACCCTAACCCTAACCCTAACACTATCCTAGGGCTGATTCTACTGATGCTAACCCTAACCCTAACCCTAACACTATCCTAGGCCTGATGCTAACCCTATCCGTAAACCTAACACTCTCCTAGGGCTGAGGCTAACCCTAACCCTAACACTATCCTAGGGCTGATGCTAACCCTAACCCTAACCCTAAACACTATCCTAGGGTTGATGCTAACCCCTACCCCTGACACTAACCTAGGGCTGATGCTAACCCTAACCCTAACCCTAAACACTATCCTAGGGTTGATGCTAACCCTAACCGTAACACTATCCTAGGGGCTGATGCTAACCCTAACCCTAACCCTAACACTATCCTAGGGCTGATGCTAACCCTAACACAAACACTATCCTAGGGCTGATGCTAACCATAACCCTAACCCTAACACTATCCTAAGTCTGATGCTAAAACCTAACCCTAACACTATCCTAGGGCTGATGCTAACCCTAAACCTAAGCCTAACACTATCCTAAGTCTGATGCTAACCCTAGCCCTCACACTATCCTAGGCCTGATGATAACCCTAACCCTAACCTTAACACTATCCTAGGGCTGATGCTAAACCTAACCCTAACCCTAAAACTATCCTAGAGCTGATGCTAACCCCTAACCCTAACACTATCCTAGGCCTGATGATAACCCTAACCCTAACCCTAATACTATCCTAGGGCTGATGCTAACCCTAACGCTAACCCTAACACTATCCTAGGGCTGGTGCTAACCCTAATCCTAATACTATCCTAGGGCTGATGCTAAACCTAACCCTAACCCTAACACTATCCTAGGGCTGATGCTAACCCCCGATCCCTAACCCTAACACTATCCTAGGGCTGATGCTAATCCTAACCCTAACACTATCCTAGGCCTGATGCTAACCCTAACCCTAACACTTACACTATCCTAGGGCTGATGCTAACCCTAACCCTAACACATATCCTAGGGCTGATGCTAACCCTAACCCTAACCCTAACACTATCCTTGGGCCTGATGCTAACCCTAACCCTAACACTATCCTAGGGCTGATGCTAACCCTAACCCTAACACTATCCTAGGGCTGATGCTAACCCTAACCCTAACCCTAACACTATCATTGGGCTGATGCTAACCCTAACCCTAACACTATCCTAGGGCTGATGCTAACCCTAACCCTAACCCTAACCCTAATACTATCCTAGGGCTCATGCTAACCCTAACCCTACCCCTAACACTATCCTAGGGCTGATGCTAACCCTAACCCTAACCCTAACACAATCCTAGAGCTGATGCTAACGCTAACCCCCTAACCCTAACCCTAACCCTAATACTATCCTAGGGCTGATGCTAACCCTAACCCTAACCCTAACACTATCCTAGGGCTGATGCTAACCCTAACCCTACCTCTAACACTATCCTAGGGCTGAGGCGAACCCTAACCCTAACACTATCCTACGGCTGATGCTAACCCCAAAGCTAACCCTAACACTATCCTAAGGCTGATGCTAACCCTAACACTAACAGTATCCTAGGCCTGGTGCTAACCCTAACCCTAACCCTAACACTATCCTAGGGCTGATGCTAACCCTAACCCTAATAATATCCTAGGGCTGATGCTAACCCTAACCCTAACCCTAACACTATGCCTAGGGCTGATGCTAACCCTACCCCTAACCCTAACACTATCCTAGGGCTGATGCTAACCCTAACCCTAACCCTAACACTATCCTAGGGCTGATGCTAACCCTAACCCTAACCATATCCTAGGCCTGATGATATCCCTAACCCTAAACCAAACACTATCCTAGGTCTGATGCTAACCCTAACCCTAACCCTAACACTATCCTAGGGCTGATTCTAACCGTAACCCTAACACTATCCTAGGCCTGATGCTAACCCTAACCCTAACCCTAACACTATCCTAGGCCTGATGCTAACCCTATCCCTAAACCTACCACTCTCCTAGGGCTGAGGTTAACCCTAACCCTAACACTATCCTAGGGCTGATGCTAACCCTAACCCTAACCCAAACACTATCCTAGGGTTGATGCTAACCCTAACCCTGACACTATCCTAGGGCTGATGCTAACCCTAACCCTAACCCTAACACTATCCTAGGGCTGATGCTAACCCTAACACTAACACTATCCTAGGGCTGATGCTAACCATAACCCTAACCCTAACACTATCCTAGGGCTGATGCTAAACCTAACCCTAAACACTATCCTAGGGCTGATGCTAACCCCTAACTCTAACCCTAACACTATCCTAAGTCTGATGCTAACCCTAGCCCTCACACCTATCCTAGGCCTGATGATAACCCTAACCCTAACATTAACACTATCCTAGGGCTGATGCTAACCCTAACCCTACCTCTAACACTATCCTAGGGCTGAGGCTAACCCTAACCCTAACACTATCCTAAGGCTGATGCTAACCCTAACACCTAACACTATCCTAGGCCTGGTGCTAACCCTAACCCTAACTCTAACAATATCCTAAGGCTGATGCTAACCCTAACCCCTAATAATATCCTAGGGCTGATGCTAACCCTAACCCTAACCCTAACACTATCCTAGGGCTGATGCTAACCCTAACCCTAACCCCTAACACTATCCTAGGGCTGATGCTAACCCTAACCTCCTAACACTATCCTAGGCCTGATGATAACCCTAACCCTAACCCTAACACTATCCTAGGGCTGATGCTAACCCTAACCCTAACCACTATCCTTGGGCTGATGCTAACCCTAACCCTAACCCTGACACTATCCTAGGGCTGATGCTAACCCTAACGCTAAGCCTAACACTATCCTTGAACTGATGCTAACCCTAACCCTAACCCTAAAACTATCCTAGGCCTGATGATAACCCCTAACCCTAACCCTAACACTATCCTAGGGTTTATGTTAACCCTAACCCTAACACTATCCTAGGGCTGATGCTATCCCTAACCCTAACCCTAACACTATCCTAGGGCGGATGCTAACCCTAACCCTAACCCTAACACTATCCTAGGGCTGATGCTAACCCTAACCCTAACACTATCCTAGGCCTGATGCTAACCCCTAACCCTAACACTATCCTAGGGCTGATGCTAACCCAAACCCTAACCCTAACACTATCCTAGGCTGATGCTAACCCTATCCCTAACCCTAACACTCTCCTAGGGCTGAGGCTAACCCTAACCCAGCACTATCCTAGGGCTGATGATAACCCTAACCCTAACCCTAACGCTATCCTAGGGTTGATGCTAACCCTAACCCTAACACTATCCTAGGGCTGATGCTAACCCCTAACCCTAACATTAACACTATCCTTGGGCTGATGCTAACCCTAACACTACCACTATCCTAGGGCTGATGCTAACCCTAACCCTACCCCTAACACTATCCTAGGGCTGATGCTAACCCTAACCCTAACCACTATCCTAGGGCTGATGCTAACCCTAACCCTAACCCTAACACTCTCCTAGGGCTGATGCTATCCCTAACCCTAACACTATCCTAGGGCTGATGATAACCCTAACCCCTACCCCTAACACTATCCTAGGGCTGATGCTAACCCTAACCCTAACCCTAACACAATCCTAGAGCTGATGCTAACGCTAACCCTAACCCTAACCCTAACCCTAATGCTATCCTAGGGCTGATGCTAACCCTAACCCTAACCCTAACACTATCCTAGGGCTGATGCTAACCCTAACCCTACCTCTAACACTATCCTAGGGCTGAGGCTAACCCTAACCCTAACACTATCCTACGGCTGATGCTAACCCCAAAGCTATCCCTAACACTATCCCTAAGGCTGATGCTAACCCTAACACTAACAGTATCCTAGGCCTGGTGCTAACCCTAACCCTAACCCTAACACTATCCTAGGGCTGATGCTAACCCTAACCCTAATAATATCCTAGGGCTGATGCTAACCCTAACCCTAACCCTAACACTATCCTAGGGCTGATGCTAACAATAACCCTAACCCTAACACTATCCTAGGGCTGATGCTAACCCTAACCCTAACCCTAACACTATCCTAGGGCTGATGCTAACCCTAACCCTAACCATATCCTAGGCCTGATGATATCCCTAACCCTAAACCAAACGCTATCCTAGGTCTGATGCTAACCCTAACCCTAACCCTAACACTATCCTAGGGCTGATTCTAACCGTAACCCTAACACTATCCTAGGTCTGATGCTAACCCTAACTCTAACCCTAACACTATCCTAGGCCTGATGCTAACCCTATCCCTAAACCTAACACTCTCCTAGGGCTGAGGTTAACCCTAACCCTAACACTATCCTAGGGCTGATGCTAACCCTAACCCTAACCCAAACACTATCCTAGGGTTGATGCTAACCCTAACCCTGACACTATCCTAGGGCTGATGCTAACCCTAACCCTAACACTATCCTAGGGCTGATGCTAACCCTAACCCTAACCCTAACACTATCCTAGGGCTGATGCTAACCCTAACACTAACACTATCCTAGGGCTGATGCTAACCATAACCCTAACCCTAACACTATCCTAGGGCTGATGCTAAACCTAACCCTAACACTATCCTAGGGCTGATGCTAACCCTAACCCTAACCCTAACACTATCCTAAGTCTGATGATAACCCTAGCCCTCACACTATCCTAGGCCTGATGATAACCCTAACCCTAACATTAACACTATCCTAGGGCTGATGCTAACCCTAACCCTACCTCTAACACTATCCTAGGGCTGTGGCTAACCCTAACCCTAACACTATCCTAAGGCTGATGCTAACCCTAACACTAACACTATCCTAGGCCTGGTGCTAACCCTAACCCTAACCCTAACACTATCCTAGGGCTGATGCTAACCCTAACCCTAATAATATCCTAGGGCTGATGCTAACCCTAACCCTAACCCTAACACTATCCTAGGGCTGATGCTAACGCTAACCCTAACCCTAACACTATCCTAGGGCTGATGCTAACCCTAACCCTAACACTATCCTAGGCCTGATGATAACCCTAACCCTAACCCTAACACTATCCTAGGGCTGATGCTAACCCTAACCCTAACACTATCCTTGGGCTGATGCTAACCCTAACCCTAACCCTGACACTATCCTAGGGCTGATGCTAACCCTAACGCTAAGCCTAACACTATCCTTGAACTGATGCTAACCCTAACCCTAACCCTAAAACTATCCTAGGCCTGATGATAACCCTAACCCTAACCCTAACACTATCCTAGGGTTTATGTTAACCCTAACCCTAACACTATCCAGGGCTGATGCTATCCCTAACCCTAACCCTAACACTATCCTAGGGCGGATGCTAACCCTAACCCTAACCCTAACACTATCCTAGGGCTGATGCTAACCCTAACCCTAACACTATCCTAGGCCTGATGCTAACCCTAACCCTAACACTATCCTAGGGCTGATGCTAACCCTAACCCTAACCCTAACACTATCCTAGGCCTGATGCTAACCCTATCCCTAACCCTAACACTCTCCTAGGGCTGAGGCTAACCCTAACCCTAACACTATCCTAGGGCTGATGATAACCCTAACCCTAACCCTAACGCTATCCTAGGGTTGATGCTAACCCTAACCCTAACACTATCCTAGGGCTGATGCTAACCCTAACCCTAACATTAACACTATCCTTGGGCTGATGCTAACCCTAACACTAACACTATCCTAGGGCGGATGCTAACCCTAACCCTAACCCTAACACTATCCTAGGGCTGATGCTAACCCTAACCCTAACACTATCCTAGGCCTGATGCTAACCCTAACCCTAACACTATCCTAGGGCTGATGCTAACCCTAACCCTAACCCTAACACTATCCTAGGCCTGATGCTAACCCTATCCCTAACCCTAACACTCTCCTAGGGCTGAGGCTAACCCTAACCCTAACACTATCCTAGGCCTGATGATAACCCTAACCCTAACCCTAACGCTATCCTAGGGTTGATGCTAACCCTAACCCTAACACTATCCTAGGGCTGATGCTAACCCTAACCCAAACATTAACACTATCCTTGGGCTGATGCTAACCCTAACACTAACACTATCCTAGGGCTGATGCTAACCCTAACCCTAACCCTAACACTATCCTAGAGCTGATGCTAACCCTAACCCTAACACTATCCTAGGGCTGATGCTAACCCTAACCCTAACCCTAACACTCTCCTAGGGCTGATGCTAACCCTAACCCTAACACTATCCTAGGGCTGATGCTAACCCTAACCCTAACCCTAACACTATCCTAGGGCTGATGCTAAACCTAACCCTAACACTATCCTAGGGCTGATGCTAACCCTAACCCTAACCCTAACACTATCCTAGGGCGGATCCTAACCCTAACCCTAACCCTAACACTATCCTAGAGCTGATGCTAACGCTATCCCTAACCCTAACCCTAACCCTAATACTATCCTAGGGCTGATGCTAACCCTAACCCTACCCCTAACACTATCCTAGGGCTGATGCTAACCCTAACACTAACACTATCCTAGGGCTGATGCTAACCCTAACCCTAACCCTAACACTATCCTAGGGCTGATGCTAACCCTAACCCTACCTCTAACACTATCCTAGGGCTGAGTCTAACCCTAACCCTAACACTATCCTACGGCTGATGCTAACCCCAAAGCTAAGCCTAACACTATCCTAAGGCTGATGCTAACCCTAACACTAACACTATCCTAGGCCTGGTGCTAACCCTAACCCTAACCCTAACAGTATCCTAGGGCTGATGCTAACCCTAACCCTAATAATATCCTAGGGCTGATGCTAACCCTAACCCTAACCCTAACACTATCCTAGGGCTGATGCTAACCCTAACCCTAACCCTAACACTATGCTAGGGCTGATGCTAACCCTAACCCTAACTCTAACACTATCCTAGGGCTGATGCTAACCCTAACCCTAACCATATCCTAGGCCTGATGATATCCTTAACCCTAAGCCTAACACTATCCTAGGGCTGATGCTAACCCTAACCCTAACCCTAACACTATCCTAGGGCTGATTCTAACCCTATCCGTAAACCTAACACTCTCCTAGGGCTGAGGCTAACCCTAACCCTAACACTATCCTAGGGCGGATGCTAACCCTAACCCTAACCCAAACACTATCCTAGGGTTGATGCTAAACCTACCCCTGACACTATCCTAGGGCTGATGCTAACCCTAACCCTAACCCTAACACTATCCTAGAGCTGATGCTAACCCTAACCCTAACACTATCCTAGGGTTGATGCTAACGCTAACCGTAACACTATCCTAGGGCTGATGCTAACCCTAACCCTAACCCTAACACTATCCTAGGGCTGATGCTAACCCTAACACAAACACTATCCTAGGGCTGATGCTAACCATAACCCTAACCCTAAAACTATCCTAAGTCTGATGCTAAACCTAACCCTAACACTATCCTAAGTCTGATGCTAACCCTATCCCTAACTCTCACACTATCCTAGGCCTGATGATAACCCTAACCCTAACCTTAACACTATCCTAGGGCTGATGCTAACCCTAACCCTAACCCTAAAACTATCCTAGAGCTGATGCTAACCCTAACCCTAACACTATCCTAGGCCTGATGATAACCCTAACCCTAACCCTAATACTATCCTAGGGCTGATGCTAACCCTAACCCTAACCCTAACACTATCCTAGGGCTGGTGCTAACCCTAACCCTAATACTATCCTAGGGCTGATGCTAAACCTAACCCTAACCCTAACACTATCCTAGGGCTGATGCTAACCCTATCCCTAACCCTAACACTATCCTAGGGCTGATGCTAATCCTAACCCTAACACTATCCTAGGCCTGATGCTAACCCTAACATTAACACTTACACTATCCTAGGGCTGATGCTAACCCTAACCCTAACACTATCCTAGGGCTGATGCTAACCCTAACCCTAACCCTAACACTATCCTTGGGCTGATGCTAACCCTAACCCTAAGCCTAACACTTTCCTAGGGCTGATGCTATCCCTAACCCTAACACTATCCTAGGCCTGATGCTAACCCTAACCCTAAGCCTAACACTCTCCTAGGGCTGATGCTAACCCTAACCCTAACACTATCCTAGGCCTGATGCTAACCCTAACCCTAACACTATCCTAGGGCTGATGCTAACCCTAACCCTAACCCTAACACTATCCTAGGCCTGATGCTAACCCTATCCCTAACCCTAACACTCTCCTAGGGCTGAGGCTAACCCTAACCCTAACACTATCCTAGGGCTGATGCTAACCCTAACCCTAACCCTAACACTATCCTAGGGTTGATGCTAACCCTAACCCTAACACTATCCTAAGGCTGATGCTAACCCAAACACTAACAGTATCCTAGGCCTGGTGCTAACCCTAACCCTAACCCTAACACTATCCTAGGGCTGATGCTAACCCTAACCCTAATAATATCCTAGGGCTGATGCTAACCCTAACCCTAACCCTAACACTATCCTAGGGCTGATGCTAACCCTAACCCTAACCCTAACACTATCCTAGGGCTGATGCTAACCCTAACCCTAACCCTAACACTATCCTAGGGCTGATGCTAACCCTAACCCTAACCATATCCTAGGCCTGATGATATCCCTAACCCTAAACCTAACACTATCCTAGGGCTGATGCTAACCCTAACCCTAACCCTAACACTATCCTAGGGCTGATTCTAACCGTAACCCTAACACTATCCTAGGCCTGATGCTAACCCTAACCCTAACCCTAACACTATCCTAGGCCTGATGCTAACCCTATCCCTAAACCTAACACTCTCCTAGGGCTGAGGTTAACCCTAACCCTAACACTATCCTAGGGCTGATGCTAACCCTAACCTTAACCCAAACACTCTCCTAGGGTTGATGCTAACCCTAACCCTGACACTATCCTAGGGCTGATGCTAACCCTAACCCTAACCCTAACACTATCCTAGGGTTGATGCTAATCCTAACCATAACACTATCCTAGGGCTGATGCTAACCCTAACCCTAACCCTAACACTATCCTAGGGCTGATGCTAACCCTAACACTAACACTGTCCTAGGGCTGATGCTAACCATAACCCTAACCCTAACACTATCCTAGGGCTGATGCTAAACCTAACCCTAACACTATCCTAGGGCTGATGCTAACCCTAACCCTAACCCTAACACTATCCTAAGTCTGATGCTAACCCTAGCCCTCACACTATCCTAGGCCTGATCATAATCCTAACCCTAACCTTAACACTATCCTAGGGCTGATGCTAACCCTAACCCTACCTCTAACACTATCCTAGGGCTGAGGCTAACCCTAACCCTAACACTATCCTAAGGCTGATGCTAACCCTAACACTAACACTATCCTAGGCCTGGTGCTAACCCTAACCCTAACCCTAACACTATCCTAGGGCTGATGCTAACCCTAACCCTAATAATATCCTAGAGCTGATGCTAACCCTAACCCTAACCCTAACACTATCCGAGGGCTGATGCTAACCCTAACCCTAACCCTAACACTATCCTAGGGCTGATGCTAACCCTAACCCTAACACTATCCTAGGCCTGATGATAACCCTAACCCTAACCCTAACACTATCCTAGGGCTGATGCTAACCCTAACCCTAACACTATCCTTGGGCTGATGCTAACCCTAACCCTAACCCTGACACTATCCTAGGGCTGATGCTAACCCTAACGCTAAGCCTAACACTATCCTTGAACTGATGCTAACCCTAACCCTAACCCTAAAACTATCCTAGGCCTGATGATAACCCTAACCCTAACCCTAACACTATCCTAGGGTTGATGTTAACCCTAACCCTAACACTATCCTAGGGCTGATGCTATCCCTAACCCTAACGCTAACACTATCCTAGGGCGGATGCTAACCCTAACCCTAACCCTAACACTATCCTAGGGCTGATGCTAACCCTAACACTAACACTATCCTAGGGCTGATGCTAACCCTAACCCTAACCCTAACACTATCCTAGGGCTGATGCTAACCCTAACCCTAACTCTAACACTATCTTAGGGCTGATGCTAACCCTAACCCAAACACTATCCTACGGCTGATGCTAACCCTAACCCTAACCCTAACACTATCCTAAGGCTGATGCTAACCCTAACACTAACACTATCCTGGGCCTGGTGCTAACCCTAACCCTAACCTTAACACTATCCTAGGGCTGATGCTAACCCTAACCCTAATACTATCCTAGGGCTGATGCTAACCCTAACCCTAACCCTAACACTATCCTAGGGCTGATTCTAACCGTAACCCTAACACTATCCTAGGCCTGATGCTAACCCTAACCCTAACCCTAACACTATCCTAGGCCTGATGCTAACCCTATCCGTAAACCTAACACTCTCCTAGGGCTGAGGCTAACCCTAACCCTAACACTATCCTAGGGCTGATGCTAACCCTAACCCTAACCCAAACACTGTCCTAGGGTTGATGCTAACCCTACCCCTAACACTATCCTAGGGCTGATGCTAACCCTAACCCTAACCCTAACACTATCCTAGGGCTGATGCTAACCCTAACACTAACACTATGCTAGGGCTGATGCTAACCCTAACCCTAACCCTAACACTATCCTAGGGCTGATGCTAACCCTAAACCTAACACTATCCTAGCGCTGATGCTAACCCTAACCCTAACCCTAACACTATCCTAGGGCTGATGCTAACCCTAACCCTAACACTATCCTAGGGCTGATGCTAACCCTAACCCTAACCCTAACACTATCCTAGGGCTGATGCTAACCCTAACCCTAACCCTAACACTATCCTAGGGCTGATGCTAACCCTAACCCTAACACTATCCTAGGCCTGATGCTAACCCTAACCCTAACCCTAACACTATCCTAGGGCTGATGCTAACCCTAACCCTAACACTATCCTAGGCCTGATGCTAACCCTAACCCTAACCCTAACACTATCCTAGGGCTGATGCTAACCCTAAACCTAACACTATCCTAGGGCTGATGCTAACCCTAACCCTAACCCTAACACTATCCTAGGGCTGATGCTAATCCTAACGCTAACCCTAAAACTATCCTTGAACTGATGCTAACCCTAACCCTAACCCTAACACTATCCTAGGCCTGATGATAACCCTAACCCTAACCCTAACACTATCCTAGGGTTTATGTTAACCATAACCCTAACACTATCCTAGGGCTGATGCTAACCCTAACCCTACCACTATCCTGGGCCTGATGCTAACCCTAACCCTAACACTAACACTATCCTAGGGCTGATGCTAACCCTAACCCTAACACTATCCTAGGGCTGATGCTAACCCTAACCCTAACCCTAACACTATCCTAGGGCTGATGCTAACCCTAACGCTAACCCTAACACTATCCTTGAACTAATGCTAACCCTAACACTAACCCTAACACTATCCTAGGCCTGATGCTAACCCTAACCCTAACCCTAACACTATCCTAGGGCTGATGCTAACCCTAACCCTAACACTATCCTAGGGCTGATGCTAACCCTAACCCTAACCCTAACACTATCCTAGGGCTGATGCTAACCCTAACCCTAACACTATCCTAGGCCTGATGATAACCCTAACCCTAACCCTAACACTATCCTAGGGCTGATGCTAACCCTAACCCTAACACTATCCTAGGGCTGATGCTAACCCTAACCCTAACCCTAACACTATCCTAGGGCTGATGCTAACCCTAACCCTAACCTTAACACTATCCTAGGGCTGATGATAAACTTGACCCTAACCCTAACACTATCCTAGGGCTGATTCTAACCGTAACCCTAACACTATCCTAGGCCTGATGCTAACCCTAATCCTTACCCTAACACTATCCTAGGGCTGATGTTAAACCTAACCATAACCCTAACACTATCGTAGGGCTGATGCTAACCCTAACCCTAACCCTAACACTATCCTAGGGCTGATGCTAACCCTAACCCTAACACTATCCTAGGCCTGATGCTAACCCTAACCCTAACACTATCCTAGGCCTGATGCTAACGCTAACCCTAACACTATCCTAGGGCTGATGCTAACCCTAACCCTAACCCTAACACTATCCTAGGCCTGATGATAACCGTAACCCTAACACTATCCTAGGGCTTATGCTAACCCTAAACCTAACACTATCCTAGGGCTGATGCTAACCCTAACCCTAACCCTAACACTATCCTAGGGCTGATGCTAACCCTAACGCTAATCCTAACACTATCCTTGAACTGATGCTAACCCTAACCCTAACCCTAACACTATCCTAGGCCTGATGATAACCCTAACCCTAAGCCTAACACTCTCCTAGGGCTGATGCTAACCCTAACCCTAACACTATCCTAGGCCTGATGCTAACCCTAACCCTAACACTATCCTAGGGCTGATGCTAACCCTAACCCTAACCCTAACACTATCCTAGGCCTGATGCTAACCCTATCCCTAACCCTAACACTCTCCTAGGGCTGAGGCTAACCCTAACCCTAACACTATCCTAGGGCTGATGCTAACCCTAACCCTAACCCTAACACTATCCTAGGGTTGATGCTAACCCTAACCCTAACACTATCCTAAGGCTGATGCTAACCCAAACACTAACAGTATCCTAGGCCTGGTGCTAACCCTAACCCTAACCCTAACACTATCCTAGGGCTGATGCTAACCCTAACCCTAATAATATCCTAGGGCTGATGCTAACCCTAACCCTAACCCTAACACTATCCTAGGGCTGATGCTAACCCTAACCCTAACCCTAACACTATCCTAGGGCTGATGCTAACCCTAACCCTAACCCTAACACTATCCTAGGGCTGATGCTAACCCTAACCCTAACCATATCCTAGGCCTGATGATATCCCTAACCCTAAACCTAACACTATCCTAGGGCTGATGCTAACCCTAACCCTAACCCTAACACTATCCTAGGGCTGATTCTAACCGTAACCCTAACACTATCCTAGGCCTGATGCTAACCCTAACCCTAACCCTAACACTATCCTAGGCCTGATGCTAACCCTATCCCTAAACCTAACACTCTCCTAGGGCTGAGGTTAACCCTAACCCTAACACTATCCTAGGGCTGATGCTAACCCTAACCCTAACCCAAACACTCTCCTAGGGTTGATGCTAACCCTAACCCTGACACTATCCTAGGGCTGATGCTAACCCTAACCCTAACCCTAACACTATCCTAGGGTTGATGCTAATCCTAACCATAACACTATCCTAGGGCTGATGCTAACCCTAACCCTAACCCTAACACTATCCTAGGGCTGATGCTAACCCTAACACTAACACTGTCCTAGGGCTGATGCTAACCATAACCCTAACCCTAACACTATCCTAGGGCTGATGCTAAACCTAACCCTAACACTATCCTAGGGCTGATGCTAACCCTAACCCTAACCCTAACACTATCCTAAGTCTGATGCTAACCCTAGCCCTCACACTATCCTAGGCCTGATCATAATCCTAACCCTAACCTTAACACTATCCTAGGGCTGATGCTAACCCTAACCCTACCTCTAACACTATCCTAGGGCTGAGGCTAACCCTAACCCTAACACTATCCTAAGGCTGATGCTAACCCTAACACTAACACTATCCTAGGCCTGGTGCTAACCCTAACCCTAACCCTAACACTATCCTAGGGCTGATGCTAACCCTAACCCTAATAATATCCTAGAGCTGATGCTAACCCTAACCCTAACCCTAACACTATCCGAGGGCTGATGCTAACCCTAACCCTAACCCTAACACTATCCTAGGGCTGATGCTAACCCTAACCCTAACACTATCCTAGGCCTGATGATAACCCTAACCCTAACCCTAACACTATCCTAGGGCTGATGCTAACCCTAACCCTAACACTATCCTTGGGCTGATGCTAACCCTAACCCTAACCCTGACACTATCCTAGGGCTGATGCTAACCCTAACGCTAAGCCTAACACTATCCTTGAACTGATGCTAACCCTAACCCTAACCCTAAAACTATCCTAGGCCTGATGATAACCCTAACCCTAACCCTAACACTATCCTAGGGTTGATGTTAACCCTAACCCTAACACTATCCTAGGGCTGATGCTATCCCTAACCCTAACCCTAACACTATCCTAGGGCGGATGCTAACCCTAACCCTAACCCTAACACTATCCTAGGGCTGATGCTAACCCTAACACTAACACTATCCTAGGGCTGATGCTAACCCTAACCCTAACCCTAACACTATCCTAGGGCTGATGCTAACCCTAACCCTAACTCTAACACTATCTTAGGGCTGATGCTAACCCTAACCCAAACACTATCCTACGGCTGATGCTAACCCTAACCCTAACCCTAACACTATCCTAAGGCTGATGCTAACCCTAACACTAACACTATCCTGGGCCTGGTGCTAACCCTAACCCTAACCTTAACACTATCCTAGGGCTGATGCTAACCCTAACCCTAATACTATCCTAGGGCTGATGCTAACCCTAACCCTAACCCTAACACTATCCTAGGGCTGATTCTAACCGTAACCCTAACACTATCCTAGGCCTGATGCTAACCCTAACCCTAACCCTAACACTATCCTAGGCCTGATGCTAACCCTATCCGTAAACCTAACACTCTCCTAGGGCTGAGGCTAACCCTAACCCTAACACTATCCTAGGGCTGATGCTAACCCTAACCCTAACCCAAACACTGTCCTAGGGTTGATGCTAACCCTACCCCTAACACTATCCTAGGGCTGATGCTAACCCTAACCCTAACCCTAACACTATCCTAGGGCTGATGCTAACCCTAACACTAACACTATGCTAGGGCTGATGCTAACCCTAACCCTAACCCTAACACTATCCTAGGGCTGATGCTAACCCTAAACCTAACGCTAACACTATCGTAGGGCTGAGGCTAACCTTAACCCTAACACTACCATAGGCCCGATGATAACCTTAACCCTAACCCTAACACTATCCTAGGGCTGATGCTAACCCTAAACCTAACACTATCCTAGCGCTGATGCTAACCCTAACCCTAACCCTAACACTATCCTAGGGCTGATGCTAACCCTAACCCTAACACTATCCTAGGGCTGATGCTAACCCTAACCCTAACCCTAACACTATCCTAGGGCTGATGCTAACCCTAACCCTAACCCTAACACTATCCTAGGGCTGATGCTAACCCTAACCCTAACACTATCCTAGGCCTGATGCTAACCCTAACCCTAACCCTAACACTATCCTAGGGCTGATGCTAACCCTAACCCTAACACTATCCTAGGCCTGATGCTAACCCTAACCCTAACCCTAACACTATCCTAGGGCTGATGCTAACCCTAAACCTAACACTATCCTAGGGCTGATGCTAACCCTAACCCTAACCCTAACACTATCCTAGGGCTGATGCTAATCCTAACGCTAACCCTAAAACTATCCTTGAACTGATGCTAACCCTAACCCTAACCCTAACACTATCCTAGGCCTGATGATAACCCTAACCCTAACCCTAACACTATCCTAGGGTTTATGTTAACCATAACCCTAACACTATCCTAGGGCTGATGCTAACCCTAACCCTACCACTATCCTGGGCCTGATGCTAACCCTAACCCTAACACTAACACTATCCTAGGGCTGATGCTAACCCTAACCCTAACACTATCCTAGGGCTGATGCTAACCCTAACCCTAACCCTAACACTATCCTAGGGCTGATGCTAACCCTAACGCTAACCCTAACACTATCCTTGAACTAATGCTAACCCTAACACTAACCCTAACACTATCCTAGGCCTGATGCTAACCCTAACCCTAACCCTAACACTATCCTAGGGCTGATGCTAACCCTAACCCTAACACTATCCTAGGGCTGATGCTAACCCTAACCCTAACCCTAACACTATCCTAGGGCTGATGCTAACCCTAACCCTAACACTATCCTAGGCCTGATGATAACCCTAACCCTAACCCTAACACTATCCTAGGGCTGATGCTAACCCTAACCCTAACACTATCCTAGGGCTGATGCTAACCCTAACCCTAACCCTAACACTATCCTAGGGCTGATGCTAACCCTAACCCTAACCTTAACACTATCCTAGGGCTGATGATAAACTTGACCCTAACCCTAACACTATCCTAGGGCTGATTCTAACCGTAACCCTAACACTATCCTAGGCCTGATGCTAACCCTAATCCTTACCCTAACACTATCCTAGGGCTGATGTTAAACCTAACCATAACCCTAACACTATCGTAGGGCTGATGCTAACCCTAACCCTAACCCTAACACTATCCTAGGGCTGATGCTAACCCTAACCCTAACACTATCCTAGGCCTGATGCTAACCCTAACCCTAACACTATCCTAGGCCTGATGCTAACGCTAACCCTAACACTATCCTAGGGCTGATGCTAACCCTAACCCTAACCCTAACACTATCCTAGGCCTGATGATAACCGTAACCCTAACACTATCCTAGGGCTTATGCTAACCCTAAACCTAACACTATCCTAGGGCTGATGCTAACCCTAACCCTAACCCTAACACTATCCTAGGGCTGATGCTAACCCTAACGCTAATCCTAACACTATCCTTGAACTGATGCTAACCCTAACCCTAACCCTAACACTATCCTAGGCCTGATGATAACCCTAACCCTAACCCTAACACTATCCTAGGGTTTATGTTAACCCTAACCCTAACACTATCCTAGGGCTCATGCTAACCCTAACCCTAACACTATCCTAGGGCTGATGCTAACCCTAACCCTAACCCTAACACTATCCTAGGGCTGATGCTAACCCTAACCCTAACACTATCCTAGGGCTGATGCTAACCCTAACCCTTACTCTAACACTATCATAGGGCTGATGCTACCCCTAACCCTAACACTAACCTAGGGCTGATGCTAACCCTAACTCTAAGCCTAACATTATCCTAGGGCTGATGCTAACCCTAACCCTAACACTATCCTAGGGCTGATGCTAACCCTAACCCTAACCCTAACACTATCCTAGGGCTGATGCTAACCCTATCCCTAACCCTAACACTATCCTAGAGCTGATGCTAACCCTAACCCTAACCCTAATCCTAACCCTAATACTATCCTAGGGCTGATGCTAACCCTAACCCTAACCCTAACACTATCCTAGGGCTGATGCTAACCCTAACACTAACACTATGCTAGGGCTGATGCTAACCCTAACCCTACCCCTAACACTATCCTAGGGCTGATGCTAACCCTAACCCTAACGCTAACACTATCCTAGGGCTGATGCTAACCCTAACTCTAACCCTAACACTATCCTAGGGCTGATGCTAACCCTAACCCTAACACTATCCTAGGGCTTCTGCTAACCCTAACCCTAACCCTAACACTATCCTAGGGCTGATGCTAAACCTAACCCTAACACTATCCTAGGCCTGATGATAACCCTAACCCTAACCCTAACACTATCCTAGGGCTGATGCTAACCCTAACCCTAACACTGTCCTAGGGCTGATGCTAACCCTAACCCTAACCCTAACACTATCCTAGGGCTGATGCTAACCCTAACGCTAACCCTAAAACTATCCTTGAACTGATGCTAACCCTAACCTTAACCCTAACACTATCCTAGGCCTGATGATAACCCTAACCATAACCCTAACACTATCCTAGGGTTTATGTTAACCATAACCCTAACACTATCCTAGGGCTGATGCTAACCCTAACCCTACCACTATCCAGGGCCTGATGCTAACCCTAACCCTAACACTATCCTAGGGCTGATGCTAACCGTAACCCTAACCCTAACACTATCCTAGGGCTGATGCTAACCCTAACGCTAACCCTAACACTATCCTTGAACTAATGCTAACCCTAACCCTAACCCTAACACTATCCTAGGCCTGATGATAACCCTAACCCTAACCCTAACACTATCCTAGGGCTGATGCTAACCCTAACCCTAACACTATCCAGGGCCTGATGCTAACCCTAACCCTAACACTATCCTAGGGCTGATGCTAACCCTAACCCTAACCCTAACACTATCCTAGGGCTGATGCTAACCCTAACGCTAACCCTAACACTATCCTTGAACTAATGCTAACCCTAACCCTAACCCTAACACTATCCTAGGCCTGATGATAACCCTAACCCTAACCCTAACACTATCCTAGGGCTGATGCTAACCCTAACCCTAACACTATCCTAGGGCTGATGCTAACCCTAACCCTAACACTATCCTAGGCCTGATGATAACCCTAACCCTAACCCTAACACTATCCTAGGGCTGATGCTAACCCTAACCCTAACACTATCCTAGGGCTGATGCTAACCCTAACCCTAACCCTAACACTATCCTAGGGCTGATGCTAACCCTAACGCTAACCCTAACACTATCCTTGAACTGATGCTAACCCTAACCCTAACCCTAACACTATCCTAGGCCTGATGATAACCCTAACCCTAACCCTAACACTATCCTAGGGTTTATGTTAACCCTAACCCTAACACTATCCTAGGGCTCATGCTAACCCTAACCCTAACACTATCCTAGGGCTGATGCTAACCCTAACCCTAACCCTAACACTATCCTAGCGCTGATGCTAACCCTAACCCTAACACTATCCTAGGGCTGATGCTAACCCTAACCTTAACTCTAACACTATCATAGGGCTGATGCTACCCCTAACCCTAACACTATGCTAGGGCTGATGCTAACCCTAACCCTAACCCTAACACTATCCTAGGGCTGATGCTAACCCTAACCCTAACCCTAACACTATCCTAGGGCTGATGCTAACCCTAACCCTAACCCTAACAGTAACCTAGAGCTGATGCTAACCGTAACCCTAACCCTAACCCTAACCCTAACACTATCCTAGGGCTGATGCTAACCCCAACACTAACACTATGCTAGGGCTGATGCTAACCCTAACCCTACCCCTAACACTATCCTAGGGCTGATGCTAACCCTAACCCTAACGCTAACACTATCCTAGGGCTGAGGCTAACCTTAACCATAACACTATCCTACGGCTGATGCTAACCCTAACCCTAACCCTAACACTATCCTAAGGCTGATGGTAACCCTAACACTAACACTATCCTAAGCCTGGTGCTAACCCTAACTCTAACCCTAACACTATCCTAGGGCTGATGCTAACCCTAACCCTAATAATATCCTAGGGCTGATGCTAACACTAACCCTAACCCTAACACTATCCTAGGGCTGATGCTAACCCTAACCCTAACCCTAACACTATCCTAGGGCTGATGCTATCCCTAACCCTAACACTATCCTAGGCCTGATGATAACCCTAACGCTAACCCTAACACTATCCTAGGGCTGATGCTAACCCTAACCCTAACACTATCCTAGGCCTGATGCTAACCCTAACCCTAACCCTAACACTATCCTAGGGCTGATGCTAACCCTAAACCTAACACTATCCTAGGGCTGATGCTAACCCTAACCCTAACCCTAACACTATCCTAGGGCTGATGCTAACCCTAACCCTAACACTATCATAGGCCTGATGATAACCTTAACCCTAACCCTAACACTATCCTAGGGCTGATGCTAACCCTAAACCTAACACTATCCTAGGCCTGATGCTAACCCTAACCCTAACCCTAACACTATCCTAGGGCTGATGCTAACCCTAACCCTAACACTATCCTAGGGCTGATGCTAACCCTAACCCTAACCCTAACACTATCCTAGGGCTGATGCTAACCCTAACCCTAACACTATCCTAGGCCTGATGATAACCCTAACCCTAACCCTAACACTATCCTAGGGCTGATGCTAACCCTAACCCTAACACTGTCCTAGGGCTGATGCTAACCCTAACCCTAACCCTAACACTATCCTAGGGCTGATGCTAACCCTAACGCTAACCCTAAAACTATCCTTGAACTGATGCTAACCCTAACCCTAACCCTAACACTATCCTAGGCCTGATGATAACCCTAACCATAACCCAAACACTATCCTTGGGTTTATGTTAACCATAACCCTAACACTATCCTAGGGCTGATGCTAACCCTAACCCTACCACTATCCTGGGCCTGATGCTAACCCTAACCCTAACACTAACACTATCCCAGGGCTGATGCTAACCCTAACCCTAACACTATCCTAGGGCTGATGCTAACCCTAACCCTAACCCTAACACTATCCTAGGGTTTATGTTAACCCTAACCCTAACACTATCCTAGGGCTGATGCTAACCCTAACCCTAACACTATCCTAGGGCTGATGCTAACCCTAACCCTAACACTAACACTATCCTAGGGCTGATGATAAACTTAACCCTAACCCTAACACTATCCTAGGGCTGATTCTAACCGTAACCCTAACACTATCCTAGGCCTGATGCTAACCCTAACCCTTACCCTAACACTATCCTAGGGCTGATGCTAAACCTAACCATAACCCTAACACTATCCTAGGGCTGATGATAAACTTAACCCTAACCCTAACACTATCCTAGGGCTGATGCTAACCCTAACCCTAACACTATCCTAGGGCTGATGCTAAACCTAACCATAACCCTAACACTATCCTAGGGCTGATGCTAACCCTAACCCTAACCCTAAAACTATCCTAGGGCTGATGCTAACCCTAACCCTAACACTATCCTAGGCCTGATGCTAACGCTAACCCTAACACTATCCTAGGGCTTATGCTAACCCTAACCCTAACACTATCCTAGGGCTGATGCTAACCCTAACCCTAACCCTAACACTATCCTAGGGCTGATGCTAACCCTAACGCTAACCCTAACACTATCCTTGAACTGATGCTAACCCTAACCCTAACCCTAACACTATCCTAGGCCTGATGATAACCCTAACCCTAACCCTAACACTATCCTAGGGTTTATGTTAACCCTAACCCTAACACTATCCTAGGGCTGATGCTAACCCTAACCCTAACACTATCCTAGGGCTGATGCTAACCCTAACCCTAACCCTAACACTATCCTAGGGCTGATGCTAACCCTAACCTTAACACTATCCTAGGGCTGATGCTAACCCTAACCCTAACTCTAACACTATCATAGGGCTGATGCTACCCCTAACCCTAACACTATCCTAGGGCTGATGCTAACCCTAACCCTAACCCTAACATTATCCTAGGGCTGATGCTAACCCTAACCCTAACACTATCCTAGGGCTGATGCTAACCCTAACCCTAACCCTAACACTATCCTAGGGCTGATGCTAACCATAACCCTAACCCTAACACTATCCTAGAGCTGATGCTAACCCTAACCCTAACCCTAACCCTAACCCTAACCCTAACCCTAATACTATCCTAGGGCTGATGCTCAACCTAACCCTAACCCTAACACTATCCTAGGGCTGATGCTAACCCTAACCCTACCCCTAACACTATCCTAGGGCTGATGCTAACCCTAACCCTAACGCTAACACTATCCTAGGGCTGAGGCTAACCTTAACCCTAACACTATCCTACGGCTGATGCTAACCCTAACCCTAACCCTAACAATATCCTAAGGCTGATGGTAACCCTAACACTAACACTATCCTAAGCCTGGTGCTAACCCTAACTCTAACCCTAACACTATCCTAGGGCTGATGCTAACCCTAACCCTAATAATATCCTAGGGCTGATGCTAACACTAACCCTAACCCTAACACTATCCTAGGGCTGATGCTAACCCTAACCCTAACACTAACACTATCCTAGGGCTGATGCTAACCCTAACCCTAACACTATCCTAGGCCTGATGATAACCCTAACGCTAACCCTAACACTATCCTAGGGCTGATGCTAACCCTAACCCTAACACTATCCTAGGCCTGATGCTAACCCTAACCCTAACCCTAACACTATCCTAGGGCTGATGCTAACCCTAAACCTAACACTATCCTAGGGCTGATGCTAACCCTAACCCTAACCCTAACACTATCCTAGGGCTGATGCTAACCCTAAACCTAACACTATCATAGGCCTGATGATAACCTTAACCCTAACCCTAACACTATCCTAGGGCTGATGCTAACCCTAAACCTAACACTATCCTAGGCCTGATGCTAACCCTAACCCTAACCCTAACACTATCCTAGGGCTGATGCTAACCCTAACCCTAACACTATCCTAGGGCTGATGCTAACCCTAACCCTAACCCTAACACTATCCTAGGGCTGATGCTAACCCTAACCCTAACACTATCCTAGGCATGATGATAACCCTAACCCTAACCCTAACACTATCCTAGGGCTGATGCTAACCCTAACCCTAACACTGTCCTAGGGCTGATGCTAACCCTAACCCTAACCCTAACACTATCCTAGGGCTGATGCTAACCCTAACGCTAACCCTAAAACTATCCTTGAACTGATGCTAACCCTAACCCTAACCCTAACACTATCCTAGGCCTGATGATAACCCTAACCCTAACCCTAACACTATCCTAGGGTTTATGTTAACCATAACCCTAACACTATCCTAGGGCTGATGCTAACCCTAACCCTACCACTATCCTTGGCCTGATGCTAACCCTAACCCTAACACTAACACTATCCTAGGGCTGATGCTAACCCTAACCCTAACACTATCCTAGGGCTGATGCTAACCCTAACCCTAACCCTAACACTATCCTAGGCCTGATGCTAACCCTATCCCTAACCCTAACACTCTCCTAGGGCTGAGGCTAACCCTAACCCTAACCCTAACACTATCCTAGGCCTGATGCTAACCCTATCCCTAACCCTAACACTCTCCTAGGGCTGAGGCTAACCCTAACCCTAACACTATCCTAGGGCTGATGCTAACCCTAACCTTAACCCAAACACTATCCTAGGGTTGATGCTAACCCTAACCCTAACACTATTCTAAGCCTGGTGCTAACCCTAACTCTAACCCTAACACTATCCTAGGGCCGATGCTAACCCTAACCCTAATAATATCCTAGGGCTGATGCTAACACTAACCCTAACCCTAACACTATCCTAGGGCTGATGCTAACCCTAACCCTAACCCTAACACTATCCTAGGGCTGATGCTAACCCTAACCCTAACACTATCCTAGGCCTGATGATAACCCTAACCCTAACCCTAACACTATCCTAGGGCTGATGCTAACCCTAACCCTAACACTATCCTAGGCCTGATTCTAACCCTAACCCTAACCCTAACACTATCCTAGGGCTGATGCTAACCCTAACCCTAACACTATCCTAGGGCTGATGCTAACCCTAACCCTAACCCTAACACTATCCTAGGGCTGATGATAAACTTAACCCTAACCCTAACACTATCCTAGGGCTGATTCTAACCGTAACCCTAACACTATCCTAGGCCTGATGCTAACCCTAACCCTTACCCTAACACTATCCTAGGGCTGATGCTAAACCTAACCATAACCCTAACACTATCCTAGGGCTGATGCTAACCCTAACCCTAACCCTAACACTATCCTAGGGCTGATGCTAACCCTAACCCTAACACTATCCTAGGCCTGATGCTAACGCTAACCCTAACACTATCCTAGGGCTTATGCTAACCCTAACCCTAACACTATCCTAGGGCTGATGCTAACCCTAACCCTAACCCTAACACTATCCTAGGGCTGATGCTAACCCTAACGCTAACCCTAACACTATCCTTGAACTGATGCTAACCCTAACCCTAACCCTAACACTATCCTAGGCCTGATGATAACCCTAACCCTAACCCTAACACTATCCTAGGGTTTATGTTAACCCTAACCCTAACACTATCCTAGGGCTGATGCTAACCCTAACCCTAACACTATCCTAGGGCTGATGCTAACCCTAAGCCTAACCCTAACACTATCCTAGGGCTGATGCTAACCCTAACCCTAACACTATCCTAGGGCTGATGCTAACCCTAACCCTAACTCTAACACTATCATAGGGCTGATGCTACCCCTAACCCTAACACTATCCTAGGGCTGATGCTAACCCTAACCCTAACCCTAACATTATCCTAGGGCTGATGCTAACCCTAACCCTAACACTATCCTAGGGCTGATGCTAACCCTAACCCTAACCCTAACACTATCCGAGGGCTGATGCTAACCCTAACCCTAACCGTAACACTATCCTAGAGCTGATGCTAACCCTAACCCTAACCCTAACCCTAACACTAATACTATCCTAGGGCTGATGCTAAACCTAACCCTAACCCTAACACTATCCTAGGGCTGATGCTAACCCTAACCCTACCCCTAACACTATCCTAGGGCTGATGCTAACCCTAACCCTAACGCTAACACTATCCTAGGGCTGAGGCTAACCTTAACCCTAACACTAACATACGGCTGATGCTAACCCTAACCCTAACCCTAACACTATCCTAAGGCTGATGGTAACCCTAACACTAACACTATCCTAAGCCTGGTGCTAACCCTAACTCTAACCCTAACACTATCCTAGGGCTGATGCTAACCCTAACCCTAATAATATCCTAGGGCTGATGCTAACACTAACCCTAACCCTAACACTATCCTAGGGCTGATGCTAACCCTAACCCTAACCCTAACACTATCCTAGGGCTGATACTAACCCTAACCCTAACACTATCCTAGGCCTGATGATAACCCTAACGCTAACCCTAACACTATCCTAGGGCTGATGCTAACCCTAACCCTAACACTATCCTAGGCCTGATGCTAACCCTAACCCTAACCCTAACACTATCCTAGGGCTGATGCTAACCCTAAACCTAACACTATCCTAGGGCTGATGCTAACCCTAACCCTAACCCTAACACTATCCTAGGGCTGATGCTAACCCTAAACCTAACACTATCATAGGCCTGATGATAACCTTAACCCTAACCCTAACACTATCCTAGGGCTGATGCTAACCCTAAACCTAACACTATCCTAGGCCTGATGCTAACCCTAACCCTAACCCTAACACTATCCTAGGGCTGATGCTAACCCTAACTCTAACCCTAACACTATCCTTGAACTGATGCTAACCCTAACCCTAACCCTAACACTATCCTAGGCCTGATGATAACCCTAACCCTAACCCTAACACTATCCTAGGGTTTATGTTAACCCTAACCCTAACACTATCCTAGGGCTGATGCTAACCCTAACCCTAACACTATCCTAGGGCTGATGCTAACCCTAACCCTAACCAAAACACTATCCTGGGGCTGATGCTAACCCTAACCCTAACGCTATCCTAGGGCTGATGCTAAACCTAACCCTAACTCTAACACTATCATAGGGCTGATGCTACACCTAACCCTAACACTATCCTAGGACTGATGCTAACCCTAACCCTAACCCTAACATTATCCTAGGGCTGATGCTAACCCTAACCCTAACACTATCCTAGGGCTGATGCTAACCCTAACCCTAACCCTAACACTATCCTAGGGCTGATGCTAACCCTAACCCTAACCGTAACACTATCCTAGAGCTGATGCTAACCCTAACCCTAACCCTAACCCTAACCCTAATACTATCCTAGGGCTGATGCTAAACCTAACCCTAACCCTAACACTATCCTAGGGCTAATGCTAACCCTAACCCTACCCCTAACACTATCCTAGGGCTGATGCTAACCCTAACCCTAACGCTAACACTATCCTAGGGCTGAGGCTAACCTTAACCCTAACACTATCCTACGGCTGATGCTAACCCTAACCCTAACCCTAACACTATCCTAAGGCTGATGGTAACCCTAACAGTAACACTATCCTAAGCCTGGTGCTAACCCTAACTCTAACCCTAACACTATCCTAGGGCTGATGCTAACCCTAACCCTAATAATATCCTAGGGCTGATGCTAACACTAACCCTATCCCTAACACTATCCTAGGGCTGATGCTAACCCTAACCCTAACCCTAACACTATCCTAGGGCTGATGCTAACCCTAACCCTAACACTATCCTAGGCCTGATGATAACCCTAACGCTAACCCTAACACTATCCTAGGGCTGATGCTAACCCTAACCCTAACACTATCCTAGGCCTGATGCTAACCCTAACCCTAACCCTAACACTATCCTAGGGCTGATGCTAACCCTAAACCTAACACTATCCTAGGGCTGATGCTAACCCTAACCCTAACCCTAACACTATCCTAGGGCTGATGCTAACCCTAAACCTAACACTATCATAGGCCTGATGATAACCTTAACCCTAACCCTAACACTATCCTAGGGCTGATGCTAACCCTAAAATTAACACTATCCTAGGCCTGATGCTAACCCTAACCATAACCCTAACACTATCCTAGGGCTGATGCTAACCCTAACCCTAACACTATCCTAGGCCTGATGCTAACCCTAACCGTAACCCTAACACTACCCTAGGGCTGATGCTAACCCTAACCCTAACACTATCCTAGGCCTGATGATAACCCTAACCCTAACCCTAACACTATCCTAGGGCTGATGCTAACCCTAACCCTAACACTGTCCTAGGGCTGATGCTAACCGTAACCCTAACCCTAACACTATCCTAGGGTTGATGCTAACCCTAACGCTAACCCTAAAACTATCCTTGAACTGATGCTAACCCTAACCCTAACCCTAACACTATCCTAGGCCTGATGATAACCATAACCCTAACCCTAACACTATCCTAGGGTTTATGTTAACCATAACCCTAACACTATCCTAGGGCTGATGCTAACCCTAACCCTACCACTATCCTTGGCCTGATGCTAACCCTAACCCTAACACTAAAACTATCCTAGGGCTGATGCTAACCCCAACCCTAACACTATCCTAGGGCTGATGCTAACCCTAACCCTAACCCTAACACTATCCTAGGGCTGATGCTAACCCTAACGCTAACCCTAACACTATCCTTGAACTAATGCTAACCCTAACCCTAACCCTAACACTATCCTAGGCCTGATGCTAACCCTAACCCTAACCCTACCACTATCCTAGGCCTGATGATAACCCTAACCCTAACCCTAACACTATCCTAGGGTTTATGTTAACCCTAACCCTAACACTATCCTAGGGCTGATGCTAACCCTAACCCTAACCCTAACACTATCCTAGGGCTGATGCTAACCCTAACCCTAACACTATCCTAGGCCTGATGATAACCCTAACCCTAACCCTATCACTATCCTAGGGCTGATGCTAACCCTAACCTTAACACTATCCTAGGGCTGATGCTAACCCTAACCCTAACCCTAACACTATCCTAGGGCTGATGCTAACCCTAACCCTAACCCTAACACTATCCTAGGGCTGATGATAAACTTAACCCTAACCCTAACACTATCCTAAGGCTGATTCTAACCGTAACCCGAACACTATCCTAGGCCTGATGCTAACCCTAACCCTTACCCTAACACTATCCTAGGGCTGATGCTAAACCTAACCATAACCCTAACACTATCCTAGGGCTGATGCTAACCCTAACCCTAACCCTAACACTATCCTAGGGCTGATGCTAACCCTAACCCTAACACTATCCTAGGCCTGATGCTAACCCTAACCCTAACCCTAACACTATCCTAGGGCTGATGCTAATCCTAACCCTAACCCTAACACTGTCCTAGGGCTGATGCTAAACTTAACCCTACCCTAACACTATCCTAGGGCTGATTCTAACCGTAACCCTAACACTATCCTAGGCCTGATGCTAACCCTAACCCTTACCCTAACACTATCCTAGGGCTGATGCTAAACCTAACCATAACCCTAACACTATCCTAGGGCTGATGCTAACCCTAACCCTAACCCTAACACTATCCTAGGGCTGATGCTAACCCTAACCCTAACACTATCCTAGGCCTGATGCTAACCCTAAGCCTAACACTATCCTAGGGCTGATGCTAACCCTAACCCTAACCCTAACACTATCCTAGGCCTGATGCTAACCCTATCCCTAACCCTAACACTCTCCTAGGGCTGAGGCTAACCCTAACCCTAACACTATCCTAGGGCTGATGCTAACCCTAACCTTAACCCAAACACTATCCTAGGGTTGATGCTAACCCTAACCCTAACACTATTCTAAGCCTGGTGCTAACCCTAACTCTAACCCTAACACTATCCTAGGGCCGATGCTAACCCTAACCCTAATAATATCCTAGGGCTGATGCTAACGCTAACCCTAACCCTAACACTATCCTAGGGCTGATGCTAACCCTAACCCTAACCCTAACACTATCCTAGGGCTGATGCTAACCCTAACCCTAACACTATCCTAGGCCTGATGATGACCCTAACCCTAACCCTAACACTATCCTAGGGCTGATGCTAACCCTAACCCTAACACTATCCTAGGCCTGATTCTAACTCTAACCCTAACACTATCCTAGGGCTGATGCTAACCCTAACCCTAACACTATCCTAGGGCTGATGCTAACCCTAACCCTAACCCTAACACTATCCTAGGGCTGATGATAAACTTAACCCTAACCCTAACACTATCCTAGGGCTGATTCTAACCATAACCCTAACACTATCCTAGGCCTGATGCTAACCCTAACCCTTACCCTAACACTATCCTAGGGCTGATGCTAAACCTAACCATAACCCTAACACGATCCTAGGGCTGATGCTAACCCTAACCCTAACCCTAACACTATCCTAGGGCTTATGCTAACCCTAACCCTAACACTATCCTAGGGCTGATGCTAACCCTAACCCTAACCCTAACACTATCCTAGGGCTGATGCTAACCCTAACGCTAACCCTAACACTATCCTTGAACTGATGCTAACCCTAACCCTAACCCTAACACTATCCTAGGCCTGATGATAACCCTAACCCTAACCCTAACACTATCCTAGGGTTTATGTTAACCCTAACCCTAACACTATCCTAGGGCTGATGCTAACCCTAACCCTAACACTATCCTAGGGCTGATGCTAACCCTAACCCTAACCCTAACACTATCCTAGGGCTGATGCTAACCGTAACCCTAACACTATCCTAGGGCTGATGCTAAACCTAACCCTAACTCTAACACTATCATAGGGCTGATGCTACACCTAACCCTAACACTATCCTAGGGCTGATGCTAACCCTAACCCTAACCCTAACATTATCCTAGGGCTGATGCTAACCCTAACCCTAACACTATCCTAGGGCTGATGCTAACCCTAACCCTAACCCTAACACTATCCTAGGGCTGATGCTAACCCTAACCCTAACCGTAACACTATCCTAGAGCTGATGCTAACCCTAACCCTAACCCTAACCCTAACCCTAATACTATCCTAGGGCTGATGCTAAACCTAACCCTAACCCTAACACTATCCTAGGGCTGATGCTAACCCTAACCCTACCCCTAACACTATCCTAGGGCTGATGCTAACCCTAACCCTAACGCTAACACTATCCTAGGGCTGAGGCTAACCTTAACCCTAACACTATCCTACGGCTGATGCTAACCCTAACCCTAACCCTAACACTATCCTAAGGCTGATGGTAACCCTAACAGTAACACTATCCTAAGCCTGATGCTAACCCTAACTCTAACCCTAACACTATCCTAGGGCTGATGCTAACCCTAACCCTAATAATATCCTAGGGCTGATGCTAACACTAACCCTAACCCTAACACTATCCTAGGGCTGATGCTAACCCTAACCCTAACCCTAACACTATCCTAGGGCTGATGCTAACCCTAACCCTAACACTAACCTAGGCCTGATGATAACCCTAACGCTAACCCTAACACTATCCTAGGGCTGATGCTAACCCTAACCCTAACACTATCCTAGGCCTGATGCTAACCCTAACCCTAACCCTAACACTATCCTAAGGCTGATGCTAACCCTAAACCTAACACTATCCTAGGGCTGATGCTAACCCTAACCCTAACCCTAACACTATCCTAGGGCTGATGCTAACCCTAAACCTAACACTATCATAGGCCTGATGATAACCTTAACCCTAACCCTAACACTATCCTAGGGCTGATGCTAACCCTAAAATTAACACTATCCTAGGCCTGATGCTAACCCTATCCCTAACCCTAACACTATCCTAGGGCTGATGCTAACCCTAACCCTAACACTATCCTAGGCCTGATGCTAACCCTAACCCTAACCCTAACACTATCCTAGGGCTGATGCTAACCCTAACCCTAACACTATCCTAGGCCTGATGATAACCCTAACCCTAACCCTAACACTATCCTAGGGCTGATGCTAACCCTAACCCTAACACTGTCCTAGGGCTGATGCTAACCCTAACCCTAACCCTAACACTATCCTAGGGCTGATGCTAACCCTAACGCTAACCCTAAAACTATCCTTGAACTGATGCTAACCCTAACCCTAACCCTAACACTATCCTAGGCCTGATGATAACCCTAACCCTAACCCTAACACTATCCTAGGGTTTATGTTAACCATAACCCTAACACTATCCTAGGGCTGATGCTAACCCTAACCCTACCACTATCCTTGGCCTGATGCTAACCCTAACCCTAACACTAACACTATCCTAGGGCTGATGCTAACCCCAACCCTAACACTATCCTAGGGCTGATGCTAACCCTAACCCTAACCCTAACACTATCCTAGGGCTGATGCTAACCCTAACGCTAACCCTAACACTATCCTTGAACTAATGCTAACCCTAACCCTAACCCTAACACTATCCTAGGCCTGATGCTAACCCTAACCCTAACCCTACCACTATCCTAGGCCTGATGATAACCCTAACCCTAACCCTAACACTATCCTAGGGTTTATGTTAACCCTAACCCTAACACTATCCTAGGGCTGATGCTAACCCTAACCCTAACCCTAACACTATCCTAGGGCTGATGCTAACCCTAACCCTAACACTATCCTAGGCCTGATGATAACCCTAACCCTAACCCTATCACTATCCTAGGGCTGATGCTAACCCTAACCTTAACACTATCCTAGGGCTGATGCTAACCTAACCCTAACCCTAACACTATCCTAGGGCTGATGCTAACCCTAACCCTAACCCTAACACTATCCTAGGGCTGATGATAATCTTAACCCTAACCCTAACACTATCCTAGGGCTGATTCTAACCGTAACCCTAACACTATCCTAGGCCTGATGCTAACCCTAACCCTTACCCTAACACTATCCTAGGGCTGATGCTAAACCTAACCATAACCCTAACACTATCCTAGGGCTGATGCTAACCCTAACCCTAACCCTAACACTATCCTAGGGCTGATGCTAACCCTAACCCTAACACTATCCTAGGCCTGATGCTAACCCGAACCCTAACCCTAACACTATCCTAGGGCTGATGCTAATCCTAACCCTAACCCTAACACTGTCCTAGGGCTGATGCTAAACTTAACCCTACCCTAACACTATCCTAGGGCTGATTCTAACCGTAACCCTAACACTATCCTAGGCCTGATGCTAACCCTAACCCTTACCCTAACACTATCCTAGGGCAGATGCTAAACCTAACCATAACCCTAACACTATCCTAGGGCTGATGCTAACCCTAACCCTAACCATAACACTATCCTAGGGCTGATGCTAACCCTAACCTTAACACTATCCTAGGCCTGATGCTAACCCTAACCCTAACACTATCCTAGGGCTGATGCTAACCCTAACCCTAACCCTAACACTATCCTAGGCCTGATGCTAACCCTATCCCTAACCCTAACACTCTCCTAGGGCTGAGGCTAACCCTAACCCTAACACTATCCTAGGGCTGATGCTAACCCTAACCTTAACCCAAACACTATCCTAGGGTTGATGCTAACCCTAACTCTAACACTATTCTAATCCTGGTGCTAACCCTAACTCTAACCCTAACACTATCCTAGGGCCGATGCTAACCCTAACCCTAATAATATCCTAGGGCTGATGCTAACGCTAACCCTAACCCTAACACTATCCTAGGGCTGATGCTAACCCTAACCCTAACCCTAACACTATCCTAGGGCTGATGCTAACCCTAACCCTAACACTATCCTAGGCCTGATGATGACCCTATCCCTAACCCTAACACTATCCTAGGGCTGATGCTAACCCTAACCCTAACACTATCCTAGGCCTGATTCTAACCCTAACCCTAACCCTAACACTATCCTAGGGCTGATGCTAACCCTAACCCTAACACTATCCTAGGGCTGATGCTAACCCTAACCCTAACCCTAACACTATCCTAGGGCTGATGATAAACTTAACACTAACCCTAACACTATCCTAGGGCTGATTCTAACCGTAACCCTAACACTATCCTAGGCCTGATGCTAACCCTAACCCTTACCCTAACACTATCCTAGGGCTGATGCTAAACCTAACCATAACCCTAACACGATCCTAGGGCTGATGCTAACCCTAACCCTAACCCTAACACTATCCTAGGGCTGATGCTAACCCTAACCCTAACACTATCCTAGGCCTGATGCTAACGCTAACCCTAACACTATCCTAGGGCTTATGCTAACCCTAACCCTAACACTATCCTAGGGCTGATGCTAACCCTAACCCTAACCCTAACACTATCCTAGGGCTGATGCTAACCCTAACGCTAACCCTAACACTATCCTTGAACTGATGCTAACCCTAACCCTAACCCTAACACTATCCTAGGGCTGATGCTAACCCTAACCCTAACACTATCCTAGGGCTGATGCTAACCCTAACCCTAACTCTAACACTGTCATAGGGCTGATGCTACCCCTAACCCTAACACTATCCTAGGGCTGATGCTAACCCTAACCCTAACCCTAACACTATCCTAGAGCTGATGCTAACCCTAACCCTAACCCTAATACTATCCTAGGGCTGATGCTAAACCTAACCCTAACCCTAACACTATCCTAGGGCTGATGCTAACCCTAACCCTACCCCTAACACTATCCTAGGGCTGATGCTAACCCTAACCCTAACGCTAACACTATCCTAGGGCTGAGGCTAACCTTAACCCTAACACTATCCTACGGCTGATGCTAACCCTAACCCTAACCCTAACACTATCCTAAGGCTGATGGTAACCCTAACACTAACACTATCCTAAGCCTGGTGCTAACCCTAACTCTAACCCTAACACTATCCTAGGGCTGATGCTAACCCTAACCCTAATAATATCCTAGGGCTGATGCTAACACTAACCCTAACCCTAACACTATCCTAGGGCTGATGCTAACCCTAACCCTAACCCTAACACTATCCTAGGGCTGATGCTAACCCTAAACCTAACACTATCATAGGCCTGATGATAACCTTAACCCTAACCCTAACACTATCCTAGGGCTGATGCTAACCCTAAACCTAACACTATCCTAGGCCTGATGCTAACCCTAACCCTAACCCTAACACTATCCTAGGGCTGATGCTAACCCTAACCCTAACACTATCCTAGGGCTGATGCTAACCCTAACCGTAACCCTAACACTATCCTAGGGCTGATGCTAACCCTAACCCTAACACTATCCTAGGCCTGATGATAACCCTAACCCTAACCCTAACACTAGCCTAGGGCTGATGCAAACCCTAACCCTAACACTGTCCTAGGGCTGATGCTAACCCTAACCCTAACCCTAACACTATCCTAGGGCTGATGCTAACAATAACGCTAACCCTAAAACTATCCTTGAACTGATGCTAACCCTAACCCTAACCCTAACACTATCCTAGGCCTGATGATAACCCTAACCCTAACCCTAACACTATCCTAGGGTTTATGTTAACCATAACCCTAACACTATCCTAGGGCTGATGCTAACCCTAACCCTACCAATATCCTTGGCCTGATGCTAACCCTAACCCTAACACTAACACTATCCTAGGGCTGATGCTAACCGTAACCCTAACACTATCCTAGGGCTGATGCTAACCCTAACCCTAACCCTAACACTATCCTAGGCCTGATGCTAACCCTATCCCTAACCCTAACACTCTCCTAGGGCTGAGGCTAACCCTAACCCTAACCCTAACACTATCCTAGGCCTGATGCTAACCCTATCCCTAACCCTAACACTCTCCTAGGGCTGAGGCTAACCCTAACCCTAACACTATCCTAGGGCCGATGCTAACCCTAACCCTAATAATATCCTAGGGCTGATGCTAACACTAACCCTAACCCTAACACTATCCTAGGGCTGATGCTAACCCTAACCCTAACCCTAACACTATCCTAGGGCTGATGCTAACCCTAACCCTAACACTATCCTAGGCCTGATGATAACCCTAACCCTAACCCTAACACTATCCTAGGGCTGCTGCTAACCCTAACCCTAACACTATCCTAGGCCTGATTCTAACCCTAACCCTAACCCTAACACTATCCTAGGGCTGATGATAAACTTAACCCTAACCCTAACACTATTTAGGGCTGATTCTAACCGTAACCCTAACACTATCCTAGGCCTGATGCTAACCCTAACCCTTACCCTAACACTATCCTAGGGCTGATGCTAAACCTAACCATAACCCTAACACGATCCTAGGGCTGATGCTAACCCTAACCCTAACCCTAACACTATCCTAGGGCTGATGCTAACCCTAACCCTAACACTATCCTAGGCCTGATGCTAATGCTAACCCTAACACTATCCTAGGGCTTATGCTAACCCTAACCCTAACACTATCCTAGGGCTGATGCTAACCCTAACCCTAACCCTAACACTATCCTAGGCCTGATGATAACCCTAACCCTAACCCTAACACTATCCTAGGGTTTATGTTAACCCTAACCCTAACACTATCCTAGGGCTGATGCTAACCCTAACCCTAACACTATCCTAGGGCTGATGCTAACCCTAACCCTAACCCTAACACTATCCTAGGGCTGATGCTAACCCTAACCCTAACACTATCCTAGGGCTGATGCTAACCCTAACCCTAACTCTAACACTATCATAGGGCTGATGCTACCCCTAACCCTAACACTATCCTAGGGCTGATGCTAACCCTAACCCTAACCCTAACACTATCCTAGAGCTGATGCTAACCCTAACCCTAACCCTAACCCTAACCCTAATACTATCCTAGGGCTGATGCTAAACCTAACCCTAACCCTAACACTATCCTAGGGCTGATGCTAACCCTAACCCTACCCCTAACACTATCCTAGGGCTGATGCTAACCCTAACCCTAACGCTAACACTATCCTAGGGCTGAGGCTAACCTTAACCCTAACACTATCTTACGGCTGATGCTAACCCTAACCCTAACCCTAACACTATCCTAAGGCTGATGGTAACCCTAACACTAACACTATCCTAAGCCTGGTGCTAACCCTAACTCTAACCCTAACACTATCCTAGGGCTGATGCTAACCCTAACCCTAATAATATGCTAGGGCTGATGCTAACACTAACCCTAACCCTAACACTATCCTAGGGCTGATGCTAACCCTAACCCTAACCCTAACACTATCCTAGGGCTGATGCTAACCCTAACCCTAACACTATCCTAGGCCTGATGATAACCCTAACGCTAACCCTAACACTATCCTAGGGCTGATGCTTACCCTAACCCTAACACTATCCTAGGCCTGATGCTAACCCTAACCCTAACCCTAACACTATCCTAGGGCTGATGCTAACCCTAAACCTAACACTATCCTAGGGCTGATGCTAACCCTAACCCTAACCCTAACACTATGCTAGGGCTGATGCTAACCCTAAACCTAACACTATCATAGGCCTGATGATAACCTTAACCCTAACCCTAACACTATCCTAGGGCTGATGCTAACCCTAAACCTAACACTATCCTAGGCCTGATGCTAACCCTAACCCTAACCCTAACACTATCCTAGGGCTGATGCTAACCCTAACCCTAACACTATCCTAGGGCTGATGCTAACCCTAACCGTAACCCTAACACTATCCTAGGGCTGATGCTAACCCTAACCCTAACACTATCCTAGGCCTGATGATAACCCTAACCCTAACCCTAACACTATCCTAGGGCTGATGCAAACCCTAACCCTAACACTGTCCTAGGGCTGATGCTAACCCTAACCCTAACCCTAACACTATCCTAGGGCTGATGCTAACCCTAACGCTAACCCTAAAACTATCCTTGAACTGATGCTAACCCTAACCCTAACCCTAACACTATCCTAGGCCTGATGATAACCCTAACCCTAACCCTAACACTATCCTAGGGTTTATGTTAACCATAACCCTAACACTATCCTAGGGCTGATGCTAACCCTAACCCTACCACTATCCTTGGCCTGATGCTAACCCTAACCCTAACACTAACACTATCCTAGGGCTGATGCTAACCCTAACCCTAACACTATCCTAGGGCTGATGCTAACCCTAACCCTAACCCTAACACTATCCTAGGCCTGATGCTAACCCTATCCCTAACCCTAACACTCTCCTAGGGCTGAGGCTAACCCTAACCCTAACCCTAACACTATCCTAGGACTGATGCTAACCCTATCCCTAACCCTAACACTCTCCTAGGGCTGAGGCTAACCCTAACCCTAACACTATCCTAGGGCTGATGCTAACCCTAACCTTAACCCAAACACTATCCTAGGGTTGATGCTAACCCTAACCCTAACACTATTCTAAGCCTGGTGCTAACCCTAACTCTAACCCTAACACTATCCTAGGGCCGATGCTAACCCTAACCCTAATAATATCCTAGGGCTGATGCTAACACTAACCCTAACCCTAACACTATCCTAGGGCTGATGCTAACCCTAACCCTAACCCTAACACTATCCTAGGGCTGATGCTAACCCTAACCCTAACACTATCCTAGGCCTGATGATAACCCTAACCCTAAACCTAACACTATCCTAGGGCTGCTGCTAACCCTAACCCTAACACTATCCTAGGCCTGATTTTAACCCTAACCCTAACCCTAACACTATCCTAGGGCTGATGATAAACTTAACCCTAGCCCTAACACTATTTAGGGCTGATTCTAACCGTAACCCTAACACTATCCTAGGCCTGATGCTAA
This sequence comes from Lemur catta, assembly GCF_020740605.2. Classification (NCBI taxonomy): domain Eukaryota; kingdom Metazoa; phylum Chordata; class Mammalia; order Primates; family Lemuridae; genus Lemur; species Lemur catta. Next base: position 1,722,220 of record NW_025423853.1, on the reverse strand, counting down.
CCCTAACCCTTACCCTAACACTATCCTAGGGCTGATGCTAAACCTAACCATAACCCTAACACTATCCTAGGGCTGATGCTAACCCTAACCCTAACCCTAACACTATCCTAGGGCTGATGCTAACCCTAACCCTAACACTATCCTAGGCCTGATGCTAACGCTAACCCTAACACTATCCTAGGGCTTATGCTAACCCTAACCCTAACACTATCCTAGGGCTGATGCTAACCCTAACCCTAACCCTAACACTATCCTAGGGCTGATGCTAACCCTAACGCTAACCCTAACACTATCCTTGAACTGATACTAACCCTAACCGTAACCCTAACACTATCCTAGGCCTGATGATAACCCTAACCCTAACCCTAACACTATCCTAGGGTTTATGTTAACCCTAACCCTAACACTATCCTAGGGCTGATGCTAACCCTAACCCTACCAATATCCTTGGCCTGATGCTAACCCTAACCCTAACACTAACACTATCCTAGGGCTGATGCTAACCGTAACCCTAACACTATCCTAGGGCTGATGCTAACCCTAACCCTAACCCTAACACTATCCTAGGCCTGATGCTAACCCTATCCCTAACCCTAACACTCTCCTAGGGCTGAGGCTAACCCTAACCCTAACCCTAACACTATCCTAGGCCTGATGCTAACCCTATCCCTAACCCTAACACTCTCCTAGGGCTGAGGCTAACCCTAACCCTAACACTATCCTAGGGCTGATGCTAACCCTAACCTTAACCCAAACACTATCCTAGGGTTGATGCTAACCCTAACCCTAACACTATTCTAAGCCTGGTGCTAACCCTAACTCTAACCCTAACACTATCCTAGGGCCGATGCTAACCCTAACCCTAATAATATCCTAGGGCTGATGCTAACACTAACCCTAACCCTAACACTATCCTAGGGCTGATGCTAACCCTAACCCTAACCCTAACACTATCCTAGGGCTGCTGCTAACCCTAACCCTAACACTATCCTAGGCCTGATTCTAACCCTAACCCTAACCCTAACACTATCCTAGGGCTGATGATAAACTTAACCCTAACCCTAACACTATTTAGGGCTGATTCTAACCGTAACCCTAACACTATCCTAGGCCTGATGCTAACCCTAACCCTTACCCTAACACTATCCTAGGGCTGATGCTAAACCTAACCATAACCCTAACACGATCCTAGGGCTGATGCTAACCCTAACCCTAACCCTAACACTATCCTAGGGCTGATGCTAACCCTAACCCTAACACTATCCTAGGCCTGATGCTAACGCTAACCCTAACACTATCCTAGGGCTTATGCTAACCCTAACCCTAACACTATCCTAGGGCTGATGCTAACCCTAACCCTAACCCTAACACTATCCTAGGCCTGATGATAACCCTAACCCTAACCCTAACACTATCCTAGGGTTTATGTTAACCCTAACCCTAACACTATCCTAGGGCTGATGCTAACCCTAACCCTAACACTATCCTAGGGCTGATGCTAACCCTAACCCTAACCCTAACACTATCCTAGGGCTGATGCTAACCCTAACCCTAACACTATCCTAGGGCTGATGCTAACCCTAACCCTAACTCTAACACTATCATAGGGCTGATGCTACCCCTAACCCTAACACTATCCTAGGGCTGATGCTAACCCTAACCCTAACCCTAACACTATCCTAGAGCTGATGCTAACCCTAACCCTAACCCTAACCCTAACCCTAATACTATCCTAGGGCTGATGCTAAACCTAACCCTAACCCTAAAACTATCCTAGGGCTGATGCTAACCCTAACCCTACCCCTAACACTATCCTAGGGCTGATGCTAACCCTAACCCTAACGCTAACACTATCCTAGGGCTGAGGCTAACCTTAACCCTAACACTATCTTACGGCTGATGCTAACCCTAACCCTAACCCTAACACTATCCTAAGGCTGATGGTAACCCTAACACTAACACTATCCTAAGCCTGGTGCTAACCCTAACTCTAACCCTAACACTATCCTAGGGCTGATGCTAACCCTAACCCTAATAATATGCTAGGGCTGATGCTAACACTAAACCTAACCCTAACACTATCCTAGGGCTGATGCTAACCCTAACCCTAACCCTAACACTGTCCTAGGGCTGATGCTAACCCTAACCCTAACACTATCCTAGGCCTGATGATAACCCTAACGCTAACCCTAACACTATCCTAGGGCTGATGCTTACCCTAACCCTAACACTATCCTAGGCCTGATGCTAACCCTAACCCTAACCCTAACACTATCCTAGGGCTGATGCTAACCCTAAACCTAACACTATCCTAGGGCTGATGCTAACCCTAACCCTAACCCTAACACTATCCTAGGGCTGATGCTAACCCTAAACCTAACACTATCATAGGCCTGATGATAACCTTAACCCTAACCCTAACACTATCCTAGGGCTGATGCTAACCCTAAACCTAACACTATCCTAGGCCTGATGCTAACCCTAACCCTAACCCTAACACTATCCTAGGGCTGATGCTAACCCTAACCCTAACACTATCCTAGGGCTGATGCTAACCCTAACCGTAACCCTAACACTATCCTAGGGCTGATGCTAACCCTAACCCTAACACTATCCTAGGCCTGATGATAACCCTAACCCTAACCCTAACACTATCCTAGGGCTGATGCAAACCCTAACCCTAACACTGTCCTAGGGCTGATGCTAACCCTAACCCTAACCCTAACACTATCCTAGGGCTGATGCTAACCCTAACGCTAACCCTAAAACTATCCTTGAACTGATGCTAACCCTAACCCTAACCCTAACACTATCCTAGGCCTGATGATAACCCTAACCCTAACCCTAACACTATCCTAGGGTTTATGTTAACCATAACCCTAACACTATCCTAGGGCTGATGCTAACCCTAACCCTACCACTATCCTTGGCCTGATGCTAACCCTAACCCTAACACTAACACTATCCTAGGGCTGATGCTAACCCTAACCCTAACACTATCCTAGGGCTGATGCTAACCCTAACCCTAACCCTAACACTATCCTAGGCCTGATGCTAACCCTATCCCTAACCCTAACACTCTCCTAGGGCTGAGGCTAACCCTAACCCTAACCCTAACACTATCCTAGGCCTGATGCTAACCCTATCCCTAACCCTAACACTCTCCTAGGGCTGAGGCTAACCCTAACCCTAACACTATCCTAGGGCTGATGCTAACCCTAACCTTAACCCAAACACTATCCTAGGGTTGATGCTAACCCTAACCCTAACACTATTCTAAGCCTGGTGCTAACCCTAACTCTAACCCTAACACTATCCTAGGGCCGATGCTAACCCTAACCCTAATAATATCCTAGGGCTGATGCTAACACTAACCCTAACCCTAACACTATCCTAGGGCTGATGCTAACCCTAACCCTAACCCTAACACTATCCTAGGGCTGATGCTAACCCTAACCCTAACACTATCCTAGGCCTGATGATAACCCTAACCCTAAACCTAACACTATCCTAGGGCTGCTGCTAACCCTAACCCTAACACTATCCTAGGCCTGATTTTAACCCTAACCCTAACCCTAACACTATCCTAGGGCTGATGATAAACTTAACCCTAGCCCTAACACTATTTAGGGCTGATTCTAACCGTAACCCTAACACTATCCTAGGCCTGATGCTAACCCTAACCCTTACCCTAACACTATCCTAGGGCTGATGCTAAACCTAACCATAACCCTAACACTATCCTAGGGCTGATGCTAACCCTAACCCTAACCCTAACACTATCCTAGGGCTGATGCTAACCCTAACCCTAACACTATCCTAGGCCTGATGCTAACGCTAACCCTAACACTATCCTAGGGCTTATGCTAACCCTAACCCTAACACTATCCTAGGGCTGATGCTAACCCTAACCCTAACCCTAACACTATCCTAGGGCTGATGCTAACCCTAACGCTAACCCTAACACTATCCTTGAACTGATACTAACCCTAACCGTAACCCTAACACTATCCTAGGCCTGATGATAACCCTAACCCTAACCCTAACACTATCCTAGGGTTTATGTTAACCCTAACCCTAACACTATCCTAGGGCTGATGCTAACCCTAACCCTAACACTATCCTAGGGCTGATGCTAACCCTAACCCTAACCCTAACACTATCCTAGGGCTGATGCTAACCCTAACCCTAACACTATCCTAGGGCTGATGCTAACCCTAACCCTAACTCTAACACTATCATAGGGCTGATGCTACCCCTAACCCTAACACTATCCTAGGGCTGATGCTAACCCTAACCCTAACCCTAACATTATCCTAGGGCTGATGCTAACCCTAACCCTAACACTATCCTAGGGCTGATGCTAACCCTAACCCTAACACTATCCTAGGCCTGATGATAACCCTAACGCTAACCCTAACACTATCCTTGGGCTGATGCTAACCCTAACCCTAACACTATCCTAGGCCTGATGCTAACCCTAACCCTAACCCTAACACTATCCTAGGGCTGATGCTAACCCTAAACCTAACACTATCCTAGGGCTGATGCTAACCCTAACCCTAACCCTAACACTATCCTAGGGCTGATGCTAACCCTAAACATAACACTATCATAGGCCTGATGATAACCTTAACCCTAACCCTAACACTATCCTAGGGCTGATGCTAACCCTAAACCTAACACTATCCTAGGCCTGATGCTAACCCTAACCCTAACCCTAACACTATACTAGGGCTGATGCTAACCCTAACCCTAACACTATCCTAGGGCTGATGCTAACCCTAACCCTAACCCTAACACTATCCTAGGGCTCATACTAACCCTAACCCTAACACTATCCTAGGCCTGATGATAACCCTAACCCTAACCCTAACACTATCCTAGGGCTGATGCTAACCCTAACCCTAACACTGTCCTAGGGCTGATGCTAACCCTAACCCTAACCCTAACACTATCCTAGGGCTGATGCTAACCCTAACGCTAACCCTAAAACTATCCTTGAACTGATGCTAACCCTAACCCTAACCCTAACACTATCCTAGGCCTGATGATAACCCTAACCCTAACCCTAACACTATCCTAGGGTTTATGTTAACCATAACCCTAACACTATCCTAGGGCTGATGCTAACCCTAACCCTACCACTATCCTTGGCCTGATGCTAACCCTAACCCTAACACTAACACTATCCTAGGACTGATGCTAACCCTAACCCTAACACTATCCTAGGGCTGATGCTAACCCTAACCCTAACCCTAACACTATCCTAGGCCTGATGATAACCCTAACCCTAACCCTAACACTCTCCTAGGGCTGAGGCTAACCCTAACCCTAACCCTAACACTATCCTAGGCCTGATGCTAACCCTATCCCTAACCCTAACACTCTCCTAGGGCTGATGCTAACCCTAACCCTAACACTATCCTAGGGCTGATGCTAACCCTAACCCTAACCCTAACACTATCCTAGGGTTGATGATAAACTTAACCCTAACCCTAACAGTATCCTAGGGCTGATTCTAACCGTAACCCTAGCACTATCCTAGGCCTGATGCTAACCCTAACCCTTACCCTAACACTATCCTAGGGCTGACGCTAAACCTAACCATAACCCTAACACTATCCTAGGGCTGATGCTAACCCTAACCCTAACCCTAACACTATCCTAGGGCTGATGCTAACCCTAACCCTAACACTATCCTAGGCCTGATGCTAACGCTAACCCTAACACTATCCTAGGGCTTATGCTAACCCTAACCCTAACACTATCCTAGGGCTGATGCTAACCCTAACCCTAACCCTAACACTATCCTAGGGCTGATGCTAACCCTAACGCTAACCCTAACACTATCCTTGAACTGATGCTACCCCTAACCCTAACCCTAACACTATCCTAGGCCTGATGATAACCCTAACCCTAACCCTAACACTATCCTAGGGTTTATGTTAACCCTAACCCTAAAACTATCCTAGGGCTGATGCTAACCCTAACCCTAACACTATCCTAGGGCTGATGCTAACCCTAACCCTAACCCTAACACTATCCTAGGGCTGATGCTAACCCTAACCCTAACACTATCCTAGGGCTGATGCTAACCCTAACCCTAACTCTAACACTATCGTAAGGCTGATGCTACCCCTAACCCTAACACTATCCTAGGGCTGATGCTAACCCTAACCCTAACCCTAACATTATCCTAGGGCTGATGCTAACCCTAACCCTAACACTATCCTAGGGCTGATGCTAACCCTAACCCTAACCCTAACACTATCCTAGGGCTGATGCTAACCCTAACCCTAACCCTAACACTATCCTAGAGCTGACGCTAACACTAACCCTAACCCTAACCCTAACCCTAATACTATCCTAGGTCTGATGCTAAACCTAACCCTAACCCTAACACTATCCTAGGGCTGATGCTAAACCTAACCCTACCCCTAACACTATCCTAGGGCTGATGCGAACCCTAACCCTAACGCTAACACTATCCTAGGGCTGAGGCTAACCTTAACCCTAACACTATCCTACGGCTGATGCTAACCCTAACCCTAACCCTAACACTATCCTAAGGCTGATGGTAACCCTAACACTAACACTATCCTAAGCCTGGTGCTAACCCTAACTCTAACCCTTACACTATCCTAGGGCTGATGCTAACCCTAACCCTAATAATATCCTAGGGCTGATGCTAACACTAACCCTAACCCTAACACTATCCTAGGGCTGATGCTAACCCTAACCCTAACCCTAACACTATCCTAGGGCTGATGCTAACCCTAACCCTAACACTATCCTAGGGCTGATGATAACCCTAACGCTAACCCTAACACTATCCTAGGGCTGATGCTAACCCTAACCCTAACACTATCCTAGGCCTGATGCTAACCCTAACCCTAACCCTAACACTATCCTAGGGCTGATGCTAACCCTAAACCTAACACTATCCTAGGGCTGATGCTAACCCTAACCCTAAGCCTAACACTATCCTAGGGCTGATGCTAACCCTAAACCTAACACTATCATAGGCCTGATGATAACCTTAACCCTAACCCTAACACTATCCTAGGGCTGATGCTAACCCTAAACCTAACACTATCCTAGGCCTGATGCTAACCCTAACCCTAACCCTAACACTATCCTAGGGCTGATGCTAACCCTAACCCTAACACTATCCTAGGGCTGATGCTAACCCTAACCCTAACCCTAACACTATCCTAGGGCTGATGCTAACCCTAACCCTAACACTATCCTAGGCCTGATGATAACCCTAACCCTAACCCTAACACTATCCTAGGGCTGATGCTAACCCTAACCCTAACACTGTCCTAGGGCTGATGCTAACCCTAACCCTAACCCTAACACTATCCTAGGGCTGATGCTAACCCTAACGCTAACCCTAAAACTATCCTTGAACTGATGCTAACCCTAACCCTAACCCTAACACTATCCTAGGCCTGATGATAACCCTAACCCTAACCCTAACACTATCCTAGGGTTTATGTTAACCATAACCCTAACACTATCCTAGGGCTGATGCTAACCCTAACCCTACCACTATCCTTGGCCTGATGCTAACCCTAACCCTAACACTAACACTATCCTAGGGCTGATGCTAACCCTAACCCTAACCCTAACACTATCCTAGGCCTGATGCTAACCCTATCCCTAACCCTAACACTCTCCTAGGGCTGAGGCTAACCCTAACCCTAACCCTAACACTATCCTAGGCCTGATGCTAACCCTATCCCTAACCCTAACACTCTCCTAGGGCTGAGGCTAACCCTAACCCTAACACTATCCTAGGGCTGATGCTAACCCTAACCTTAACCCAAACACTATCCTAGGGTTGATGCTAACCTTAACCCTAACACTATTCTAAGCCTGGTGCTAACCCTAACTCTAACCCTAACACTATCCTAGGGCCGATGCTAACCCTAACCCTAATAATATCCTAGGGCTGATGCTAACACTAACCCTAACCCTAACACTATCCTAGGGCTGATGCTAACCCTAACCCTAACCCTAACACTATCCTAGGGCTGATGCTAACCCTAACCCTAACACTATCCTAGGCCTGATGATAACCCTAACCCTAACCCTAACACTATCCTAGGGCTGATGCTAACCCTAACCCTAACACTATCCTAGGCCTGATTCTAACCCTAACCCTAACCCTAACAATATCCTAGGGCTGATGCTAACCCTAACCCTAACACTATCCTAGGGCTGATGCTAACCCTAACCCTAACCCTAACACTATCCTAGGGCTGATGATAAACTTAACCCTAACCCTAACACTATCCTAGGGCTGATTCTAACCGTAACCCTAACACTATCCTAGGCCTGATGCTAACCCTAACCCTTACCCTAACACTATCCTAGGGCTGATGCTAAACCTAACCATAACCCTAACACTATCCTAGGGCTGATGCTAACCCTAACCCTAACCCTAACACTATCCTAGGGCTGATGCTAACCCTAACCCTAACACTATCCTAGGCCTGATGCTAACGCTAACCCTAACACTATCCTAGGGCTTATGCTAACCCTAACCCTAACACTATCCTAGGGCTGATGCTAACCCTAACCCTAACCCTAACACTATCCTAGGGCTGATGCTAACCCTAACGCTAACCCTAACACTATCCTTGAACTGATGCTAACCCTAACCCTAACCCTAACACTCTCCTAGGCCTGATGATAACCCTAACCCTAACCCTAACACTATCCTAGGGTTTATGTTAACCCTAACCCTAACACTATCCTAGGGCTAATGCTAACCCTAACCCTAACACTATCCTAGGGATGATGCTAACCCTAACCCTAACCCTAACACTATCCTAGGGCTGATGCTAACCCTAACCCTAACACTATCCTAGGGCTGATGCTAACCCTAACCCTAACTCTAACACTATCATAGGGCTGATGCTACCCCTAACCCTAACACTATCCTAGGGCTGATGCTAACCCTAACCCTAACCCTAACATTATCATAGGGCTGATGCTAACCCTAACCTTAACACTATCCTAGGGCTGATGCTAACCCTAACCCTAACACTATCCTAGGCCTGATTCTAACCCTAACCCTAACCCTAACACTATCCTAGGGCTGATGCTAACCCTAACCCTAACACTATCCTAGGGCTGATGCTAACCCTAACCCTAACCCTAACACTATCCTAGGGCTGATGATAAACTTAACCCTAACCCTAACACTATCCTAGGGCTGATTCTAACCGTAACCCTAACACTATCCTAGGCCTGATGCTAACCCTAACCCTAACCCTAACACTATCCTAGGGCTGATGATAAACTTAACCCTAACCCTAACACTATCCTAGGGCTGATTCTAACCGTAACCCTAACACTATCCTAGGCCTGATGCTAAACCTAACCCTTACCCTAACACTATCCTAGGGCTGATGCTAAACCTAACCATAACCCTAACACTATCCTAGGGCTGATGCTAACCCTAACCCTAACCCTAACACTATCCTAGGGCTGATGCTAACCCTAACCCTAACACTATCCTAGGCCTGATGCTAACCCTAACCCTAACCCTAACACTATCCTAGGGCTGATGCTAATCCTAACCCTAACCCTAACACTGTCCTAGGGCTGATGCTAAACTTAACCCTACCCTAACACTATCCTAGGGCTGATTCTAACCGTAACCCTAACACTATCCTAGGCCTGATGCTAACCCTAACCCTAACCCTAACACTATCCTAGGGTTTATGTTAACCATAACCCTAACACTATCCTAGGGCTGATGCTAACCCTAACCCTACCACTATCCTTGGCCTGATGCTAACCCTAACCCTAACCCTAACACTATCCTAGGGCTGATGCTAACCCTAACCCTAACACTATCCTAGGCCTGATGCTAACCCTAACCCTAACACTATTGTAAGCCTGGTGCTAACCCTAACTCTAACCCTAACACTATCCTAGGGCCGATGCTAACCCTAACCCTAATAATATCCTAGGGCTGATGCTAACGCTAACCCTAACCCTAACACTATCCTAGGGCTGATGCTAACCCTAACCCTAACCCTAACACTATCCTAGGGCTGATGCTAACCCTAACCCTAACACTATCCTAGGCCTGATGATGACCCTAACCCTAACCCTAACACTATCCTAGGGCTGATGCTAACCCTAACCCTAACACTATCCTAGGCCTGATACTAACCCTAACCCTAAGCCTAACACTATCCTAGGGCTGATGCTAACCCTAACCCTAACACTATCCTAGGGCTGATGCTAACCCTAACCCTAACCCTAACACTATCCTAGGGCTGATGATAAACTTAACCCTAACCCTAACACTATCCTAGGGCTGATTCTAACCGTAACCCTAACACTATCCTAGGCCTGATGCTAACCCTAACCCTTACCCTAACACTATCCTAGGGCTGATGCTAACCCTAACCCTAACACTATCCTAGGCCTGATGCTAACGCTACCCTAACATTATCCTAGGGCTTATGCTAACCCTAACCCTAACACTATCCTAGGGCTGATGCTAACCCTAACCCTAACCCTAACACTATCCTAGGGCTGATGCTAACCCTAACGCTAACCCTAACACTATCCTTGAACTGATGCTAACACTAACCCTAACCCTAACACTATCCTAGGCCTGATGATAACCCTAACCCTAACCCTAACACTATCCTAGGGTTTATGTTAACCCTAACCCTAACACTATCCTAGGGCTGATGCTAACCCTAACCCTAACACTATCCTAGGGCTGATGCTAACCCTAACGCTAACCCTAACACTATCCTAGGGCTGATGCTAACCCTAACCCTAACACTATCCTAGGGCTGATGCTAACCCTAACCCTAACTCTAACACTATCATAGGGCTGATGCTACCCCTAACCCTAACACTATCCTAGGGCTGATGCTAACCCTAACCCTAACCCTAACACTATCCTAGAGCGGATGCTAACCCTAACCCTAACCCTAACCCTAACCCTAATACTATCCTAGGGCTGATGGTAAACCTAACCCTAACCCTAACACTATCCTAGGGCTGATGCTAACCCTAACCCTACCCCTAACACTATCCTAGGGCTGATGCTAACCCTAACCCTAACGCTAACACTATCCTAGGGCTGAGGCTAACCTTAACCCTAACACTATCCTACGGCTGATGCTAACCCTAACCCTAACCCTAACACTATCCTAAGGCTGATGGTAACCCTAACACTAACACTATCCTAAGCCTGGTGCTAACCCTAACTCTAACCCTAACACTATCCTAGGGCTGATGCTAACCCTAACCCTAATAATATCCTAGGGCTGATGCTAACACTAACCCTAACCCTAACACTATCCTAGGGCTGATGCTAACCCTAACCCTAACCCTAACACTATCCTAGGGCTGATGCTAACCCTAACCCTAACACTATCCTAGGCCTGATGATAACCCTAACGCTAACCCTAACACTATCCTAGGGCTGATGCTTACCCTAACCCTAACACTATCCTAGGCCTGATGCTAACCCTAACCCTAACCCTAACACTATCCTAGGGCTGATGCTAACCCTAAACCTAACACTATCCTAGGGCTGATGCTAACCCTAACCCTAACCCTAACACTATCCTAGGGCTGATGCTAACCCTAAACCTAACACTATCATAGGCCTGATGATAACCTTAACCCTAACCCTAACACTATCCTAGGGCTGATGCTAACCCTAAACCTAACACTATCCTAGGCCTGATGCTAACCCTAACCCTAACCCTAACACTATCCTAGGGCTGATGCTAACCCTAACCCTAACACTATCCTAGGGCTGATGCTAACCCTAACCGTAACCCTAACACTATCCTAGGGCTGATGCTAACCCTAACCCTAACACTATCCTAGGCCTTATGATAACCCTAACCCTAACCCTAACACTATTCTAGGGCTGATGCAAACCCTAACCCTAACACTGTCCTAGGGCTGATGCTAACCCTAACCCTAACCCTAACACTATCCTAGGGCTGATGCTAACCCTAACGCTAACCCTAAAACTATCCTTGAACTGATGCTAACCCTAACCCTAACCCTAACACTATCCTAGGCCTGATGATAACCCTAACCCTAACCCTAACAGTATCCTAGGGTTTATGTTAACCATAACCCTAACACTATCCTAGGGCTGATGCTAACCCTAACCCTAACACTATCCCAGGGCTGATGCTAACCCTAACCCTAACCCTAACACTATCCTAGGGCTGATGTTAACCCTAACCATAACACTATCCTAGGCCTGATGATAACCCTAACCCTAACCCTAACACTATCCTAGGGCTGATGCTAACCCTAACCCTAACACTATCCTTGGCCTGATGCTAACCCTAACCCTAACACTAACACTATCCTAGGCTGATGCTAACCCTAACCCTAACACTATCCTAGGGCTGATGCTAACCCTAACCCTAACCCTAACACTATCCTAGGCCTGATGCTAACCCTATCCCTAACCCTAACACTCTCCTAGGGCTGAGGCTAACCCTAACCCTAACCCTAACACTATCCTAGGACTGATGCTAACCCTATCCCTAACCCTAACACTCTCCTAGGGCTGAGGCTAACCCTAACCCTAACACTATCCTAGGGCTGATGCTAACCCTAACCTTAACCCAAACACTATCCTAGGGTTGATGCTAACCCTAACCCTAACACTATTCTAAGCCTGGTGCTAACCCTAACTCTAACCCTAACACTATCCTAGGGCCGATGCTAACCCTAACCCTAATAATATCCTAGGGCTGATGCTAACACTAACCCTAACCCTAACACTATCCTAGGGCTGATGCTAACCCTAACCCTAACCCTAACACTATCCTAGGGCTGATGCTAACCCTAACCCTAACACTATCCTAGGCCTGATGATAACCCTAACCCTAACCCTAACACTATCCTAGGGCTGCTGCTAACCCTACCCTAACACTATCCTAGGCCTGATTCTAACCCTAACCCTAACCCTAACACTATCCTAGGGCTGATGATAAACATAACCCTAACCCTAACACTATTTAGGGCTGATTCTAACCGTAACCCTAACACTATCCTAGGCCTGATGCTAACCCTAACCCTTACCCTAACACTATCCTAGGGCTGATGCTAAACCTAACCATAACCCTAACACTATCCTAGGGCTGATGCTAACCCTAACCCTAACCCTAACACTATCCTAGGGCTGATGCTAACCCTAACCCTAACACTATCCTAGGCCTGATGCTAACGCTAACCCTAACACTATCCTATGGCTTATGCTAACCCTAACCCTAACACTATCCTAGGGCTGATGCTAACCCTAACCCTAACCCTAACACTATCCTAGGGCTGATGCTAACCCTAACGCTAACCCTAACACTATCCTTGAACTGATGCTAACCCTAACCCTAACCCTAACACTCTCCTAGGCCTGATGATAACCCTAACCCTAACCCTAACACTATCCTAGGGTTTATGTTAACCCTAACCCTAACACTATCCTAGGGCTAATGCTAACCCTAACCCTAACACTATCCTAGGGATGATGCTAACCCTAACCCTAACCCTAACACTATCCTAGGGCTGATGCTAACCCTAACCCTAACACTATCCTAGGGCTGATGCTAACCCTAACCCTAACTCTAACACTATCATAGGGCTGATGCTACCCCTAACCCTAACACTATCCTAGGGCTGATGCTAACCCTAACCCTAACCCTAACATTATCATAGGGCTGATGCTAACCCTAACCTTAACACTATCCTAGGGCTGATGCTAACCCTAACCCTAACACTATCCTAGGCCTGATTCTAACCCTAACCCTAACCCTAACACTATCCTAGGGCTGATGCTAACCCTAACCCTAACACTATCCTAGGGCTGATGCTAACCCCAACCCTAACCCTAACACTATCCTAGGGCTGATGATAAACTTAACCCTAACCCTAACACTATCCTAGGTCTGATTCTAACCGTAACCCTAACACTATCCTAGGCCTGATGCTAACCCTAACCCTAACCCTAACACTATCCTAGGGCTGATGATAAACTTAACCCTAACCCTAACACTATCCTAGGGCTGATTCTAACCGTAACCCTAACACTATCCTAGGCCTGATGCTAAACCTAACCCTTACCCTAACACTATCCTAGGGCTGATGCTAAACCTAACCATAACCCTAACACTATCCTAGGGCTGATGCTAACCCTAACCCTAACCCTAACACTATCCTAGGGCTGATGCTAACCCTAACCCTAACACTATCCTAGGCCTGATGCTAACCCTAACCCTAACCCTAACACTATCCTAGGGCTGATGCTAATCCTAACCCTAACCCTAACACTGTCCTAGGGCTGATGCTAAACTTAACCCTACCCTAACACTATCCTAGGGCTGATTCTAACCGTAACCCTAACACTATCCTAGGCCTGATGCTAACCCTAACCCTAACGCTAACACTATCCTAGGGTTTATGTTAACCATAACCCTAACACTATCCTAGGGCTGATGCTAACCCTAACCCTACCACTATCCTTGGCCTGATGCTAACCCTAACCCTAACCCTAACACTATCCTAGGGCTGATGCTAACCCTAACCCTAACACTATCCTAGGCCTGATGCTAACCCTAACCCTAACACTATTCTAAGCCTGGTGCTAACCCTAACTCTAACCCTAACACTATCCTAGGGCCGATGCTAACCCTAACCCTAATAATATCCTAGGGCTGATGCTAACGCTAACCCTAACCCTAACACTATCCTAGGGCTGATGCTAACCCTAACCCTAACCCTAACACTATCCTAGGGCTGATGCTAACCCTAACCCTAACACTATCCTAGGCCTGATGATGACCCTAACCCTAACCCTAACACTATCCTAGGGCTGATGCTAACCCTAACCCTAACACTATCCTAGGCCTGATACTAACCCTAACCCTAACCCTAACACTATCCTAGGGCTGATGCTAACCCTAACCCTAACACTATCCTAGGGCTGATGCTAACCCTAACCCTAACCCTAACACTATCCTAGGGCTGATGATAAACTTAACCCTAACCCTAACACTATCCTAGGGCTGATTCTAACCGTAACCCTAACACTATCCTAGGCCTGATGCTAACCCTAACCCTTACCCTAACACTATCCTAGGGCTGATGCTAACCCTAACACTAACACTATCCTAGGCCTGATGCTAACGCTACCCTAACACTATCCTAGGGCTTATGCTAACCCTAAACCTAACACTATCCTAGGGCTGATGCTAACCCTAACCCTAACCCTAACACTATCCTAGGGATGATGCTAACCCTAACGCTAACCCTAACACTATCCTTGAACTGATGCTAACACTAACCCTAACCCTAACACTATCCTAGGCCTGATGATAACCCTAACCCTAACCCTAACACTATCCTAGGGTTTATGTTAACCCTAACCCTAACACTATCCTAGGGCTGATGCTAACCCTAACCCTAACACTATCCTAGGGCTGATGCTAACCCTAACGCAAACCCTAACACTATCCTAGGGCTGATGCTAACCCTAACCCTAACACTATCCTAGGGCTGATGCTAACCCTAACCCTAACTCTAACACTATCATAGGGCTGATGCTACCCCTAACCCTAACACTATCCTAGGGCTGATGCTAACCCTAACCCTAACCCTAACACTATCCTAGAGCGGATGCTAACCCTAACCCTAACCCTAACCCTAACCCTAATACTATCCTAGGGCTGATGCTAAACCTAACCCTAACCCTAACACTATCCTAGGGCTGATGCTAACCCTAACCCTACCCCTAACACTATCCTAGGGCTGATGCTAACCCTAACCCTAACGCTAACACTATCCTAGGGCTGAGGCTAACCTTAACCCTAACACTATCCTACGGCTGATGCTAACCCTAACCCTAACCCTAACACTATCCTAAGGCTGATGGTAACCCTAACACTAACACTATCCTAAGCCTGGTGCTAACCCTAACTCTAACCCTAACACTATCCTAGGGCTGATGCTAACCCTAACCCTAATAATATCCTAGGGCTGATGCTAACACTAACCCTAACCCTAACACTATCCTAGGGCTGATGCTAACCCTAACCCTAACCCTAACACTATCCTAGGGCTGATGCTAACCCTAACCCTAACACTATCCTAGGCCTGATGATAACCCTAACGCTAACCCTAACACTATCCTAGGGCTGATGCTTACCCTAACCCTAACACTATCCTAGGCCTGATGCTAACCCTAACCCTAACCCTAACACTATCCTAGGGCTGATGCTAACCCTAAACCTAACACTATCCTAGGGCTGATGCTAACCCTAACCCTAACCCTAACACTATCCTAGGGCTGATGCTAACCCTAAACCTAACACTATCATAGGCCTGATGATAACCTTAACCCTAACCCTAACACTATCCTAGAGCTGATGCTAACCCTAAACCTAACACTATCCTAGGCCTGATGCTAACCCTAACCCTAACCCTAACACTATCCTAGGGCTGATGCTAACCCTAACCCTAACACTATCCTAGGGCTGATGCTAACCCTAACCGTAACCCTAACACTATCCTAGGGCTGATGCTAACCCTAACCCTAACACTATCCTAGGCCTGATGCTAACCCTAACCCTAACCCTAACACTATTCTAGGGCTGATGCAAACCCTAACCCTAACACTGTCCTAGGGCTGATGCTAACCCTAACCCTAACCCTAACACTATCCTAGGGCTGATGCTAACCCTAACGCTAACCCTAAAACTATCCTTGAACTGATGCTAACCCTAACCCTAACCCTAACACTATCCTAGGCCTGATGATAACCCTAACCCTAACCCTAACACTATCCTAGGGTTTATGTTAACCATAACCCTAACACTATCCTAGGGCTGATGCTAACCCTAACCCTAACACTATCCCCGGGCTGATGCTAACCCTAACCCTAACCCTAACACTATCCTAGGGCTGATGTTAACCCTAACCATAACACTATCCTAGGCCTGATGATAACCCTAACCCTAACCCTAACACTATCCTAGGGCTGATGCTAACCCTAACCCTAACACTATCCTTGGCCTGATGCTAACCCTAACCCTAACACTAACACTATCCTAGGCTGATGCTAACCCTAACCCTAACACTATCCTAGGGCTGATGCTAACCCTAACCCTAACCCTAACACTATCCTAGGCCTGATGCTAACCCTATCCCTAACCCTAACACTCTACTAGGGCTGAGGCTAACCCTAACCCTAACCCTAACACTATCCTAGGCCTGATGCTAACCCTATCCCTAACCCTAACACTCTCCTAGGGCTGAGACTAACCCTAACCCTAACACTATCCTAGGGCTGATGCTAACCCTAACCTTAACCCAAACACTATCCTAGGGTTGATGCTAACCCTAACCCTAACACTATTCTAAGCCTGGTGCTAACTCTAACTCTAACCCTAACACTATCCTAGGGCCGATGCTAACCCTAACCCTAATAATATCCTAGGGCTGATGCTAACACTAACCCTAACCCTAACACTATCCTAGGGCTGATGCTAACCCTAACCCTAACCCTAACACTATCCTAGGGCTGATGCTAACCCTAACCCTAACACTATCCTAGGCCTGATGATAACCCTAACCCTAACCCTAACACTATCCTAGGGCTGATGCAAACCCTAACCCTAACACTGTCCTAGGGCTGATGCTAACCCTAACCCTAACCCTAACACTATCCTAGGGCTGATGCTAACCCTAACGCTAACCCTAAAACTATCCTTGAACTGATGCTAACCCTAACCCTAACCCTAACACTATCCTAGGCCTGATGATAACCCTAACCCTAACCCTAACACTATCCTAGGGTTTATGTTAACCATAACCCTAACACTATCCTAGGGCTGATGCTAACCCTAACCCTACCACTATCCTTGGCCTGATGCTAACCCTAACCCTAACACTAACACTATCCTAGGCTGATGCTAACCCTAACCCTAACACTATCCTAGGGCTGATGCTAACCCTAACCCTAACCCTAACACTATCCTAGGCCTGATGCTAACCCTATCCCTAACCCTAACACTCTCCTAGGGCTGAGGCTAACCCTAACCCTAACCCTAACACTATCCTAGGCCTGATGCTAACCCTATCCCTTACCCTAACACTCTCCTAGGGCTGAGGCTAACCCTAACCCTAACACTATCCTAGGGCTGATGCTAACCCTAACCTTAACCCAAACACTATCCTAGGGTTGATGCTAACCCTAACCCTAACACTATTCTAAGCCTGGTGCTAACCCTAACTCTAACCCTAACACTATCCTAGGGCCGATGCTAACCCTAACCCTAATAATATCCTAGGGCTGATGCTAACACTAACCCTAACCCTAACACTATCCTAGGGCTGATGCTAACCCTAACCCTAACCCTAACACTATCCTAGGGCTGATGCTAACCCTAACCCTAACACTATCCTAGGCCTGATGATAACCCTAACCCTAACCCTAACACTATCCTAGGGCTGCTGCTAACCCTACCCTAACACTATCCTAGGCCTGATTCTAACCCTAACCCTAACCCTAACACTATCCTAGGGCTGATGATAAACTTAACCCTAACCCTAACACTATTTAGGGCTGATTCTAACCGTAACCCTAACACTATCCTAGGCCTGATGGTAACCCTAACCCTTACCCTAACACTATCCTAGGGCTGATGCTAAACCTAACCATAACCCTAACACTATCCTAGGGCTGATGCTAACCCTAACCCTAACCCTAACACTATCCTAGGGCTGATGCTAACCCTAACCCTAACACTATCCTAGGCCTGATGCTAACGCTAACCCTAACACTATCCTATGGCTTATGCTAACCCTAACCCTAACACTACCCTAGGGCTGATGCTAACCCTAACGCTAACCCTAACACTATCCTTGAACTGATGCTAACCCTAACCCTAACCCTAACACTATCCTAGGCCTGATGATAACCCTAACCCTAACCCTAACACTATCCTAGGGTTTATGTTAACCCTAACCCTAACACTATCCTAGGGCTGATGCTAACCCTAACCCTAACACTATCCTAGGGCTGATGCTAACCCTAACCCTAACCCTAACACTATCCTAGGGCTGATGCTAACCCTAACCCTAACACTATCCTAGGGCTGATGCTAACCCTAACCCTAACTCTAACACTATCATAGGGCTGATGCTACCCCTAACCCTAACACTATCCTAGGGCTGATGCTAACCCTAACCCTAACCCTAACATTATCCTAGGGCTGATGCTAACCCTAACCCTAACACTATCCTAGGGCTGATGCTAACCCTAACCCTAACACTATCCTAGGCCTGATGATAACCCTAACGCTAACCCTAACACTATCCTAGGGCTGATGCTAACCCTAACCCTAACACTATCCTAGGCCTGATGCTAACCCTAACCCTAACCCTAACACTATCCTAGGGCTGATGCTAACCCTAAACCTAACACTATCCTAGGGCTGATGCTAACCCTAACCCTAACCCTAACACTATCCTAGGGCTGATGCTAACCCTAAACATAACACTATCATAGGCCTGATAATAACCTTAACCCTAACCCTAACACTATCCTAGGGCTGATGCTAACCCTAAACCTAACACTATCCTAGGCCTGATGCTAACCCTAACCCTAACCCTAACACTATACTAGGGCTGATGCTAACCCTAACCCTAACACTATCCTAGGGCTGATGCTAACCCTAACCCTAACCCTAACACTATCCTAGGGCTCATACTAACCCTAACCCTAACACTATCCTAGGCCTGATGATAACCCTAACCCTAACCCTAACACTATCCTAGGGCTGATGCTAACCCTAACCCTAACACTGTCCTAGGGCTGATGCTAACCCTAACCCTAACCCTAACACTATCCTAGGGCTGATGCTAACCCTAACGCTAACCCTAAAACTATCCTTGAACTGATGCTAACCCTGACCCTAACCCTAACACTATCCTAGGCCTGATGATAACCCTAACCCTAACCCTAACCCTAACCCTAATACTATCCTAGGGTTGATGCTAACCCTAACCCTAACCCTAACACTATCCTAGGGCTGATGCTAACCCTAACACTAACACTATGCTAGGGCTGATGCTAACCCTAACCCTACCCCTAACACTATCCTAGGGCTGATGATAACCCTAACCCTAACGCTAACACTATCCTAGGGCTGAGGCTAACCTTAACCCTAACACTATCCTACGGCTGATGCTAACCCTAACCCTAACCCTAACACTATCCTAAGGCTGATGGTAACCCTAACACTAACACTATCCTAAGCCTGGTGCTAACCCTAACTCTAACCCTAACACTATCCTAGGGCTGATGCTAACCCTAACCCTAATAATATCCTAGGGCTGATGCTACCACTAACCCTAACGCTAACACTATCCTAGGGCTGATGCTAACCCTAACCCTAACCCTAACACTATCCTAGGGCTGATGCTAACCCTAACCCTAACACTATCCTAGGCCTGATGATAACCCTAACGCTAACCCTAACACTATCCTAGGGCTGATGCTAACCCTAACCCTAACACTATCCTAGGCCTGATGCTAACCCTAACCCTAACCCTAACACTATCCTAGGGCTGATGCTAACCCTAAACCTAACACTATCCTAGGGCTGATGCTAACCCTAACCCTAACCCTAACACTATCCTAGAGCTGATGCTAACCCTAACCCTAACACTATCATAGGCCTGATGATAACCTTAACCCTAACCCTAACACTATCCTAGGGCTGATGCTAACCCTAAACCTAACACTATCCTAGGCCTGATGCTAACCCTAACCCTAACCCTAACACTATCCTAGGGCTGATGCTAACCCTAACCCTAACCCTAACACTATCCTAAGGCTGATGCTAACCCTAACCCTAACACTGTCCTAGGGCTGATGCTAACCCTAACCCTAACCCTAACACTATCCTAGGGCTGATGCTAACCCTAACGCTAACCCTAAAACTATCCTTGAACTGATGCTAACCCTAACGCTAACCCTAACACTATCCTAGGCCTGATGATAACCCTAACCCTAACCCTAACACTATCCTAGGGTTTATGTTAACCATAACCCTAACACTATCCTAGGGCTGATGCTAACCCTAACCCTACCACTATCATGGGCCTGATGCTAACCCTAACCCTAACACTAACACTATCCTAGGGCTGATGCTAACCCTAAACCTAACACTAACCTAGGGCTGATATTAACCCTAACCCTAACCCTAACACTATCCTAGGGCTGATGCTAACCCTAACGCTAACCCTAACACTATCCTTGAACTAATGCTAACCCTAACCCTAACCCTAACACTATCCTAGGCCTGATGATAACCCTAACCCTAACCCTAACACTATCCTAGGGCTGATGCTAACCCTAACCCTAACACTATCCTAGGGGTGATGCTAACCCTAACCCTAACACTATCCTAGGCCTGATGATAACCCTAACCCTAACCCTAACACTATCCTAGGGCTGATGCTAACCCTAACCCTAACACTATCCTAGGGCTGATGCTAACCCTAACCCTAACCCTAACAGTATCCTAGGGCTGATGCTAACCCTAACCCTAACCCTAACACTATCCTAGGGCTGATTCTAACCGTAACCCTAACACTATCCTAGGCCTGATGCTAACCCTAACGCTAACCCTAACACTATCCTTGAACTGATGCTAACCCTAACCCTAACCCTAACACTATCCTAGGCCTGATGATAACCCTAACCCTAACCCTAACACTATCCTAGGGTTTATGTTAACCCTAACCCTAATACTATCCTAGGGCTCATGCTAACCCTAACCCTAACACTATCCTAGGGCTGATGCTAACCCTAACCCTAACCCTAACACTATCCTAGGGCTGATGCTAACCCTAACCCTAACACTATCCTAGGGCTGATGCTAACCCTAACCCTAACTCTAACACTATCATAGGGCTGATGCTACCCCTAACCCTAACACTATACTAGGGCTGATGCTAACCCTAACCCTAACCCTAACATTATCCTAGGGCTGATGCTAACCCTAACCCTAACACTATCCTAGGGCTGATGCTAACCCTACCCCTAACCCTAACACTATCCTAGGGCTGATGCTAACCCTAACCCTAACCCTAACACTATCCTAGAGCTGATGCTAACCCTAACCCTAACCCTAACCCTAACCCTAATACTATCCTAGGGCTGATGCTAACCCTAACCCTAACCCTAACACTATCCTAGGGCTGATGCTAACCCTAACACTAACACTATGCTAGGGCTGATGCTAACCCTAACCCTACCCCTAACACTATCCTAGGGCTGATGCTAACCCTAACCCTAACGCTAACACAATCCTAGGGCTGAGGCTAACCTTAACCCTAACACTATCCTACGGCTGATGCTAACCCTAACCCTAACCCTAACACTATCCTAAGGCTGATGGTAACCCTAACACTAACACTATCCTAAGCCTGGTGCTAACCCTAACTCTAACCCTAACACTATCCTAGGCCTGATGATAACCCTAACCCTAACCCTAACACTATCCTAGGCATGATGATAACCCTAACCCTAACCCTAACACTATCCTAGGGTTTATGTTAACCCTAACACTAACACTATCCTAGGGCTCATGCTAACCCTTACCCTAACACTATCCTAGGGCTGATGCTAACCCTAACCCTAACCCTAACACTATCCTAGGGCTGATGCTAACCCTAACCCTAACACTATCCTAGGGCTGATGCTAACCCTAACCCTAACTCTAACACTATCATAGGGCTGATGCTACCCCTAACCCTAACACTATCCTAGGGCTGATGCTAACCCTAACCCTAACCCTAACATTATCCTAGGGCTGATGCTAACCCTAACCCTAACACTATCCTAGGGCTGATGCTAACCCTAACCCTATCCCTAACACTATCCTAGGGCTGATGCTAACCCTAACCCTAACCCTAACACTATCCTAGAGCTGATGCTAACCCTAACCCTAACCCTAACCCTAATACTATCCTAGGGCTGATGCTAACCCTAACCCTAACCCTAACACTATCCTAGGGCTGATGCTAACCCTAACACTAACACTATGCTAGGGCTGATGCTAACCCTAACCCTACCCCTAACACTATCCTAGGGCTGATGCTAACCCTAACCCTAACGCTAACACTATCCTAGGGCTGAGGCTAACCTTAACCCTAACACTATCCTACGGCTGATGCTAACCCTAACCCTAACCCTAACACTATCCTAAGGCTGATGGTAACCCTAACACTAACACTATCCTAAGCCTGGTGCTAACCCTAACTCTAACCCTAACACTATCCTAGGGCTGATGCTAACCCTAACCCTAATAATATCCTAGGGCTGATGCTAACACTAACCCTAACGCTAACACTATCCTAGGGCTGATGCTAACCCTAACCCTAAACCTAACACTATCCTAGGGCTGTTGCTAACCCTAACCCTAACACTATCCTAGGCCTGAAGATAACCCTAACGCTAACCCTAACACTATCCTAGGGCTGATGCTAACCCTAACCCTAACACTATCCTAGGCCTGATGCTAACCCTAACCCTAACCCTAACACTATCCTAGGGCTGATGCTAACCCTAAACCTAACACTATCATAGGCCTGATGATAACCCTAACCCTAACCCTAACACTATCCTAGAGCTGATGCTAACCCTAACCCTAACCCTAACACTATCCTAGGGCTGATTCTAACCGTAACCCTAACACTATCCTAGGCCTGATGCTAACCCTATCCCTAACCCTAACACTTTCCTAGGGCTGAGACTAACCGTAACCCTAACACTATCCTAGGGCTGATGCTAAACCTAACCCTAACCCAAACACTATCCTAGGGTTGATGCTAACGCTAACCCTGACACTATCCTAGGGTTGATGCTAACCCTAACCCTATCCCTAACACTATCCTAGGGCTGATGCTAACCCTAACCCTAACACTATCCTAGTCCTGATGCTAACCCTAACCATAACCCTAACGCTATCCTAGGGCTGATGCCATCCCTAACCCTAACCCTAACAGTATCCTAGGGCTGATGCTAACCCCAACCCTAACCCTAACACTATCCTAGGGCTGATGCTAACCCTAACCCTAACAATATCCTAGGCCTGATCGTATCCATAAAACTAAACCTAACACTATCCTAGGGCTGATGCTAACCCTAACCCTAACCCTAACACTATCCTAGGGCTGATTCTAACCGTAACCCTAACACTATCGTAGGCCTGATACTAACACAAACCCGTACCCTAACAAAATCCTAGGGCTGATGCTAAACCTAACCATAACCCTAACACTATCCTAGGGCTGACGCTAAACCTATCCCTAACCCTAACACTATCCTAGGGCAGATGCTAACCCTAACACTAACACTATCCTAGGGCTGATGCTAACCCTAACCCTAACCCTAACACTATCCTAGGGCTGATGCTAACCCTAACCCTAACTCTAACAATATCTTAGGGCTGAGGCTAACCCTAACCCTAACACTATCCTACGGCTGATGCTAACCCTAACCCTAACACTAACACTATCCTAGGGCTGATGCTAACCATTACCCTAACACTATCCTAGGCATGATGCTAACCCTAACCCTAACCCTAACACTATCCTAGGGCTGATGCTAAACCTAACCCTAACACTATCCCAGGGCTGATGCTAACCCTAAGCCTAACCCTAACACTATCCTAGGGCTGATGCTAACCCTAACCCTAACACTATACTAGGCCTGATGATAACCCTAACCCTAACCCTAACACTATCCTAGGGCTGATTCTAACGCTAAACCTAACACTATCCTAGGGCTGATGCTAACCCTAACCCTAACCCTAACACTATCCTAGGGCTGATGCTAACCCTAACGCTAACCCTAACACTATCCTTGAACTGATGCTAACCCTAACCCTAACCCTAACACTATCCTAGGCCTGATGATAACCCTAACCCTAACCCTAACACTATCCTAGGGTTTATGTTAACCCTAACCCTAACACTATCCTAGGGCTGATGCTAACCCTAACCCTAAACCTAACACTATCCTAGGGTGGATGCTAACCCTAACCCTAACCCTAACACTATCCTAGGGATGATGCTAACCCTAACACTAACACTATCCTAGGGCTGATGCTAACCCTAACCCTAACCCTAACACTCTCCAAACGCTGATGCTAACCCTAACCCTAACCCTAACACTATCCTAGGGCTGATGCTAACCCTAACCCTAACACTATCCTAGGGCTGATGCTAACCCTAACCCTAACACTATCCTAGGGCTGATGCTAACCCTAACCCTAACCCTAACACTATCCTAGGGCTGATGCTAACCCTAACCCTAACCTATCCTAGGGCTGAGGCTAACCCTAACCCTAACCCTAAGACTATCCTAGGGCTGAGGCTAACCCTAACCCTAACACTATCCTAGGGCTGATGCTAACCCTAACCCTAATCCTAACACTATCCTAGGGCTGATGCTAACCCTAACCCTAACACTATCCTAGGGCTGATGCTAAGCCTAACCCTAACCCTAACTCTATCCCTGGGCTGATGCTAACCCTAACCCTAACACTATCCTAGGGCTGATGCTAACCCTAACCCTAACCCTAACACTATCCTAGGGCTGATGCTAACCCTAACCCTAACCCTAACACTATCCTAGAGCTGATGCTAACCCTAACGCTAACCCTAACCCTAACCCTAATACTATCCTAGGGCTGATGCTAACCCTAACCCTAACCCTAACACTATCTTAGGGCTGATGCTAACCCTAACACTAACACTATGCTAGGGCTGATGCTAACACTAACCCTAACCCTAACACTATCCTAGGGCTGATGCTAACCCTAACCCTAACCCTAACACTATCCTAGGGCTGATGCTAACCCTAACCCTAACACTATCCTAGGCCTGATGATAACCCTAACCCTAACCCTAACACTATCCTAGGGCTGATGCTAACCCTAACCCTAACACTATCCTAGGCCTGATGCTAACCCTAACCCTAACCCTAACACTATCCTAGGGCTGATGCTAACCCTAACCCTAACACTATCATAGGCCTGATGATAACCCTAACCCTAACCCTAACACTATCCTAGGGCTGATGCTAACCCTAACCCTAACACTATCCTAGGCCTGATGCTAACCCTAACACTAACCCTAACACTATCCTAGGGCTGATGCTAACCATAACCCTAACCCTAACACTATCCAAGGGCTGATGCTAACCCTAACCCTAACACTATCCTAGGCCTGATGATAACCCTAACCCTAACCCTAACACTATCCTAGGGCTGATGCTAACCCTAACCCTAACACTGTCCTAGGGCAGATGCTAACCCTAACCCTAACCCTAACACTATCCGAGGGCTGATGCTAACCCTAACGCTAACCCTAAAAATATCCTTGAACTGATGCTAACCCTAACCCTAACCCTAACACTATCCTAGGCCTGATGATAACCCTAACCCTAACCCTAACACTATCCTAGGGTTTATGTTAACCCTAACCCTAACACTATCCTAGGGCTGATGCTAACCCTAACCCTACCACTATCCTGGGCCTGATGCTAACCCTAACCCTAACACTAACACTATCCTAAGGGCTGATGCTAACCCTAACCCTAACACTATCCTAGGGCTGATGCTAACCCTAACCCTAACCCTAACACTATCCTAGGGCTGATGCTAACCCTAACGCTAACCCTAACACTATCCTTGAACTAATGCTAACCCTAACCCTAACCCTAACACTATCCTAGGCCTGATGATAACCCTAACCCTAACCCTAACACTATCCTATGGTTTATGTTAACCCTAACCCTAACATTATCCTAGGGCTGATGGTAACCCTAACCCTAACCCTAACACTATCCTATTGCTGATGCTAACCATAACACTAACACTATCCTAGGGCTGATGCGAACCCTAACCCTAACCCTAACACTATCCTAGGGCTGATGCTAACCCTAACCCTAACTCTAACACTATCTTAGGGCTGAGGCTAACCCTAACCCTAACACTATCCTACGGCTGATGCTAACCCTAACCTTAACCCTAACACTATCCTAGGGCTGATGCTAACCCTAAACCTAACACTATCATAGGCCTGATGATAACCCTAACCCTAACCCTAACACTATCCTAGAGCTGATGCTAACCCTAACCCTAACCCTAACACTATCCTAGGGCTGATTCTAACCGTAACCCTAACACTATCCTAGGCCTGATGCTAACCCTATCCCTAACCCTAACACTTTCCTAGGGCTGAGACTAACCGTAACCCTAACACTATCCTAGGGCTGATGCTAACCCTAACCCTAACCCAAACACTATCCTAGGGTTGATGCTAACGCTAACCCTGACACTATCCTAGGGTTGATGCTAACCCTAACCCTATCCCTAACACTATCCTAGGGCTGATGCTAACCCTAACCCTAACACTATCCTAGTCCTGATGCTAACCCTAACCATAACCCTAACGCTATCCTAGGGCTGATGCCATCCCTAACCCTAACCCTAACAGTATCCTAGGGCTGATGCTAACCCCAACCCTAACCCTAACACTATCCTAGGGCTGATGCTAACCCTAACCCTAACAATATCCTAGGCCTGATCGTATCCATAAAACTAAACCTAACACTATCCTAGGGCTGATGCTAACCCTAACCCTAACCCTAACACTATCCTAGGGCTGATTCTAACCGTAACCCTAACACTATCGTAGGCCTGATACTAACACAAACCCGTACCCTAACAAAATCCTAGGGCTGATGCTAAACCTAACCATAACCCTAACACTATCCTAGGGCTGACGCTAAACCTATCCCTAACCCTAACACTATCCTAGGGCAGATGCTAACCCTAACACTAACACTATCCTAGGGCTGATGCTAACCCTAACCCTAACCCTAACACTATCCTAGGGCTGATGCTAACCCTAACCCTAACTCTAACAATATCTTAGGGCTGAGGCTAACCCTAACCCTAACACTATCCTACGGCTGATGCTAACCCTAACCCTAACACTAACACTATCCTAGGGCTGATGCTAACCATTACCCTAACACTATCCTAGGCATGATGCTAACCCTAACCCTAACCCTAACACTATCCTAGGGCTGATGCTAAACCTAACCCTAACACTATCCCAGGGCTGATGCTAACCCTAAGCCTAACCCTAACACTATCCTAGGGCTGATGCTAACCCTAACCCTAACACTATACTAGGCCTGATGATAACCCTAACCCTAACCCTAACACTATCCTAGGGCTGATTCTAACGCTAAACCTAACACTATCCTAGGGCTGATGCTAACCCTAACCCTAACCCTAACACTATCCTAGGGCTGATGCTAACCCTAACGCTAACCCTAACACTATCCTTGAACTGATGCTAACCCTAACCCTAACCCTAACACTATCCTAGGCCTGATGATAACCCTAACCCTAACCCTAACACTATCCTAGGGTTTATGTTAACCCTAACCCTAACACTATCCTAGGGCTGATGCTAACCCTAACCCTAAACCTAACACTATCCTAGGGTGGATGCTAACCCTAACCCTAACCCTAACACTATCCTAGGGATGATGCTAACCATAACACTAACACTATCCTAGGGCTGATGCTAACCCTAACCCTAACCCTAACACTCTCCAAACGCTGATGCTAACCCTAACCCTAACCCTAACACTATCCTAGGGCTGATGCTAACCCTAACCCTAACACTATCCTAGGGCTGATGCTAACCCTAACCCTAACACTATCCTAGGGCTGATGCTAACCCTAACCCTAACCCTAACACTATCCTAGGGCTGATGCTAACCCTAACCCTAACCTATCCTAGGGCTGAGGCTAACCCTAACCCTAACCCTAAGACTATCCTAGGGCTGAGGCTAACCCTAACCCTAACACTATCCTAGGGCTGATGCTAACCCTAACCCTAATCCTAACACTATCCTAGGGCTGATGCTAACCCTAACCCTAACACTATCCTAGGGCTGATGCTAAGCCTAACCCTAACCCTAACTCTATCCCTGGGCTGATGCTAACCCTAACCCTAACACTATCCTAGGGCTGATGCTAACCCTAACCCTAACCCTAACACTATCCTAGGGCTGATGCTAACCCTAACCCTAACCCTAACACTATCCTAGAGCTGATGCTAACCCTAACGCTAACCCTAACCCTAACCCTAATACTATCCTAGGGCTGATGCTAACCCTAACCCTAACCCTAACACTATCCTAGGGCTGATGCTAACCCTAACACTAACACTATGCTAGGGCTGATGCTAACACTAACCCTAACCCTAACACTATCCTAGGGCTGATGCTAACCCTAACCCTAACCCTAACACTATCCTAGGGCTGATGCTAACCCTAACCCTAACACTATCCTAGGCCTGATGATAACCCTAACCCTAACCCTAACACTATCCTAGGGCTGATGCTAACCCTAACCCTAACACTATCCTAGGCCTGATGCTAACCCTAACCCTAACCCTAACACTATCCTAGGGCTGATGCTAACCCTAACCCTAACACTATCATAGGCCTGATGATAACCCTAACCCTAACCCTAACACTATCCTAGGGCTGATGCTAACCCTAACCCTAACACTATCCTAGGCCTGATGCTAACCCTAACACTAACTCTAACACTATCCTAGGGCTGATGCTAACCATAACCCTAACCCTAACACTATCCAAGGGCTGATGCTAACCCTAACCCTAACACTATCCTAGGCCTGATGATAACCCTAACCCTAACCCTAACACTATCCTAGGGCTGATGCTAACCCTAACCCTAACACTGTCCTAGGGCAGATGCTAACCCTAACCCTAACCCTAACACTATCCGAGGGCTGATGCTAACCCTAACGCTAACCCTAAAAATATCCTTGAACTGATGCTAACCCTAACCCTAACCCTAACACTATCCTAGGCCTGATGATAACCCTAACCCTAACCCTAACACTATCCTAGGGTTTATGTTAACCCTAACCCTAACACTATCCTAGGGCTGATGCTAACCCTAACCCTACCACTATCCTGGGCCTGATGCTAACCCTAACCCTAACACTAACACTATCCTAAGGGCTGATGCTAACCCTAACCCTAACACTATCCTAGGGCTGATGCTAACCCTAACCCTAACCCTAACACTATCCTAGGGCTGATGCTAACCCTAACGCTAACCCTAACACTATCCTTGAACTAATGCTAACCCTAACCCTAACCCTAACACTATCCTAGGCCTGATGATAACCCTAACCCTAACCCTAACACTATCCTATGGTTTATGTTAACCCTAACCCTAACACTATCCTAGGGCTGATGGTAACCCTAACCCTAACCCTAACACTATCCTATTGCTGATGCTAACCATAACACTAACACTATCCTAGGGCTGATGCGAACCCTAACCCTAACCCTAACACTATCCTAGGGCTGATGCTAACCCTAACCCTAACTCTAACACTATCTTAGGGCTGAGGCTAACCCTAACCCTAACACTATCCTACGGCTGATGCTAACCCTAACCTTAACCCTAACACTATCCTAGGGCTGATGCTAACCCTAACCCTAACACTATCCTAGGCCTGATGCTAACTCTAACGCTAACCCTAACACTATCCTAGGGCTGATGCTAACCCTAACGGTAACATTAACACTATCCTTGAACTGATGCTAACCATAACCTTAACCCTAACACTATCCTAGGCCTGATAATAACCCTAACCCTAACCCTAACACTATCCCAGGGTTTATGTTAACCCTAACCCTAACACTATCCTAGGGCTGAAGCTAACCCTAACCCTAAACCTAACACTATCCTAGGGCGGATGCTAACCCTAACCCTAACCCTAACACTATCCTAGGGCTGATGCTAACCCTAACACTAACACTATCCTAGGGCTGATGCTAACCCTAAATCTAACCCTAACACTCTCCAAACGCTGATGCTAACCCTAACCCTAACCCTAACACTATCCTAGGGCTGATGCTAACCCTAACCCTAACACTATCCTAGGGCTGATGCTAACCCTAACCCTAACCCTAACAGTATCCTAGGGCTGATGCTAACCCTCACGCTAACACTATCCTTGGGCTGATGCTAACCCTAACCCTAACCCTAACACTATCCTAGGGCTGATGCTAACCCTAACCCTAAAACTATCCTAGGGCTGATGCTAACCCTAACCCTAACCCTAACACTATCCTAGGGCTGATGCTAACCCTAACCCTAACAGTATCCTAGGGCTGATGCTAACCCTAACCCTAACCCTAACACTATCCTAGGGCTGATGCTAACCCTAACCCTAACACTATCCTAGGGCTGATGCTAACCCTAACCCTAACTCTAACACTATCCTAGGGCTGATGGTAACCCTAACCCTAACACTATCCTAGGGCTGATGCTACCCCTAACCCTAACCCTAACACTATCCTAGAGCTGATGCTAACGCTAACCCTAACCCTTACCCTAACCCTAATACTATCCTAGGGCTGATGCTAACCCTAACCCTAACCCTAACACTATCCTAGGGCTGATGCTAACCCTAACCCTAACACTATCATAGGCCTGATGATAACCCTAACAGTAACCCTAACACTATCCTAGGGCTGATGCTAACCCTAACCCTAACACTATCGTAGGCCTGATGCTAACCCTAACCCTAACCCTAACACTATCCTAGGGCTGATGCTAACCCTAACCCTAACACTATCCTAGGGCTGATGCTAACCCTAACCCTAACCCTAACACTATCCTAGTGCTGATGCTAACCCTAACACTAACACTATCCTAGGCCTGATGATAACCCTAACCCTAACCCTAACACTATCCTAGGGCTGATGCTAACCCTAACCCTAACCCTAACACTATCCTAGGGCTGATGCTAACCCTAACGCTAACCCTAAAACTATCCTTGAACTGATGCTAACCCTAACCCTAACCCTAACACTATCCTAGGCCTGATGATAACCCTAAGCCTAACCCTAACACTATCCTAGGGTTTATGTTAACCCTAACCCTAACACTATCCTAGGGCTGATGCTAACCCTAACCCTACCACTATCCTGGGCCTGATGCTAACCCTAACACTAACACTAACACTATCCTAGGGCTGATGCTAACACTAACCCTAACACTATCCTAGGGCTGATGATAACCCTAACCCTAACCCTAACACTATCCTAGGGTTTATGTTAACCCTAACCCTAACACTATCCTAGGGCTGATGCTAACCCTAACCCTAACCCTAACACTATCCTAGGGCTGATGCTAACCCTAAGCCTAACTCTAACACTATCTTAGTGCTGAGGCTAACCCTAACGCTAACACTATCCTACGGCTGATGCTAACCCTAACCTTAACCCTAACACTATCCTAGGGCTGATGCTTACCCTAACCCTAACACTATCCTAGGCCTGATGCTAACCCTAACCCTAATCTTAACACTATCCTAGGGCTGATGCTAACCCTAACCGTAACACTACCCTAGGGCTGATGCTAACCCTAACCCTAACCCTAACACTATCCTGGGGCTGATGCTAACCCCAACCCTAACACTATCCTAGGCCTGATGATAACCCTAACCCTAACCCTAACACTATCCTAGGGCTGATGCTAACCGTAACCCTAACACTATCCTAGGCCTGATGCTAACCCTAACCCTTACCCTAACACTATCCTAGGGCTGATGCTAAACCTAACCATAACCCTAACACTATCCTAGGGCTGATGCTAACCCTAACCCTAACCCTAACACTATCCTAGGCCTGATGCTAACCCTAACCCTAACACTATTCTAGGCCTGATGCTAACCCTAACCCTAACACTATCCTAGGCCTGATGCTAACCCTAACCCTAACCCTAACACTAACCTAGGCCTGATGCTAACCCTATCCCTAACCCTAACACTCTCCTAGGGCTGAGGCTAACCCTAACCCTAACACTATCCTACGGCTGATGCTAACCCTAACCCTAACCCAAAAACTATCCTAGGGTTGATGCGAAACCTAACCCTAACACTATCGTAGGGCTGATGCTAATCCTAACCCTAACCCTAACACTATCCTTGGGCTGATGCTAACCCTAACCCTAACACTATCCTGGGCCTGATGATAACCCTAACCCTAACCCTAACACTATCCTAGGGCTGATGCTAACCCTAACCCTAACACTATCCTAGGCCTGATGCTAACCCTAACCCTAACCCTAACACTATCCTAGGGCTGATGCTAACCCTAACCCTAACACTATCATAGGCCTGATGATAACCCTAACCCTAACCCTAACACTATCCTAGGGCTGATGCTAACCCTAACCCTAACACTATCCTAGGCCTGATGCTAACCCTAACACTAACCCTAACACTATCCTAGGGCTGATGCTAACCATAACACTAACCCTAACACTATCCAAGGGCTGATGCTAACCCTAACCCTAACACTATCCTAGGCCTGATGATAACCCTAACCCTAACCCTAACACTATCCTAGGGCTGATGCTAACCCTAACCCTAACACTGTCCTAGGGCAAATGCTAACCCTAACCCTAACCCTAACACTATCCGAGGGCTGATGCTAACCCTAACGCTAACCCTAAAAATATCCTTGAACTGATGCTAACCCTAACCCTAACCCTAACACTATCCTAGGCCTGATGATAACCCTATCCCTAACCCTAACACTATCCTAGGGTTTATGTTAACCCTAACCCTAACACTATCCTAGGGCTGATGCTAACCCTAACCCTACCACTATCCTGGGCCTGATGCTAACCCTAACCCTAACACTAACACTATCCTAAGGGCTCATGCTAACCCTAACCCTAACACTATCCTAGGGCTGATGCTAACCCTAACCCTAACCCTAACACTATCCTAGGGCTGATGCTAACCCTAACGCTAACCCTAACACTATCCTTGAACTAATGCTAACCCTAACCCTAACCCTAACACTATCCTAGGCCTGATGATAACCCTAACCCTAACCCTAACACTATCCTATGGTTTATGTTAACCCTAACCCTAACACTATCCTAGGGCTGATGGTAACCCTAACCCTAACCCTAACACTATCCTAGGGCTGATGCTAACCATAACACTAACACTATCCTAGGGCTGATGCGAACCCTAACCCTAACCCTAACACTATCCTAGGGCTGATGCTAACCCTAACCCTAACTCTAACACTATCTTAGGGCTGAGGCTAACCCTAACCCTAACACTATCCTACGGCTGATGCTAACCCTAACCCTAACACTATCCTAGGCCTGATGCTAACCCTAATGCTAACCCTAACACTATCCTAGGGCTGATGCTAACCCTAACCCTAACACTATCCTAGGGCTGATGCTAACCCTAACCCTAACCTTAACACTATCCTAAGGCTGATGCTAACCCTAACCCTAACACTATCCTAGGCCTGATGATAACCCTAACCCTAACCCTAACACTATCCTAGGGCTGAAGCTAAACCTAACCCTAACCCTAACACTATCCTAGGGCTGATGCTAACCCTAACGCTAACCCTAAAACTATCCTTGAACTGATGCTAACCCTAACCCTAACCCTAACACTATCCTAGGCCTGATGATAACCCTAAGCCTAACCCTAACACTATCCTAGGGTTTATGTTAACCCTAACCCTAACACTATCCTAGGGCTGATGCTAACCCTAACCCTACCACTATCCTGGGCCTGATGCTAACCCTAACACTAACACTAACACTATCCTAGGGCTGATGCTAACACTAACCCTAACACTATCCTAGGGCTGATGATAACCCTAACCCTAACCCTAACACTATCCTAGGGTTTATGTTAACCCTAACCCTAACACTATCCTAGGGCTGATGCTAACCCTAACCCTAACCCTAACACTATCCTAGGGCTGATGCTAACCCTAAGCCTAACTCTAACACTATCTTAGTGCTGAGGCTAACCCTAACGCTAACACTATCCTACGGCTGATGCTAACCCTAACCTTAACCCTAACACTATCCTAGGGCTGATGCTTACCCTAACCCTAACACTATCCTAGGCCTGATGCTAACCCTAACCCTAATCTTAACACTATCCTAGGGCTGATGCTAACCCTAACCGTAACACTACCCTAGGGCTGATGCTAACCCTAACCCTAACCCTAACACTATCCTGGGGCTGATGCTAACCCCAACCCTAACACTATCCTAGGCCTGATGATAACCCTAACCCTAACCCTAACACTATCCTAGGGCTGATGCTAACCGTAACCCTAACACTATCCTAGGCCTGATGCTAACCCTAACCCTTACCCTAACACTATCCTAGGGCTGATGCTAAACCTAACCATAACCCTAACACTATCCTAGGGCTGATGCTAACCCTAACCCTAACCCTAACACTATCCTAGGCCTGATGCTAACCCTAACCCTAACACTATTCTAGGCCTGATGCTAACCCTAACCCTAACACTATCCTAGGCCTGATGCTAACCCTAACCCTAACCCTAACACTATCCTAGGCCTGATGCTAACCCTATCCCTAACCCTAACACTCTCCTAGGGCTGAGGCTAACCCTAACCCTAACACTATCCTACGGCTGATGCTAACCCTAACCCTAACCCAAAAACTATCCTAGGGTTGATGCGAAAACTAACCCTAACACTATCGTAGGGCTGATGCTAATCCTAACCCTAACCCTAACAGTATCCTTGGGCTGATGCTAACCCTAACCCTAACACTATCCTGGGCCTGATGATAACCCTAACCCTAACCCTAACACTATCCTAGGGCTCATGCTAACCCTAACCCTAACACTATCCTAGGCCTGATGCTAACCCTAACCCTAACCCTAACACTATCCTAGGGCTGATGCTAACCCTAACCCTAACACTATCATAGGCCTGATGATAACCCTAACCCTAACCCTAACACTATCCTAGGGCTGATGCTAACCCTAACCCTAACACTATCCTAGGCCTGATGCTAACCCTAACACTAACCCTAACACTATCCTAGGGCTGATGCTAACCATAACACTAACCCTAACACTATCCAAGGGCTGATGCTAACCCTAACCCTAACACTATCCTAGGCCTGATGATAACCCTAACCCTAACCCTAACACTATCCTAGGGCTGATGCTAACCCTAACCCTAACACTGTCCTAGGGCAAATGCTAACCCTAACCCTAACCCTAACACTATCCGAGGGCTGATGCTAACCCTAACGCTAACCCTAAAAATATCCTTGAACTGATGCTAACCCTAACCCTAACCCTAACACTATCCTAGGCCTGATGATAACCCTATCCCTAACCCTAACACTATCCTAGGGTTTATGTTAACCCTAACCCTAACACTATCCTAGGGCTGATGCTAACCCTAACCCTACCACTATCCTGGGCCTGATGCTAACCCTAACCCTAACACTAACACTATCCTAAGGGCTGATGCTAACCCTAACCCTAACACTATCCTAGGGCTGATGCTAACCCTAACCCTAACCCTAACACTATCCTAGGGCTGATGCTAACCCTAACGCTAACCCTAACACTATCCTTGAACTAATGCTAACCCTAACCCTAACCCTAACACTATCCTAGGCCTGATGATAACCCTAACCCTAACCCTAACACTATCCTATGGTTTATGTTAACCCTAACCCTAACACTATCCTAGGGCTGATGCTAACCCTAACC
Source organism: Lemur catta (assembly GCF_020740605.2). NCBI lineage: Eukaryota > Metazoa > Chordata > Mammalia > Primates > Lemuridae > Lemur > Lemur catta. Next base: position 1,685,457 of record NW_025423853.1, on the reverse strand, counting down.
CTAACCCTAACACTATCCTAGGGCTGATGCTAACCATAACACTAACACTATCCTAGGGCTGATGCGAACCCTAACCCTAACCCTAACACTATCCTAGGGCTGATGCTAACCCTAACCCTAACTCTAACACTATCTTAGGGCTGAGGCTAACCCTAACCCTAACACTATCCTACGGCTGATGCTAACCCTAACCCTAACACTATCCTAGGCCTGATGCTAACCCTAATGCTAACCCTAACACTATCCTAGGGCTGATGCTAACCCTAACCCTAACACTATCCTAGGGCTGATGCTAACCCTAACCCTAACCCTAACACTATCCTAAGGCTGATGCTAACCCTAACCCTAACACTATCCTAGGCCTGATGATAACCCTAACCCTAACCCTAACACTATCCTAGGGCTGAAGCTAAACCTAACCCTAACCCTAACACTATCCTAGGGCTGATGCTAACCCTAACCCTAACCCTAACACTATCCTAGGGCTGATGCTAACCCTAACGGTAACATTAACACTATCCTTGAACTGATGCTAACCATAACCTTAACGCTAACACTATCCTAGGCCTGATAATAACCCTAACCCTAACCCTAACACTATCCTAGGGTTTATGTTAACCCTAACCCTAACACTATCCTAGGGCTGAAGCTAACCCTAACCCTAAACCTAACACTATCCTAGGGCGGATGCTAACCCTAACCCTAACCCTAACACTATCCTAGGGCTGATGCTAACCCTAACACTAACACTATCCTAAGGGCTGATGCTAACCCTAACCCTAACACTATCCTAGGGCTGATGCTAACCCTAACCCTAACCCTAACACTATCCTAGGGCTGATGCTAACCCTAACGCTAACCCTAACACTATCCTTGAACTAATGCTAACCCTAACCCTAACCCTAACACTATCCTAGGCCTGATGATAACCCTAACCCTAACCCTAACACTATCCTATGGTTTATGTTAACCCTAACCCTAACACTATCCTAGGGCTGATGGTAACCCTAACCCTAACCCTAACACTATCCTATTGCTGATGCTAACCATAACACTAACACTATCCTAGGGCTGATGCGAACCCTAACCCTAACCCTAACACTATCCTAGGGCTGATGCTAACCCTAACCCTAACTCTAACACTATCTTAGGGCTGAGGCTAACCCTAACCCTAACACTATCCTACGGCTGATGCTAACCCTAACCTTAACCCTAACACTATCCTAGGGCTGATGCTAACCCTAACCCTAACACTATCCTAGGCCTGATGCTAACCCTAACGCTAACCCTAACACTATCCTAGGGCTGATGCTAACCCTAACCCTAACACTATCCTAGGGCTGATGCTAACCCTAACCCTAACCCTAACACTATCCTAAGGCTGATGCTAACCCTAACCCTAACACTATCCTAGGCCTGGTGATAACCCTAACCCTAACCCTAACACTATCCTAGGGCTGAAGCTAAACCTAACCCTAACCCTAACACTATCCTAGGGCTGATGCTAACCCTAACCCTAACCCTAACACTATCCTAGGGCTGATGCTAACCCTAACGGTAACATTAACACTATCCTTGAACTGATGCTAACCATAACCTTAACCCTAACACTATCCTAGGCCTGATAATAACCCTAACCCTAACCCTAACACTATCCTAGGGTTTATGTTAACCCTAACCCTAACACTATCCTAGGGCTGAAGCTAACCCTAACCCTAAACCTAACACTATCCTAGGGCGGATGCTAACCCTAACCCTAACCCTAACACTATCCTAGGGCTGATGCTAACCCTAACACTAACACTATCCTAGGGCTGATGCTAACCCTAAATCTAACCCTAACACTCTCCAAACGCTGATGCTAACCCTAACCCTAACCCTAACACTATCCTAGGGCTGATGCTAACCCTAACCCTAACACTATCCTAGGGCTGATGCTAACCCTAACCCTAACCCTAACAGTATCCTAGGGCTGATGCTAACCCTCACGCTAACACTATCCTTGGGCTGATGCTAACCCTAACCCTAACCCTAACACTATCCTAGGGCTGATGCTAACCCTAACCCTAAAACTATCGTAGGGCTGATGCTAACCCTAACCCTAACCCTAACACTATCCTAGGGCTGATGCTAACCCTAACCCTAACAGTATCCTAGGGCTGATGCTAACCCTAACCCTAACCCTAACACTATCCTAGGGCTGATGCTAACCCTAACCCTAACACTATCCTAGGGCTGATGCTAACCCTAACCCTAACTCTAACACTATCCTAGGGCTGATGCTAACCCTAACCCTAACACTATCCTAGGGCTGATGCTAACCCTAACCCTAACCCTAACACTATCCTAGAGCTGATGCTAACGCTAACCCTAACCCTAACCCTAACCCTAATACTATCCTAGGGCTGATGCTAACCCTAACCCTAACCCTAACACTATCCTAGGGCTGATGCTAACCCTAACCCTAACACTATCATAGGCCTGATGATAACCCTAACAGTAACCCTAACACTATCCTATGGCTGATGCTAACCCTAACCCTAACACTATCGTAGGCCTGATGCTAACCCTAACCCTAACCCTAACACTATCCTAGGGCTGATGCTAACCCTAACCCTAACACTATCCTAGGGCTGATGCTAACCCTAACCCTAACCCTAACACTATCCTAGTGCTGATGCTAACCCTAACACTAACACTACCCTAGGCCTGATGATAACCCTAACCCTAACCCTAACACTATCCTAGGGCTGATGCTAACCCTAACCCTAACCCTAACACTATCCTAGGGCTGATGCTAACCCTAACGCTAACCCTAAAACTATCCTTGAACTGATGCTAACCCTAACCCTAACCCTAACACTATCCTAGGCATGATGATAACCCTAAGCCTAACCCTAACACTATCCTAGGGTTTATGTTAACCCTAACCCTAACACTATCCTAGGGCTGATGCTAACCCTAACCCTACCGCTATCCTAGGGCTGATGCTAACCCTAACCCTAACCCTAACACTATCCTAGGGCTGATGCTAACCCTAAGCCTAACTCTAACACTATCTTAGTGCTGAGGCTAACCCTAACGCTAAAACTATCCTACGGCTGATGCTAACCCTAACCTTAACCCTAACACTATCCTAGGGCTGATGCTTACCCTAACCCTAACACTATCCTAGGCCTGATGCTAACCCTAACCCTAATCTTAACACTATCCTAGGGCTGATGCTAACCCTAACCGTAACACTACCCTAGGGCTGATGCTAACCCTAACCCTAACCCTAACACTATCCTAGGGCTGATGCTAACCCTAACCCTAACACTATCCTAGGCCTGATGATAACCCTAACCCTAACCCTAACACTATCCTAGGGCTGATGCTAACCGTAACCCTAACACTATCCTAGGCCTGATGCTAACCCTAACCCTTACCCTAACACTATCCTAGGGCTGATGCTAAACCTAACCATAACACTAACACTATCCTAGGGCTGATGCTAACCCTAACCCTAACCCTAACACTATCCTAGGCCTGATGCTAACCCTAACCCTAACACTATTCTAGGCCTGATGCTAACCCTAACCCTAACACTATCCTAGGCCTGATGCTAACCCTAACCCTAACCCTAACACTATCCTAGGCCTGATGCTAACCCTATCCCTAACCCTAACACTCTCCTAGGGCTGAGGCTAACCCTAACCCTAACACTATCCTACGGCTGATGCTAACCCTAACCCTAACCCAAAAACTATCCTAGGGTTGATGCTAAACCTAACCCTAACACTATTGTAGGGCTGATGCTAACCCTAACCCTAACCCTAACACTATCCTTGGGCTGATGCTAACCCTAACCCTAACACTATCCTGGGCCTGATGATAACCCTAACCCTAACCCTAACACTATCCTAGGGCTGATGCTAACCCTAACCCTAACACTATCCTAGGCCTGATTCTAACCCTAACCCTAACCCTAACACTATCCTAGGGCTGATGGTAACCCTAACCCTAACACTATCATAGGCCTGATGATAACCCTAACCCTAACCCTAACACTATCCTAGGGCTGATGCTAACCCTAACCCTACCACTATCCTGGGCCTGATGCTAACCCTAACCCTAACACTAACACTATCCTAAGGGCTGATGCTAACCCTAACCCTAACACTATCCTAGGGCTGATGCTAACCCTAACCCTAACCCTAACACTATCCTAGGGCTGATGCTAACCCTAACGCTAACCCTAACACTATCCTTGAACTAATGCTAACCCTAACCCTAACCCTAACACTACCCTAGGCCTGATGATAACCCTAACCCTAACCCTAACACTATCCTATGGTTTATGTTAACCCTAACCCTAACACTATACTAGGGCTGATGGTAACCCTAACCCTAACCCTAACACTATCCTAGGGCTGATGCTAACCATAACACTAACACTATCCTAGGGCTGATGCGAACCCTAACCCTAACCCTAACACTATCCTAGGGCTGATGCTAACCCTAACCCTAACTCTAACACTATCTTAGGGCTGAGGCTAACCCTAACCCTAACACTATCCTACGGCTGATGCTAACCCTAACCTTAACCCTAACACTATCCTAGGGCTGATGCTAACCCTAACCCTAACACTATCCTAGGCCTGATGCTAACCCTAACGCTAACCCTAACACTATCCTAGGGCTGATGCTAACCCTAACCCTAACACTATCCTAGGGCTGATGCTAACCCTAACCCTAACCCTAACACTATCCTAAGGCTGATGCAAACCCTAACCCTAACACTATCCTAGGCCTGATGATAACCCTAACCCTAACCCTAACACTATCCTAGGGCTGAAGCTAAACCTAACCCTAACCCTAACACTATCCTAGGGCTGATGCTAACCCTAACCCTAACCCTAACACTATCCTAGGGCTGATGGTAACCCTAACGGTAACATTAACACTATCCTTGAACTGATGCTAACCATAACCTTAACCCTAACACTATCCTAGGCCTGATAATAACCCTAACCCTAACCCTAACACTATCCTAGGGTTTATGTTAACCCTAACCCTAACACTATCCTAGGGCTGAAGCTAACCCTAACCCTAACCCTAACACTATCCTAGGGCGGATGCTAACCCTAACCCTAACCCTAACACTATCCTAGGGCTGATGCTAACCCTAACACTAACACTATCCTAGGGCTGATGCTAACCCTAAATCTAACCCTAACACTCTCCAAACGCTGATGCTAACCCTAACCCTAACCCTAACACTATCCTAGGGCTGATGCTAACCCTAACCCTAACACTATCCTAGGGCTGATGCTAACCCTAACCCTAACCCTAACAGTATCCTAGGGCTGATGCTAACCCTCACGCTAACACTATCCTTGGGCTGATGCTAACCCTAACCCTAACCCTAACACTATCCTAGGGCTGATGCTAACCCTAACCCTAAAACTATCCTAGGGCTGATGCTAACCCTAACCCTAACCCTAACACTATCCTAGGGCTGATGCTAACCCTAACCCTAACAGTATCCTAGGGCTGATGCTAACCCTAACCCTAACCCTAACACTATCCTAGGGCTGATGCTAACCCTAACCCTAACACTATCCTAGGGCTGATGCTAACCCTAACCCTAACTCTAACACTATCCTAGGGCTGATGCTAACCCTAACCCTAACACTATCCTAGGGCTGATGCTAACCCTAACCCTAACCCTAACACTATCCTAGAGCTGATGCTAACGCTAACCCTAACCCTAACCCTAACCCTAATACTATCCTAGGGCTGATGCTAACCCTAACCCTAACCCTAACACTATCCTAGGGCTCATGCTAACCCTAACCCTAACACTATCATAGGCCTGATGATAACCCTAACAGTAACCCTAACAGTATCCTAGGGCTGATGCTAACCCTAACCCTAACACTACCGTAGGCCTGATGCTAACCCTAACCCTAACCCTAACACTATCCTAGGGCTGATGCTAACCCTAACCCTAACACTATCCTAGGGCTGATGCTAACCCTAACCCTAACCCTAACACTATCCTAGTGCTGATGCTAACCCTAACACTAACACTATCCTAGGCCTGATGATAACCCTAACCCTAACCCTAACACTATCCTAGGGCTGATGCTAACCCTAACCCTAACCCTAACACTATCCTAGGGCTGATGCTAACCCTAACGCTAACCCTAAAACTATCCTTGAACTGATGCTAACCCTAACCCTAACCCTAACACTATCCTAGGCCTGATGATAACCCTAAGCCTAACCCTAACACTATCCTAGGGTTTATGTTAACCCTAACCCTAACACTATCCTAGGGCTGATGCTAACCCTAACCCTACCACTATCCTGGGCCTGATGCTAACCCTAACACTAACACTAACACTATCCTAGGGCTGATGCTAACACTAACCCTAACACTATCCTAGGGCTGATGATAACCCTAACCCTAACCCTAACACTATCCTAGGGTTTATGTTAACCCTAACCCTAACACTATCCTAGGGCTGATGCTAACCCTAACCCTAACCCTAACACTATCCTAGGGCTGATGCTAACCCTAAGCCTATCTCTAACACTATCTTTGTGCTGAGGCTAACCCTAACGCTAACACTATCCTACGGCTGATGCTAACCCTAACCTTAACCCTAACACTATCCTAGGGCTGATGCTTACCCTAACCCTAACACTATCCTAGGCCTGATGCTAACCCTAACCCTAATCTTAACACTATCCTAGGGCTGATGCTAACCCTAACCGTAACACTACCCTAGGGCTGATGCTAATCCTAACCCTAACCCTAACACTATCCTAGGGCTGATGCTAACCCTAACCCTAACACTATCCTAGGCCTGATGATAACCCTAACCCTAACCCTAACACTATCCTAGGGCTGATGCTAACCGTAACCCTAACACTATCGTAGGCCTGATGCTAACCCTAACCCTTACCCTAACACTATCCTAGGGCTGATGCTAAACCTAACCATAACCCTAACACTATCCTAGGGCTGATGCTAACCCTAACCCTAACCCTAACACTATCCTAGGCCTGATGCTAACCCTAACCCTAACACTATCCTAGGCCTGATGCTAACCCTAACCCTAACACTATCCTAGGCCTGATGCTAACCCTAACCCTAACCCTAACACTATCCTAGGCCTGATGCTAACCCTATCCCTAAGCCTAACACTCTCCTATGGCTGAGGCTAACCCTAACCGTAACACTATCCTACGGCTGATGCTAACCCTAACCCTAACCCAAAAACTATCCTAGGGTTGATGCTAAACCTAACCCTAACACTATCGTAGGGCTGATGCTAACCCTAACCCTAACCCTAACACTATCCTTGGGCTGATGCTAACCCTAACCCTAACACTATCCTGGGCCTGATGCTAACCCTAACCCTAACCCTAACACTATCCTAGGGCTGATGCTAACCCTAACCCTAACAATATCCTAGGCCTGATGATATCCCTAACCCTAAACCTAACACTATCCTAGGGCTGATGCTAACCCTAACCCTAACCCTAACACTATCCTAGGGCTGATTCTAACCGTATCCCTAACACTATCCTAGGCCTGATGCTAACCCTAACCCTAACCCTAACACTATCCTAGGCCTGATGCTAACCCTATCCCTAACCCTAACACTTTCCTAGGGCTGAGATTAACCCTAACCCTAACACTATCCTAGGGCTGATGCTAACCCTAACCCTAACCCTAACACTATCCTAGGGCTGATGCTAACCCTAACGCTAACCCTAACACTATCCTTGAACTAATGCTAACCCTAACCCTAACCCTAACACTATCCTAGGCCTGATGATAACCCTAACCCTAACCCTAACACTATCCTATGGTTTATGTTAACCCTAACCCTAACACTATCCTAGGGCTGATGGTAACCCTAACCCTAACCCTAACACTATCCTATTGCTGATGCTAACCATAACACTAACACTATCCTAGGGCTGATGCGAACCCTAACCCTAACCCTAACACTATCCTAGGGCTGATGCTAACCCTAACCCTAACTCTAACACTATCTTAGGGCTGAGGCTAACCCTAACCCTAACACTATCCTACGGCTGATGCTAACCCTAACCTTAACCCTAACACTATCCTAGGGCTGATGCTAACCCTAACCCTAACACTATCCTAGGCCTGATGCTAACTCTAACGCTAACCCTAACACTATCCTAGGGCTGATGCTAACCCTAACGGTAACATTAACACTATCCTTGAACTGATGCTAACCATAACCTTAACCCTAACACTATCCTAGGCCTGATAATAACCCTAACCCTAACCCTAACACTATCCTAGGGTTTATGTTAACCCTAACCCTAACACTATCCTAGGGCTGAAGCTAACCCTAACCCTAAACCTAACACTATCCTAGGGCGGATGCTAACCCTAACCCTAACCCTAACACTATCCTAGGGCTGATGCTAACCCTAACACTAACACTATCCTAGGGCTGATGCTAACCCTAAATCTAACCCTAACACTCTCCAAACGCTGATGCTAACCCTAACCCTAACCCTAACACTATCCTAGGGCTGATGCTAACCCTAACCCTAACACTATCCTAGGGCTGATGCTAACCCTAACCCTAACCCTAACAGTATCCTAGGGCTGATGCTAACCCTCACGCTAACACTATCCTTGGGCTGATGCTAACCCTAACCCTAACCCTAACACTATCCTAGGGCTGATGCTAACCCTAACCCTAAAACTATCCTAGGGCTGATGCTAACCCTAACCCTAACCCTAACACTATCCTAGGGCTGATGCTAACCCTAACCCTAACAGTATCCTAGGGCTGATGCTAACCCTAACCCTAACCCTAACACTATCCTAGGGCTGATGCTAACCCTAACCCTAACACTATCCTAGGGCTGATGCTAACCCTAACCCTAACTCTAACACTATCCTAGGGCTGATGGTAACCCTAACCCTAACACTATCCTAGGGCTGATGCTACCCCTAACCCTAACCCTAACACTATCCTAGAGCTGATGCTAACGCTAACCCTAACCCTTACCCTAACCCTAATACTATCCTAGGGCTGATGCTAACCCTAACCCTAACCCTAACACTATCCTAGGGCTGATGCTAACCCTAACCCTAACACTATCATAGGCCTGATGATAACCCTAACAGTAACCCTAACACTATCCTAGGGCTGATGCTAACCCTAACCCTAACACTATCGTAGGCCTGATGCTAACCCTAACCCTAACCCTAACACTATCCTAGGGCTGATGCTAACCCTAACCCTAACACTATCCTAGGGCTGATGCTAACCCTAACCCTAACCCTAACACTATCCTAGTGCTGATGCTAACCCTAACACTAACACTATCCTAGGGCTGATGATAACCCTAACCCTAACCCTAACACTATCCTAGGGCTGATGCTAACCCTAACCCTAACCCTAACACTATCCTAGGGCTGATGCTAACCCTAACGCTAACCCTAAAACTATCCTTGAACTGATGCTAACCCTAACCCTAACCCTAACACTATCCTAGGCCTGATGATAACCCTAAGCCTAACCCTAACACTATCCTAGGGTTTATGTTAACCCTAACCCTAACACTATCCTAGGGCTGATGCTAACCCTAACCCTACCACTATCCTGGGCCTGATGCTAACCCTAACACTAACACTAACACTATCCTAGGGCTGATGCTAACACTAACCCTAACACTATCCTAGGGCTGATGATAACCCTAACCCTAACCCTAACACTATCCTAGGGTTTATGTTAACCCTAACCCTAACACTATCCTAGGGCTGATGCTAACCCTAACCCTAACCCTAACACTATCCTAGGGCTGATGCTAACCCTAAGCCTAACTCTAACACTATCTTAGTGCTGAGGCTAACCCTAACGCTAACACTATCCTACGGCTGATGCTAACCCTAACCTTAACCCTAACACTATCCTAGGGCTGATGCTTACCCTAACCCTAACACTATCCTAGGCCTGATGCTAACCCTAACCCTAATCTTAACACTATCCTAGGGCTGATGCTAACCCTAACCGTAACACTACCCTAGGGCTGATGCTAACCCTAACCCTAACCCTAACACTATCCTGGGGCTGATGCTAACCCCAACCCTAACACTATCCTAGGCCTGATGATAACCCTAACCCTAACCCTAACACTATCCTAGGGCTGATGCTAACCGTAACCCTAACACTATCCTAGGCCTGATGCTAACCCTAACCCTTACCCTAACACTATCCTAGGGCTGATGCTAAACCTAACCATAACCCTAACACTATCCTAGGGCTGATGCTAACCCTAACCCTAACCCTAACACTATCCTAGGCCTGATGCTAACCCTAACCCTAACACTATTCTAGGCCTGATGCTAACCCTAACCCTAACACTATCCTAGGCCTGATGCTAACCCTAACCCTAACCCTAACACTATCCTAGGCCTGATGCTAACCCTATCCCTAACCCTAACACTCTCCTAGGGCTGAGGCTAACCCTAACCCTAACACTATCCTACGGCTGATGCTAACCCTAACCCTAACCCAAAAACTATCCTAGGGTTGATGCGAAACCTAACCCTAACACTATCGTAGGGCTGATGCTAATCCTAACCCTAACCCTAACACTATCCTTGGGCTGATGCTAACCCTAACCCTAACACTATCCTGGGCCTGATGATAACCCTAACCCTAACCCTAACACTATCCTAGGGCTGATGCTAACCCTAACCCTAACACTATCCTAGGCCTGATGCTAACCCTAACCCTAACCCTAACACTATCCTAGGGCTGATGCTAACCCTTACCCTAACACTATCCTAGGGCTGATGATAACCCTAACCCTAACCCTAACACTATCCTAGGGCTGATGCTAACCCTAACCCTAACACTATCCTAGGCCTGATGCTAACCCTAACACTAACCCTAACACTATCCTAGGGCTGATGCTAACCATAACACTAACCCTAACACTATCCAAGGGCTGATGCTAACCCTAACCCTAACACTATCCTAGGCCTGATGATAACCCTAACCCTAACCCTAACACTATCCTAGGGCTGATGCTAACCCTAACCCTAACACTGTCCTAGGGCAAATGCTAACCCTAACCCTAACCCTAACACTATCCGAGGGCTGATGCTAACCCTAACGCTAACCCTAAAAATATCCTTGAACTGATGCTAACCCTAACCCTAACCCTAACACTATCCTAGGCCTGATGATAACCCTATCCCTAACCCTAACACTATCCTAGGGTTTATGTTAACCCTAACCCTAACACTATCCTAGGGCTGATGCTAACCCTAACCCTACCACTATCCTGGGCCTGATGCTAACCCTAACCCTAACACTAACACTATCCTAAGGGCTCATGCTAACCCTAACCCTAACACTATCCTAGGGCTGATGCTAACCCTAACCCTAACCCTAACACTATCCTAGGGCTGATGCTAACCCTAACGCTAACCCTAACACTATCCTTGAACTAATGCTAACCCTAACCCTAACCCTAACACTATCCTAGGCCTGATGATAACCCTAACCCTAACCCTAACACTATCCTATGGTTTATGTTAACCCTAACCCTAACACTATCCTAGGGCTGATGGTAACCCTAACCCTAACCCTAACACTATCCTAGGGCTGATGCTAACCATAACACTAACACTATCCTAGGGCTGATGCGAACCCTAACCCTAACCCTAACACTATCCTAGGGCTGATGCTAACCCTAACCCTAACTCTAACACTATCTTAGGGCTGAGGCTAACCCTAACCCTAACACTATCCTACGGCTGATGCTAACCCTAACCCTAACACTATCCTAGGCCTGATGCTAACCCTAATGCTAACCCTAACACTATCCTAGGGCTGATGCTAACCCTAACCCTAACACTATCCTAGGGCTGATGCTAACCCTAACCCTAACCTTAACACTATCCTAAGGCTGATGCTAACCCTAACCCTAACACTATCCTAGGCCTGATGATAACCCTAACCCTAACCCTAACACTATCCTAGGGCTGAAGCTAAACCTAACCCTAACCCTAACACTATCCTAGGGCTGATGCTAACCCTAACGCTAACCCTAAAACTATCCTTGAACTGATGCTAACCCTAACCCTAACCCTAACACTATCCTAGGCCTGATGATAACCCTAAGCCTAACCCTAACACTATCCTAGGGTTTATGTTAACCCTAACCCTAACACTATCCTAGGGCTGATGCTAACCCTAACCCTACCACTATCCTGGGCCTGATGCTAACCCTAACACTAACACTAACACTATCCTAGGGCTGATGCTAACACTAACCCTAACACTATCCTAGGGCTGATGATAACCCTAACCCTAACCCTAACACTATCCTAGGGTTTATGTTAACCCTAACCCTAACACTATCCTAGGGCTGATGCTAACCCTAACCCTAACCCTAACACTATCCTAGGGCTGATGCTAACCCTAAGCCTAACTCTAACACTATCTTAGTGCTGAGGCTAACCCTAACGCTAACACTATCCTACGGCTGATGCTAACCCTAACCTTAACCCTAACACTATCCTAGGGCTGATGCTTACCCTAACCCTAACACTATCCTAGGCCTGATGCTAACCCTAACCCTAATCTTAACACTATCCTAGGGCTGATGCTAACCCTAACCGTAACACTACCCTAGGGCTGATGCTAACCCTAACCCTAACCCTAACACTATCCTGGGGCTGATGCTAACCCCAACCCTAACACTATCCTAGGCCTGATGATAACCCTAACCCTAACCCTAACACTATCCTAGGGCTGATGCTAACCGTAACCCTAACACTATCCTAGGCCTGATGCTAACCCTAACCCTTACCCTAACACTATCCTAGGGCTGATGCTAAACCTAACCATAACCCTAACACTATCCTAGGGCTGATGCTAACCCTAACCCTAACCCTAACACTATCCTAGGCCTGATGCTAACCCTAACCCTAACACTATTCTAGGCCTGATGCTAACCCTAACCCTAACACTATCCTAGGCCTGATGCTAACCCTAACCCTAACCCTAACACTATCCTAGGCCTGATGCTAACCCTATCCCTAACCCTAACACTCTCCTAGGGCTGAGGCTAACCCTAACCCTAACACTATCCTACGGCTGATGCTAACCCTAACCCTAACCCAAAAACTATCCTAGGGTTGATGCGAAACCTAACCCTAACACTATCGTAGGGCTGATGCTAATCCTAACCCTAACCCTAACAGTATCCTTGGGCTGATGCTAACCCTAACCCTAACACTATCCTGGGCCTGATGATAACCCTAACCCTAACCCTAACACTATCCTAGGGCTGATGCTAACCCTAACCCTAACACTATCCTAGGCCTGATGCTAACCCTAACCCTAACCCTAACACTATCCTAGGGCTGATGCTAACCCTAACCCTAACACTATCATAGGCCTGATGATAACCCTAACCCTAACCCTAACACTATCCTAGGGCTGATGCTAACCCTAACCCTAACACTATCCTAGGCCTGATGCTAACCCTAACACTAACCCTAACACTATCCTAGGGCTGATGCTAACCATAACACTAACCCTAACACTATCCAAGGGCTGATGCTAACCCTAACCCTAACACTATCCTAGGCCTGATGATAACCCTAACCCTAACCCTAACACTATCCTAGGGCTGATGCTAACCCTAACCCTAACACTGTCCTAGGGCAAATGCTAACCCTAACCCTAACCCTAACACTATCCGAGGGCTGATGCTAACCCTAACGCTAACCCTAAAAATATCCTTGAACTGATGCTAACCCTAACCCTAACCCTAACACTATCCTAGGCCTGATGATAACCCTATCCCTAACCCTAACACTATCCTAGGGTTTATGTTAACCCTAACCCTAACACTATCCTAGGGCTGATGCTAACCCTAACCCTACCACTATCCTGGGCCTGATGCTAACCCTAACCCTAACACTAACACTATCCTAAGGGCTGATGCTAACCCTAACCCTAACACTATCCTAGGGCTGATGCTAACCCTAACCCTAACCCTAACACTATCCTAGGGCTGATGCTAACCCTAACGCTAACCCTAACACTATCCTTGAACTAATGCTAACCCTAACCCTAACCCTAACACTATCCTAGGCCTGATGATAACCCTAACCCTAACCCTAACACTATCCTATGGTTTATGTTAACCCTAACCCTAACACTATCCTAGGGCTGATGGTAACCCTAACCCTAACCCTAACACTATCCTAGGGCTGATGCTAACCATAACACTAACACTATCCTAGGGCTGATGCGAACCCTAACCCTAACCCTAACACTATCCTAGGGCTGATGCTAACCCTAACCCTAACTCTAACACTATCTTAGGGCTGAGGCTAACCCTAACCCTAACACTATCCTACGGCTGATGCTAACCCTAACCCTAACACTATCCTAGGCCTGATGCTAACCCTAATGCTAACCCTAACACTATCCTAGGGCTGATGCTAACCCTAACCCTAACACTATCCTAGGGCTGATGCTAACCCTAACCCTAACCCTAACACTATCCTAAGGCTGATGCTAACCCTAACCCTAACACTATCCTAGGCCTGATGATAACCCTAACCCTAACCCTAACACTATCCTAGGGCTGAAGCTAAACCTAACCCTAACCCTAACACTATCCTACGGCTGATGCTAACCCTAACCCTAACCCTAACACTATCCTAGGGCTGATGCTAACCCTAACGGTAACATTAACACTATCCTTGAACTGATGCTAACCATAACCTTAACGCTAACACTATCCTAGGCCTGATAATAACCCTAACCCTAACCCTAACACTATCCTAGGGTTTATGTTAACCCTAACCCTAACACTATCCTAGGGCTGAAGCTAATCCTAACCCTAAACCTAACACTATCCTAGGGCGGATGCTAACCCTAACCCTAACCCTAACACTATCCTAGGGCTGATGCTAACCCTAACACTAACACTATCCTAAGGGCTGATGCTAACCCTAACCCTAACACTATCCTAGGGCTGATGCTAACCCTAACCCTAACCCTAACACTATCCTAGGGCTGATGCTAACCCTAACGCTAACCCTAACACTATCCTTGAACTAATGCTAACCCTAACCCTAACCCTAACACTATCCTAGGCCTGATGATAACCCTAACCCTAACCCTAACACTATCCTATGGTTTATGTTAACCCTAACCCTAACACTATCCTAGGGCTGATGGTAACCCTAACCCTAACCCTAACACTATCCTATTGCTGATGCTAACCATAACACTAACACTATCCTAGGGCTGATGCGAACCCTAACCCTAACCCTAACACTATCCTAGGGCTGATGCTAACCCTAACCCTAACTCTAACACTATCTTAGGGCTGAGGCTAACCCTAACCCTAACACTATCCTACGGCTGATGCTAACCCTAACCTTAACCCTAACACTATCCTAGGGCTGATGCTAACCCTAACCCTAACACTATCCTAGGCCTGATGCTAACCCTAACGCTAACCCTAACACTATCCTAGGGCTGATGCTAACCCTAACCCTAACACTATCCTAGGGCTGATGCTAACCCTAACCCTAACCCTAACACTATCCTAAGGCTGATGCTAACCCTAACCCTAACACTATCCTAGGCCTGGTGATAACCCTAACCCTAACCCTAACACTATCCTAGGGCTGAAGCTAAACCTAACCCTAACCCTAACACTATCCTAGGGCTGATGCTAACCCTAACCCTAACCCTAACACTATCCTAGGGCTGATGCTAACCCTAACGGTAACATTAACACTATCCTTGAACTGATGCTAACCATAACCTTAACCCTAACACTATCCTAGGCCTGATAATAACCCTAACCCTAACCCTAACACTATCCTAGGGTTTATGTTAACCCTAACCCTAACACTATCCTAGGGCTGAAGCTAACCCTAACCCTAAACCTAACACTATCCTAGGGCGGATGCTAACCCTAACCCTAACCCTAACACTATCCTAGGGCTGATGCTAACCCTAACACTAACACTATCCTAGGGCTGATGCTAACCCTAAATCTAACCCTAACACTCTCCAAACGCTGATGCTAACCCTAACCCTAACCCTAACACTATCCTAGGGCTGATGCTAACCCTAACCCTAACACTATCCTAGGGCTGATGCTAACCCTAACCCTAACCCTAACAGTATCCTAGGGCTGATGCTAACCCTCACGCTAACACTATCCTTGGGCTGATGCTAACCCTAACCCTAACCCTAACACTATCCTAGGGCTGATGCTAACCCTAACCCTAAAACTATCGTAGGGCTGATGCTAACCCTAACCCTAACCCTAACACTATCCTAGGGCTGATGCTAACCCTAACCCTAACAGTATCCTAGGGCTGATGCTAACCCTAACCCTAACCCTAACACTATCCTAGGGCTGATGCTAACCCTAACCCTAACACTATCCTAGGGCTGATGCTAACCCTAACCCTAACTCTAACACTATCCTAGGGCTGATGCTAACCCTAACCCTAACACTATCCTAGGGCTGATGCTAACCCTAACCCTAACCCTAACACTATCCTAGAGCTGATGCTAACGCTAACCCTAACCCTAACCCTAACCCTAATACTATCCTAGGGCTGATGCTAACCCTAACCCTAACCCTAACACTATCCTAGGGCTGATGCTAACCCTAACCCTAACACTATCATAGGCCTGATGATAACCCTAACAGTAACCCTAACACTATCCTAGGGCTGATGCTAACCCTAACCCTAACACTATCGTAGGCCTGATGCTAACCCTAACCCTAACCCTAACACTATCCTAGGGCTGATGCTAACCCTAACCCTAACACTATCCTAGGGCTGATGCTAACCCTAACCCTAACCCTAACACTATCCTAGTGCTGATGCTAACCCTAACACTAACACTATCCTAGGCCTGATGATAACCCTAACCCTAACCCTAACACTATCCTAGGGCTGATGCTAACCCTAACCCTAACCCTAACACTATCCTAGGGCTGATGCTAACCCTAACGCTAACCCTAAAACTATCCTTGAACTGATGCTAACCCTAACCCTAACCCTAACACTATCCTAGGCATGATGATAACCCTAAGCCTAACCCTAACACTATCCTAGGGTTTATGTTAACCCTAACCCTAACACTATCCTAGGGCTGATGCTAACCCTAACCCTACCGCTATCCTAGGGCTGATGCTAACCCTAACCCTAACCCTAACACTATCCTAGGGCTGATGCTAACCCTAAGCCTAACTCTAACACTATCTTAGTGCTGAGGCTAACCCTAACGCTAAAACTATCCTACGGCTGATGCTAACCCTAACCTTAACCCTAACACTATCCTAGGGCTGATGCTTACCCTAACCCTAACACTATCCTAGGCCTGATGCTAACCCTAACCCTAATCTTAACACTATCCTAGGGCTGATGCTAACCCTAACCGTAACACTACCCTAGGGCTGATGCTAACCCTAACCCTAACCCTAACACTATCCTAGGGCTGATGCTAACCCTAACCCTAACACTATCCTAGGCCTGATGATAACCCTAACCCTAACCCTAACACTATCCTAGGGCTGATGCTAACCGTAACCCTAACACTATCCTAGGCCTGATGCTAACCCTAACCCTTACCCTAACACTATCCTAGGGCTGATGCTAAACCTAACCATAACACTAACACTATCCTAGGGCTGATGCTAACCCTAACCCTAACCCTAACACTATCCTAGGCCTGATGCTAACCCTAACCCTAACACTATTCTAGGCCTGATGCTAACCCTAACCCTAACACTATCCTAGGCCTGATGCTAACCCTAACCCTAACCCTAACACTATCCTAGGCCTGATGCTAACCCTATCCCTAACCCTAACACTCTCCTAGGGCTGAGGCTAACCCTAACCCTAACACTATCCTACGGCTGATGCTAACCCTAACCCTAACCCAAAAACTATCCTAGGGTTGATGCTAAACCTAACCCTAACACTATTGTAGGGCTGATGCTAACCCTAACCCTAACCCTAACACTATCCTTGGGCTGATGCTAACCCTAACCCTAACACTATCCTGGGCCTGATGATAACCCTAACCCTAACCCTAACACTATCCTAGGGCTGATGCTAACCCTAACCCTAACACTATCCTAGGCCTGATTCTAACCCTAACCCTAACCCTAACACTATCCTAGGGCTGATGGTAACCCTAACCCTAACACTATCATAGGCCTGATGATAACCCTAACCCTAACCCTAACACTATCCTAGGCCTGATGCTAACCCTAACCCTAACACTATCCTAGGCCTGATGCTAACCCTAACACTAACCCTAACACTATCCTAGGGCTGATGCTAACCCTAACCCTAACCCTAACACTATCCAAGGGCTGATGCTAACCCTAACCTTAACACTATCCTAGGCCTGATGATAACCCTAACCCTAACCCTAACACTATCCTAGGGCTGATGCTAACCCTAACCCTAACACTGTCCTAGGGCAGATGCTAACCCTAACCCTAACCCTAACACTATCCGAGGGCTGATGCTAACCCTAACGCTAACCCTAAAAATATCCTTGAACTGATGCTAACCCTAACCCTAACCCTAACACTATCCTAGGCCTGATGATAACCCTAACCCTAACCCTAACACTATCGTAGGGTTTATGTTAACCCTAACCCTAACACTATCCTAGGGCTGATGCTAACCCTAACCCTACCACTATCCTGGGCCTGATGCTAACCCTAACCCTAACACTAACACTATCCTAAGGGCTGATGCTAACCCTAACCCTAACACTATCCTAGGGCTGATGCTAACCCTAACCCTAACCCTAACACTATCCTAGGGCTGATGCTAACCCTAACGCTAACCCTAACACTATCCTTGAACTAATGCTAACCCTAACCCTAACCCTAACACTACCCTAGGCCTGATGATAACCCTAACCCTAACCCTAACACTATCCTATGGTTTATGTTAACCCTAACCCTAACACTATACTAGGGCTGATGGTAACCCTAACCCTAACCCTAACACTATCCTAGGGCTGATGCTAACCATAACACTAACACTATCCTAGGGCTGATGCGAACCCTAACCCTAACCCTAACACTATCCTAGGGCTGATGCTAACCCTAACCCTAACTCTAACACTATCTTAGGGCTGAGGCTAACCCTAACCCTAACACTATCCTACGGCTGATGCTAACCCTAACCTTAACCCTAACACTATCCTAGGGCTGATGCTAACCCTAACCCTAACACTATCCTAGGCCTGATGCTAACCCTAACGCTAACCCTAACACTATCCTAGGGCTGATGCTAACCCTAACCCTAACACTATCCTAGGGCTGATGCTAACCCTAACCCTAACCCTAACACTATCCTAAGGCTGATGCTAACCCTAACCCTAACACTATCCTAGGCCTGATGATAACCCTAACCCTAACCCTAACACTATCCTAGGGCTGAAGCTAAACCTAACCCTAACCCTAACACTATCCTAGGGCTGATGCTAACCCTAACCCTAACCCTAACACTATCCTAGGGCTGATGGTAACCCTAACGGTAACATTAACACTATCCTTGAACTGATGCTAACCATAACCTTAACCCTAACACTATCCTAGGCCTGATAATAACCCTAACCCTAACCCTAACACTATCCTAGGGTTTATGTTAACCCTAACCCTAACACTATCCTAGGGCTGAAGCTAACCCTAACCCTAACCCTAACACTATCCTAGGGCGGATGCTAACCCTAACCCTAACCCTAACACTATCCTAGGGCTGATGCTAACCCTAACACTAACACTATCCTAGGGCTGATGCTAACCCTAAATCTAACCCTAACACTCTCCAAACGCTGATGCTAACCCTAATCCTAACCCTAACACTATCCTAGGGCTGATGCTAACCCTAACCCTAACACTATCCTAGGGCTGATGCTAACCCTAACCCTAACCCTAACAGTATCCTAGGGCTGATGCTAACCCTCACGCTAACACTATCCTTGGGCTGATGCTAACCCTAACCCTAACCCTAACACTATCCTAGGGCTGATGCTAACCCTAACCCTAAAACTATCCTAGGGCTGATGCTAACCCTAACCCTAACCCTAACACTATCCTAGGGCTGATGCTAACCCTAACCCTAACAGTATCCTAGGGCTGATGCTAACCCTAACCCTAACCCTAACACTATCCTAGGGCTGATGCTAACCCTAACCCTAACACTATCCTAGGGCTGATGCTAACCCTAACCCTAACTCTAACACTATCCTAGGGCTGATGCTAACCCTAACCCTAACACTATCCTAGGGCTGATGCTAACCCTAACCCTAACCCTAACACTATCCTAGAGCTGATGCTAACGCTAACCCTAACCCTAACCCTAACCCTAATACTATCCTAGGGCTGATGCTAACCCTAACCCTAACCCTAACACTATCCTAGGGCTCATGCTAACCCTAACCCTAACACTATCATAGGCCTGATAATAACCCTAACAGTAACCCTAACAGTATCCTAGGGCTGATGCTAACCCTAACCCTAACACTACCGTAGGCCTGATGCTAACCCTAACCCTAACCCTAACACTATCCTAGGGCTGATGCTAACCCTAACCCTAACACTATCCTAGGGCTGATGCTAACCCTAACCCTAACCCTAACACTATCCTAGTGCTGATGCTAACCCTAACACTAACACTATCCTAGGCCTGATGATAACCCTAACCCTAACCCTAACACTATCCTAGGGCTGATGCTAACCCTAACCCTAACCCTAACACTATCCTAGGGCTGATGCTAACCCTAACGCTAACCCTAAAACTATCCTTGAACTGATGCTAACCCTAACCCTAACCCTAACACTATCCTAGGCCTGATGATAACCCTAAGCCTAACCCTAACACTATCCTAGGGTTTATGTTAACCCTAACCCTAACACTATCCTAGGGCTGATGCTAACCCTAACCCTACCACTATCCTGGGCCTGATGCTAACCCTAACACTAACACTAACACTATCCTAGGGCTGATGCTAACACTAACCCTAACACTATCCTAGGGCTGATGATAACCCTAACCCTAACCCTAACACTATCCTAGGGTTTATGTTAACCCTAACCCTAACACTATCCTAGGGCTGATGCTAACCCTAACCCTAACCCTAACATTATCCTAGGGCTGATGCTAACCCTAAGCCTATCTCTAACACTATCTTTGTGCTGAGGCTAACCCTAACGCTAACACTATCCTACGGCTGATGCTAACCCTAACCTTAACCCTAACACTATCCTAGGGCTGATGCTTACCCTAACCCTAACACTATCCTAGGCCTGATGCTAACCCTAACCCTAATCTTAACACTATCCTAGGGCTGATGCTAACCCTAACCGTAACACTACCCTAGGGCTGATGCTAATCCTAACCCTAACCCTAACACTATCCTAGGGCTGATGCTAACCCTAACCCTAACACTATCCTAGGCCTGATGATAACCCTAACCCTAACCCTAACACTATCCTAGGGCTGATGCTAACCGTAACCCTAACACTATCGTAGGCCTGATGCTAACCCTAACCCTTACCCTAACACTATCCTAGGGCTGATGCTAAACCTAACCATAACCCTAACACTATCCTAGGGCTGATGCTAACCCTAACCCTAACCCTAACACTATCCTAGGCCTGATGCTAACCCTAACCCTAACACTATCCTAGGCCTGATGCTAACCCTAACCATAACACTATCCTAGGCCTGATGCTAACCCTAACCCTAACCCTAACACTATCCTAGGCCTGATGCTAACCCTATCCCTAAGCCTAACACTCTCCTAGGGCTGAGGCTAACCCTAACCGTAACACTATCCTACGGCTGATGCTAACCCTAACCCTAACCCAAAAACTATCCTAGGGTTGATGCTAAACCTAACCCTAACACTATCGTAGGGCTGATGCTAACCCTAACCCTAACCCTAACACTATCCTTGGGCTGATGCTAACCCTAACCCTAACACTATCCTGGGCCTGATGCTAACCCTAACCCTAACCCTAACACTATCCTAGGGCTGATGCTAACCCTAACCCTAACAATATCCTAGGCCTGATGATATCCCTAACCCTAAACCTAACACTATCCTAGGGCTGATGCTAACCCTAACCCTAACCCTAACACTATCCTAGGGCTGATTCTAACCGTATCCCTAACACTATCCTAGGCCTGATGCTAACCCTAACCCTAACCCTAACACTATCCTAGGCCTGATGCTAACCCTATCCCTAACCCTAACACTTTCCTAGGGCTGAGATTAACCCTAACCCTAACACTATCCTAGGGCTGATGCTAACCCTAACCCTAACCCTAACACTATCCTAGGGCTGATGCTAACCCTAACGCTAACCCTAACACTATCCTTGAACTAATGCTAACCCTAACCCTAACCCTAACACTATCCTAGGCCTGATGATAACCCTAACCCTAACCCTAACACTATCCTATGGTTTATGTTAACCCTAACCCTAACACTATCCTAGGGCAGATGCTAACCCTAACCCTAACCCTAACACTACCTAGGGCGGATGCTAACCCTAACCCTAACCCTAACACTATCCTAGGGCTGATGCTAACCATAACACTAACACTATCCTAGGGCTGATGCGAACCCTAACCCTAAGCCTAACACTATCCTAGGGCTGATGCTAACCCTAACCCTAACACTATCCTAGGCCTGATGATAACCCTAACCCTAAACCTAACACTATCCTAGGGCTGAAGCTAAACGTAACCGTAACCCTAACACTATCCTAGGGCTGATGCTAATCCTAACCCTAACCCTAACACTATCCTAGGGCTGATGCTAACCCTAACGGTAACCCTAACACTATCCTTGAACTGATGCTAACCGTAACCTTAACCCTAACACTATCCTAGGCCTGATAATAACCCTAACCCTAACCCTAACACTATCCTAGGGTTTATGTTAACCCTAACCCTAACACTATCCTAGGGCTGAAGCTAACGCTAACCCTAAACCTAACACTATCCTAGGGCGGATGCTAACCCTAACCCTAACCCTAACACTATCCTAGGGCTGATGCTAACCCTAACACTAACACTATCCTAGGGCTGATGCTAACCCTAAATCTAACCCTAACACTCTCCAAACGCTGATGCTAACCCTAACCCTAACCCTAACACTATCCTAGGGCTGATGCTAACCCTAACCCTAACACTATCCTAGGGCTGATGCTAACCCTAACCCTAACCCTAACACTATCCTAGGGCTGATGCTAACCCTAACGCTAACACTATCCTTGGGCTGATGCTAACCCTAACCCTAACCCTAACACTATCCTAGGGCTGATGCTAACCCTAACCCTAACACTATCCTAGGGCGGATGCTAACCCTAACCCTAACCCTAACACTATCCTAGGGCTGATGGTAACTCTAACCCTAACAGTATCCTAGGGCTGAAGCTAACCCTAACCCTAACCCTAACACTATCCTAGGGCTGATGCTAACCCTAACCCTAACACTATCCTAGGGCTGATGCTAACCCTAACCCTAACTCTAACACTATCCTAGGGCTGATGCTAACCCTAACCCTAACACTATCCTAGGGCTGATGCTAACCCTAACTCTAACCCTAACACTATCCTAGAGCTGATGCTAACCCTAACCCTAACCCTAACCCTAACCCTAATACTATCCTAGGGCTGATGCTAACCCTAACCCTAACCCTAACACTATCCTAGGGCTGATGCTAACCCTAACACTAACACTATGCTAGGGCTGATGCTAACCCTAACCCTACCACTAACACTATCCTAGGGCTGATGCTAACCCTAACCCTAACGCTAACACTATCCTAGGGCTGAGGCTAACCCTAACCCTAACACTATCCTACGGCTGATGCTAACCCTAACCCTAACCCTAACACTATCCTAAGGCTAATGGTAACCCTAACACTAACACTATCCTAAGCCTGGTGCTAACCCTAACTCTAACCCTAACACTATCCTAGGGCTGATACTAACCCTAACCCTAATAATATACTAGGGCTGATGCTAACACTAACCCTAACCCTAACACTATCCTAGGGCTGATGCTAACCCTAACCCTAACCCTAACACTATCCTAGGGCTGATGCTAACCCTAACCCTAACACTATCCTAGGCCTGAGGATAACCCTAACCCTAACCCTAACACTATCCTAGGGCTGATGCTAACCTTAACACTAACACTATCCTAGGCCTGATGCTAACCCTAACCCTAACCCTAACACTATCCTAGGGCTGATGCTAACCCTAACCCTAACACTATCCTATGGCTGATGCTAACCCTAACCCTAAACCTAACACTATCCTAGGGCTGATGCTAACCCTAACCCTAACACTATCATAGGCCTGATGATAACCCTAACCCTAACCCTAACACTATCCTAGGGCTGATGCTAACCCTAACCCTAACACTATCGTAGGCCTGATGCTAACCCTAACCCTAACCCTAACACTATCCTAGGGCTGATGCTAACCCTAACCCTAACACTATCCTAGGGCTGATGCTAACCCTAACCCTAACCCTAACACTATCCTAGTGCTGATGCTAACCCTAACCCTAACACTATCCTAGGCCTGATGATAACCCTAACCCTAACCCTAACACTATCCTAGGGCTGATGCTAAACCTAACCCTAACCCTAACACTATCCTAGGGCTGATGCTAACCCTAACGCTAACCCTAAAACTATCCTTGAACTGATGCTAACCCTAACCCTAAGCCTAAGACTATCCTAGGCCTGATGATAACCCTAAGCCTAACCCTAACACTATCCTAGGGTTTATGTTAACCCTAACCCTAACACTATCCTAGGGCTCATGCTAACCCTAACCCTACCACTATCCTGGGCCTGATGCTAACCCTAACACTAACACTAACACTACCCTAGGGCTGATGCTAACACTAACCCTAACACTATCCTAGGGCTGATGATAACCCTAACCCTAACCCTAACACTATCCTAGGGTTTATGTTAACCCTAACCCTAACACTATCCTAGGGCTGATGCTAACCCTAACCCTAACCCTAACGCTATCCTAGGGCTGATGCTAACCCTAACCCTAACTCTAACACTATCTTAGTGCTGAGGCTACCCCTAACGCTAACACTATCCTACGGCTGGTGCTAACCCTAACCTTAACCCTAACACTATCCTAGGGCTGATGCTTACCCTAACCCTAACACTATCCTAGGCCTGATGCTAACCCTAACCCTAATCTTAACACTACCCTAGGGCTGATGCTAACCCTAACCCTAACCCTAACACTATCCTAGGGCTGATGCTAACCCTAACCCTAACACTATCCTAGGCCTGATGATAACCCTAACCCTAACCCTAACACTATCCTAGGGCTGATGCTAACCCTAACCCTAACACTATCCTAGGCCTGATGCTAACGCTAACCCTAACACTATCCTAGGCCTGATGCTAACCCTAACCCTAACCCTAACACTATCCTAGGCCTGATGCTAACCCTATCCCTACCCCTAACACTCTCCTAGGGCTGAGGCTAACCCTAACCCTAACACTATCCTACGGCTGATGCTAACCCTAACCCTAACCCTAACACTATCCTTGGGCTGATGCTAACCCTAACCCTAACACTATCCTGGGCCTGATGATAACCCTAACCCTAACCCTAACACTATCCTAGGGCTGATGCTAACCCTAACCCTAACACTATCCTAGGCCTGATTCTAACCCTAACCCTAACCCTAACACTATCCTAGGGCTGATGGTAACCCTAACCCTAACACTATCATAGGCCTGATGATAACCCTAACCCTAACCCTAACACTATCCTAGGGCTGATGCTAACCCTAACCCTAACACTATCCTAGGCCTGATGCTAACCCTAACACTAACCCTAACACTATCCTAGGGCTGATGCTAACCCTAACCCTAACCCTAACACTATCCAAGGGCTGATGCTAACCCTAACCTTAACACTATCCTAGGCCTGATGATAACCCTAACCCTAACCCTAACACTATCCTAGGGCTGATGCTAACCCTAACCCTAACACTGTCCTAGGGCAGATGCTAACCCTAACCCTAACCCTAACACTATCCGAGGGCTGATGCTAACCCTAACGCTAACCCTAAAAATATCCTTGAACTGATGCTAACCCTAACCCTAACCCTAACACTATCCTAGGCCTGATGATAACCCTAACCCTAACCCTAACACTATCGTAGGGTTTATGTTAACCCTAACCCTAACACTATCCTAGGGCTGATGCTAACCCTAACCCTACCACTATCCTGGGCCTGATGCTAACCCTAACCCTAACACTAACACTATCCTAAGGGCTGATGCTAACCCTAACCCTAACACTATCCTAGGGCTGATGCTAACCCTAACCCTAACCCTAACACTATCCTAGGGCTGATGCTAACCCTAACGCTAACCCTAACACTATCCTTGAACTAATGCTAACCCTAACCCTAACCCTAACACTATCCTAGGCCTGATGATAACCCTAACCCTAACCCTAACACTATCCTATGGTTTATGTTAACCCTAACCCTAACACTATCCTAGGGCTGATGGTAACCCTAACCCTAACCCTAACACTATCCTAGGGCTGATGCTAACCATAACACTAACACTATCCTAGGGCTGATGCGAACCCTAACCCTAACCCTAACACTATCCTAGGGCTGATGCTAACCCTAACCCTAACTCTAACACTATCTTAGGGCTGAGGCTAACCCTAACCCTAACACTATCCTACGGCTGATGCTAACCCTAACCTTAACCCTAACACTATCCTAGGGCTGATGCTAACCCTAACCCTAACACTATCCTAGGCCTGATGCTAACCCTAACGCTAACCCTAACACTATCCTAGGGCTGATGCTAACCCTAACCCTAACACTATCCTAGGGCTGATGCTAACCCTAACCCTAACACTATCCTAAGGCTGATGCTAACCCTAACCCTAACACTATCCTAGGCCTGATGATAACCCTAACCCTAACCCTAACACTATCCTAGGGCTGAAGCTAAACCTAACCCTAACCCTAACACTATCCTAGGGCTGATGCTAACCCTAACCCTAACCCTAACACTATCCTAGGGCTGATGCTAACCCTAACGGTAACATTAACACTATCCTTGAACTGATGCTAACCATAACCTTAACCCTAACACTATCCTAGGCCTGATAATAACCCTAACCCTAACCCTAACACTATCCTAGGGTTTATGTTAACCCTAACCCTAACACTATCCTAGGGCTGAAGCTAACCCTAACCCTAACCCTAACACTATCCTAGGGCGGATGCTAACCCTAACCCTAACCCTAACACTATCCTAGGGCTGATGCTAACCCTAACACTAACACTATCCTAGGGCTGATGCTAACCCTAAATCTAACCCTAATACTCTCCAAACGCTGATGCTAACCCTAACCCTAACCCTAACACTATCCTAGGGCTGATGCTAACCCTAACCCTAACACTATCCTAGGGCTGATGCTAACCCTAACCCTAACCCTAACAGTATCCTAGGGCTGATGCTAACCCTCACGCTAACACTATCCTTGGGCTGATGCTAACCCTAACCCTAACCCTAACACTATCCTAGGGCTGATGCTAACCCTAACCCTAAAACTATCCTAGGGCTGATGCTAACCCTAACCCTAACCCTAACACTATCCTAGGGCTGATGCTAACCCTAACCCTAACAGTATCCTAGGGCTGATGCTAACCCTAACCCTAACCCTAACACTATCCTAGGGCTGATGCTAACCCTAACCCTAACACTATCCTAGGGCTGATGCTAACCCTAACCCTAACTCTAACACTATCCTAGGGCTGATGCTAACCCTAACCCTAACACTATCCTAGGGCTGATGCTAACCCTAACCCTAACCCTAACACTATCCTAGAGCTGATGCTAACGCTAACCCTAACCCTAACCCTAACCCTAATACTATCCTAGGGCTGATGCTAACCCTAACCCTAACCCTAACACTATCCTAGGGCTCATGCTAACCCTAACCCTAACACTATCATAGGCCTGATGATAACCCTAACAGTAACCCTAACAGTATCCTAGGGCTGATGCTAACCCTAACCCTAACACTACCGTAGGCCTGATGCTAACCCTAACCCTAACCCTAACACTATCCTAGGGCTGATGCTAACCCTAACCCTAACACTATCCTAGGGCTGATGCTAACCCTAACCCTAACCCTAACACTATCCTAGTGCTGATGCTAACCCTAACACTAACACTATCCTAGGCCTGATGATAACCCTAACCCTAACCCTAACACTATCCTAGGGCTGATGCTAACCCTAACCCTAACCCTAACACTATCCTAGGGCTGATGCTAACCCTAACGCTAACCCTAAAACTATCCTTGAACTGATGCTAACCCTAACCCTAACCCTAACACTATCCTAGGCCTGATGATAACCCTAAGCCTAACCCTAACACTATCCTAGGGTTTATGTTAACCCTAACCCTAACACTATCCTAGGGCTGATGCTAACCCTAACCCTACCACTATCCTGGGCCTGATGCTAACCCTAACACTAACACTAACACTATCCTAGGGCTGATGCTAACACTAACCGTAACACTATCCTAGGGCTGATGATAACCCTAACCCTAACCCTAACACTATCCTAGGGTTTATGTTAACCCTAACCCTAACACTATCCTAGGGCTGATGCTAACCCTAACCCTAACCCTAACACTATCCTAGGGCTGATGCTAACCCTAAGCCTAACTCTAACACTATCTTTGTGCTGAGGCTAACCCTAACGCTAACACTATCCTACGGCTGATGCTAACCCTAACCTTAACCCTAACACTATCCTAGGGCTGATGCTTACCCTAACCCTAACACTATCCTAGGCCTGATGCTAACCCTAACCCTAATCTTAACACTATCCTAGGGCTGATGCTAACCCTAACCGTAACACTACCCTAGGGCTGATGCTAACCCTAACCCTAACCCTAACACTATCCTAGGGCTGATGCTAACCCTAACCCTAACACTATCCTAGGCCTGATGATAACCCTAACCCTAACCCTAACACTATCCTAGGGCTGATGCTAACCGTAACCCTAACACTATCGTAGGCCTGATGCTAACCCTAACCCTTACCCTAACACTATCCTAGGGCTGATGCTAAACCTAACCATAACCCTAACACTATCCTAGGGCTGATGCTAACCCTAACCCTAACCCTAACACTATCCTAGGCCTGATGCTAACCCTAACCCTAACACTATCCTAGGCCTGATGCTAACCCTAACCCTAACACTATCCTAGGCCTGATGCTAACCCTAACCCTAACCCTAACACTATCCTAGGCCTGATGCTAACCCTATCCCTAAGCCTAACACTCTCCTAGGGCTGAGGCTAACCCTAACCGTAACACTATCCTACGGCTGATGCTAACCCTAACCCTAACCCAAAAACTATCCTAGGGTTGATGCTAAACCTAACCCTAACACTATCGTAGGGCTGATGCTAACCCTAACCCTAACCCTAACACTATCCTTGGGCTGATGCTAACCCTAACCCTAACACTATCCTGGGCCTGATGCTAACCCTAACCCTAACCCTAACACTATCCTAGGGCTGATGCTAACCCTAACCCTAACAATATCCTAGGCCTGATGATATCCCTAACCCTAAACCTAACACTATCCTAGGGCTGATGCTAACCCTAACCCTAACCCTAACACTATCCTAGGGCTGATTCTAACCGTATCCCTAACACTATCCTAGGCCTGATGCTAACCCTAACCCTAACCCTAACACTATCCTAGGCCTGATGCTAACCCTATCCCTAACCCTAACACTTTCCTAGGGCTGAGATTAACCCTAACCCTAACACTATCCTAGGGCTGATGCTAACCCTAACCCTAACCCTAACACTATCCTAGGGCTGATGCTAACCCTAACGCTAACCCTAACACTATCCTTGAACTAATGCTAACCCTAACCCTAACCCTAACACTATCCTAGGCCTGATGATAACCCTAACCCTAACCCTAACACTATCCTATGGTTTATGTTAACCCTAACCCTAACACTATCCTAGGGCAGATGCTAACCCTAACCCTAACCCTAACACTACCTAGGGCGGATGCTAACCCTAACCCTAACCCTAACACTATCCTAGGGCTGATGCTAACCATAACACTAACACTATCCTAGGGCTGATGCGAACCCTAACCCTAAGCCTAACACTATCCTAGGGCTGATGCTAACCCTAACCCTAACACTATCCTAGGCCTGATGATAACCCTAACCCTAAACCGAACACTATCCTAGGGCTGAAGCTAAACGTAACCGTAACCCTAACACTATCCTAGGGCTGATGCTAATCCTAACCCTAACCCTAACACTATCCTAGGGCTGATGCTAACCCTAACGGTAACCCTAACACTATCCTTGAACTGATGCTAACCGTAACCTTAACCCTAACACTATCCTAGGCCTGATAATAACCCTAACCCTAACCCTAACACTATCCTAGGGTTTATGTTAACCCTAACCCTAACACTATCCTAGGGCTGAAGCTAACGCTAACCCTAAACCTAACACTATCCTAGGGCGGATGCTAACCCTAACCCTAACCCTAACACTATCCTAGGGCTGATGCTAACCCTAACACTAACACTATCCTAGGGCTGATGCTAACCCTAAATCTAACCCTAACACTCTCCAAACGCTGATGCTAACCCTAACCCTAACCCTAACACTATCCTAGGGCTGATGCTAACCCTAACCCTAACACTATCCTAGGGCTGATGCTAACCCTAACCCTAACCCTAACACTATCCTAGGGCTGATGCTAACCCTAACGCTAACACTATCCTTGGGCTGATGCTAACCCTAACCCTAACCCTAACACTATCCTAGGGCTGATGCTAACCCTAACCCTAACACTATCCTAGGGCGGATGCTAACCCTAACCCTAACCCTAACACTATCCTAGGGCTGATGGTAACTCTAACCCTAACAGTATCCTAGGGCTGAAGCTAACCCTAACCCTAACCCTAACACTATCCTAGGGCTGATGCTAACCCTAACCCTAACACTATCCTAGGGCTGATGCTAACCCTAACCCTAACTCTAACACTATCCTAGGGCTGATGCTAACCCTAACCCTAACACTATCCTAGGGCTGATGCTAACCCTAACTCTAACCCTAACACTATCCTAGAGCTGATGCTAACCCTAACCCTAACCCTAACCCTAACCCTAATACTATCCTAGGGCTGATGCTAACCCTAACCCTAACCCTAACACTATCCTAGGGCTGATGCTAACCCTAACACTAACACTATGCTAGGGCTGATGCTAACCCTAACCCTACCACTAACACTATCCTAGGGCTGATGCTAACCCTAACCCTAACGCTAACACTATCCTAGGGCTGAGGCTAACCCTAACCCTAACACTATCCTACGGCTGATGCTAACCCTAACCCTAACCCTAACACTATCCTAAGGCTAATGGTAACCCTAACACTAACACTATCCTAAGCCTGGTGCTAACCCTAACTCTAACCCTAACACTATCCTAGGGCTGATACTAACCCTAACCCTAATAATATACTAGGGCTGATGCTAACACTAACCCTAACCCTAACACTATCCTAGGGCTGATGCTAACCCTAACCCTAACCCTAACACTATCCTAGGGCTGATGCTAACCCTAACCCTAACACTATCCTAGGCCTGAGGATAACCCTAACCCTAACCCTAACACTATCCTAGGGCTGATGCTAACCTTAACACTAACACTATCCTAGGCCTGATGCTAACCCTAACCCTAACCCTAACACTATCCTAGGGCTGATGCTAACCCTAACCCTAACACTATCCTATGGCTGATGCTAACCCTAACCCTAAACCTAACACTATCCTAGGGCTGATGCTAACCCTAACCCTAACACTATCATAGGCCTGATGATAACCCTAACCCTAACCCTAACACTATCCTAGGGCTGATGCTAACCCTAACCCTAACACTATCGTAGGCCTGATGCTAACCCTAACCCTAACCCTAACACTATCCTAGGGCTGATGCTAACCCTAACCCTAACACTATTCTAGGGCTGATGCTAACCCTAACCCTAACCCTAACACTATCCTAGTGCTGATGCTAACCCTAACCCTAACACTATCCTAGGCCTGATGATAACCCTAACCCTAACCCTAACACTATCCTAGGGCTGATGCTAAAGCTAACCCTAACCCTAACACTATCCTAGGGCTGATGCTAACCCTAACGCTAACCCTAAAACTATCCTTGAACTGATGCTAACCCTAACCCTAAGCCTAAGACTATCCTAGGCCTGATGATAACCCTAAGCCTAACCCTAACACTATCCTAGGGTTTATGTTAACCCTAACCCTAACACTATCCTAGGGCTCATGCTAACCCTAACCCTACCACTATCCTGGGCCTGATGCTAACCCTAACACTAACACTAACACTACCCTAGGGCTGATGCTAACACTAACCCTAACACTATCCTAGGGCTGATGATAACCCTAACCCTAACCCTAACACTATCCTAGGGTTTATGTTAACCCTAACCCTAACACTATCCTAGGGCTGATGCTAACCCTTACCCTAACCCTAACGCTATCCTAGGGCTGATGCTAACCCTAACCCTAACTCTAACACTATCTTAGTGCTGAGGCTACCCCTAACGCTAACACTATCCTACGGCTGGTGCTAACCCTAACCTTAACCCTAACACTATCCTAGGGCTGATGCTTACCCTAACCCTAACACTATCCTAGGCCTGATGCTAACCCTAACCCTAATCTTAACACTACCCTAGGGCTGATGTTAACCCTAACCCTAACCCTAACACTATCCTAGGGCTGATGCTAACCCTAACCCTAACACTATCCTAGGCCTGATGATAACCCTAACCCTAACCCTAACACTATCCTAGGGCTGATGCTAACCCTAACCCTAACACTATCCTAGGCCTGATGCTAACGCTAACCCTAACACTATCCTAGGCCTGATGCTAACCCTAACCCTAACCCTAACACTATCCTAGGCCTGATGCTAACCCTATCCCTACCCCTAACACTCTCCTAGGGCTGAGGCTAACCCTAACCCTAACACTATCCTACGGCTGATGCTAACCCTAACCCTAACCCAAAAACTATCCTAGGGTTGATGCTAACCCTAACACTAACACTATCCTAGGGCTGATGCTAACCCTAACCCTAACCCTAACACTATCCTTGGGCTGATGCTAACCCTAACCCTAACACTATCCTGGGCCTGATGCTAACCCTAACCCTAACCCTAACACTATCCTAGGGCTGATGCTAACCCTAACACTAACAATATCCTAGGCCTGATGATATCCCTAACCCTAAACATAACACTATCCTAGGGCTGATGCTAACCCTAACCCTAACCCTTACACTATCCTAGGGCTGATTCTAACCGTATCCCTAACACTGTCCTAGTCCTGATGCTAACCCTAACCCTAACCCTAACACTATCCTAGGCCTGATGCTAAACCTATCCCTAACCCTAACACTTTCCTAGGGCTGAGACTAACCCTAACCCTAACAATATCCTAGGGCTGATGCTAACCCTAACCCTAACCCAAACACTATCCTAGGGTTGATGCTAACGCTAACCCTGACACTATCCTAGGGCTGATGCTAACCCTAACCCTATCCCTAACACTATCCTAGGGCTGATGCTAACCCTAACCCTAACACTATCCTAGGCCTGATGCTAACCCTAACCATAACCCTAACACTATCCTAGGGCTGATGCCATCCCTAACCCTAACCCTAACACTATCCTAGGGCTGATGCTAACCCTAACCCTAACCCTAACACTATCCTAGGGCTGATGCTAACCCTAAACCTAACAATATCCTAGGCCTGATGATATCCATAACCCTAAACCTAACACTATCCTAGGGCTGATGCTAACCCTAACCCTAACCCTAACTCTATCCTAGGGCTGATTCTAACCGTAACCCTAACACTATCCTAGGCCTGATACTAACACTAACCGTTACCCTAACAAAATCCTAGGGCTGATGCTAAACCTAACCATAACCCTAACACTATCCTAGGGCTGACGCTAACCCTATCCCTAACCCTAACACTATCCTAGGGCAGATGCTAACCCTAACCCTAACCCTAACACTATCCTAGGGCTGATGCTAACCCTAACCCTACCACTATCCTGGGCCTGATGCTAACCCTAACACTAACACTAACACTATCCTAGGGCTGATGCTAACACTAACCCTAACACTATCCTAGGGCTGATGATAACCCTAACCCTAACCCTAACACTATCCTAGGGTTTATGTTAACCCTAACCCTAACACTATCCTAGGGCTGATGCTTACCCTAACCCTAACAATATCCTAGGCCTGATACTAACCCTAACCCTAATCTTAACACTATCCTAGGGCTGATGCTAACCCTAACCGTAACACTACACTAGGGCTGATGCTAACCCTAACCCTAACCCTAACACTATCCTAGGGCTGATGCTAACCCTAACCCTAACACTATCCTAGGCCTGATGATAACCCTAACCCTAACCCTAACACTATCCTAGGGCTGATGCTAACCGTAACCCTAACACTATCCTAGGCCTGATGCTAACCCTAACCCTTACCCTAACACTATCCTAGGGCTGATGCTAAACCTAACCATAACCCTAACACTATCCTAGGGCTGATGCTAACCCTAACCCTAACCCTAACACTATCCTAGGCCTGATGCTAACCCTAACCCTAACACTATCCTAGGCCTGATGCTAACCCTAACCCTAACACTATCCTAGGCCTGATGCTAACCCTAACCCTAACCCTAACACTATCCTAGGCCTGATGCTAACCCTATCCCTAACCCTAACACTCTCCTAGGGCTGAGGCTAACCCTAACCCTAACACTATCCTACGGCTGATGCTAACCCTAACCCTAACCCAAAAACTATCCTAGGGTTGATGCTAAACCTAACCCTTACACTATCCTAGGGCTGATGCTAACCCTAACCCTAACCCTAACACTATCCTTGGGCTGATGCTAACCCTAACCCTAACACTATCCTGGGCCTGATGCTAACCCTAACCCTAACCCTAACACTATCCTAGGGCTGATGCTAACCCTAACCCTAACAATATCCTAGGCCTGATGATATCCCTAACCCTAAACCTAACACTATCCTAGGGCTGATGCTAACCCTAACCCTAACCCTAACACTATCCTACGGCTGATTCTAACCGTATACCTAACACTATCCTAGGCCTGATGCTAACCCTAACCCTAACCCTAACACTATCCTAGGCCTGATGCTAACCCTATCCCTAACCCTAACACTTTCCTAGGGCTGATGCTAACCCTAACCGTAACCCTAACACTATCCTAGGGCTGATGCTAACCCTAACGCTAACCCTAACACTATCCTTGAACTAATGCTAACCCTAACCCTAACCCTAACACTATCCTAGGAATGATGATAACCTCACCCTAACCCTAACACTATCCTATGGTTTATGTTAACCCTAAACCTAACACTATCCTAGGGCTGATGCTAACCCTAACCCTAACCCTAACACTATCCTAGGGCGGATGCTAACCCTAACCCTCACCATAACACTATCCTAGGGCTGATGCTAACCATAACACTAACACTATCCTAGGGCTGATGCGAACCCTAACCCTAACCCTAACACTATCCTAGGGCTGATGCTAACCGTAACCCTAACTCTAACACTATCTTAGGGCTGAGGCTAACCCTAACCCTAACACTATCCTACGGCTGATGCTAACCCTAACCTTAACCTTAACACTATCCTAGGGCTGATGCTAACCCTAACCCTAACACTATCCTAGGCGTGATGCTAACCCTAACCCTAACCCTAACACTATCCTAGGGCTGATGCTAACCCTAACCCTAACACTATCCTAGGGCTGATGCTAACCCTAACCCTAACCCTAACACTATCCTAGGGCTGATGCTAAACCTAACCCTAACACTATCCTAGGCCTGATGCTAACCCTAACCCTAACCCTAACACTATCCTAGGGCTGATGCTAACCCTAACGGTAACCCTAACACTATCCTTGAACTGATGCTAACCATAACCTTAACCCTAACACTATCCTAGGCCTGATAATAACCCTAACCCTAACCCTAACACTATCCTAGGGTTTATGTTAACCCTAACCCTAACACTATCCTAGGGCTGAAGCTAACGCTAACCCTAAACCTAACACTATCCTAGGGCGGATGCTAACCCTAACCCTAACACTAACACTATCCTAGGGCTGATGCTAACCCTAACACTAACACTATCCTAGGGCTGATGCTAACCCTAAATCTAACCCTAACACTCTCCAAACGCTGATGCTAACCCTAACCCTAACCCTAACACTATCCTAGGGCTGATGCTAACCCTAACCCTAACACTATCCTAGGGCTGATGCTAACCCTAACCCTAACCCTAACACTATCCTAGGGCTGATGCTAACCCTAACGCTAACACTATCCTTGGGCTGATGCTAACCCTAACCCTAACCCTAACACTATCCTAGGGCTGATGCTAACCCTAACCCTAACACTATCCTAGGGCGGATGCTAACCCTAACCCTAACCCTAACACTATCCTAGGGCTGATGGTAACCCTAACCCTAACAGTATCCTAGGGCAGATGCTAACCCTAACCCTAACCCTAACACTATCCTAGGGCTGATGCTAACCCTAACCCTAACACTATCCTAGGGCTGATGCTAACCCTAACCCTAACTCTAACACTATCCTAGGGCTGATGCTAACCCTAACCCTAACACTATCCTAGGGCTGATGCTAACCCTAACCCTAACCCTAACACTATCCTAGAGCTGATGCTAACCCTAACCGTAACCCTAACCCTAACCCTAATACTATCCTAGGGCTGATGCTAACCCTAACCCTAACCCTAACACTATCCTAGGGCTGATGCTAACCCTAACACTAACACTATGCTAGGGCTGATGCTAACCCTAACCCTACCCCTAACACTATCCTAGGGCTGATGCTAACCCTAACCCTAACGCTAACACTATCCTAGGGCTGAGGCTAACCCTAACCCTAACACTATCCTACGGCTGATGCTAACCCTAACCCTAACCCTAACACTATCCTAAGGCTAATGGTAACCCTAACACTAACAGTATCCTAAGCCTGGTGCTAACCCTAACTCTAACCCTAACACTATCCTAGGGCTGATACTAACGCTAACCCTAATAATATACTAGGGCTGATGCTAACACTAACCCTAACCCTAACACTATCCTAGGGCTGATGCTAACCCTAACCCTAACCCTAACACTATCCTAGGGCTCATGCTAACCCTAACCCTAACACTATCCTAGGCCTGATGATAACCCTAACCCTAACCCTAACACTATCCTAGGGCTGATGCTAAACTTAACACTAACACTATCCTAGGCCTGATGCTAACCCTATCCCTAACCCTAACACTATCCTAGGGCTGATGCTAACCCTAACCCTAACAGTATCCTAGGGCTGATGCTAACCCTAACCCTAACCCTAACACTATCCTAGGGCTGATGCTAACCCTAACCCTAACACTATCCTAGGGCTGATGCTAACCCTAACCCTAACTCTAACACTATCCTAGGGCTGATGCTAACCCTAACCCTAACACTATCCTAGGGCTGATGCTAACCCTAACCCTAACCCTAACACTATCCTAGAGCTGATGCTAACGCTAACCCTAACCCTAACCCTAACCCTAATACTATCCTAGGGCTGATGCTAACCCTAACCCTAACCCTAACACTATCCTAGGGCTGATGCTAACCCTAACCCTAACACTATCATAGGCCTGATGATAACCCTAACAGTAACCCTAACACTATCCTAGGGCTGATGCTAACCCTATCCCTAACACTATCCTAGGGCTGATGCTAACCCTAACCCTAACTCTAACACTATCCTAGGGCTGATGCTAACCCTAACCCTAACACTATCCTAGGCCTGATGATAACCCTAACCCTAACCCTAACACTATCCTAGGGCTGATGCTAACCGTAACCCTAACACTATGCTAGGCCTGATGCTAACCCTAACCCTTACCCTAACACTATCCTAGGGCCGATGCTAAACCTAACCATAACCCTAACACTATCCTAGGGTTGATGCTAACCCTAACCCTAACCCTAACACTATCCTAGGCCTGATGCTAACCCTAACCCTAACACTATTCTAGGCCTGATGCTAACCCTAACCCTAACACTATCCTAGGCCTGATGCTAACCCTAACCCTAACCCTAACACTATCCTAGGCCTGATGCTAACCCTATCCCTAACCCTAACACTCTCCTAGGGCTGAGGCTAACGCTAACCCTAACACTATCCTACGGCTGATGCTAACCCTAACCCTAACCCAAAAACTATCCTAGGGTTGATGCTAAACCTAACCCTAACACTATCGTAGGGCTGATGCTAACCCTAACCCTAACCCTAACACTATCCTTGGGCTGATGCTAACCCTAACCCTAACACTATCCTGGGCCTGATGATAACCCTAACCCTAACCCTAACACTATCCTAGGGCTGATGCTAACCCTAACCCTAACACTATCCTAGGCCTGATGCTAACCCTAACCCTAACCCTAACACTATCCTAGGGCTGATGCTAACCCTAACCCTAACACTATCATAGGCCTGATGATAACCCTAACCCTAACAATAACACTATCCTAGGGCTGATGCTAACCCTAACCCTAACACAATCCTAGGCCTGATGCTAACCCTAACACTAACCCTAACACTATCCTAGGGCTGATGCTAACCATAACCCTAACCCTAACACTATCCAAGGGCTGATGCTAACCCTAACCCTAACACTATCCTAGGCCTGATGATAACCCTAACCCTAACCCTAACACTATCCTAGGGCTGATGCTAACCCTAACCCTAACACTGTCCTAGGGCAGATGCTAACCCTAACCCTAACCCTAACACTATCCGAGGGCTGATGCTAACCCTAACGCTAACCCTAAAAATATCCTTGAACTGATGCTAACCCTAACCCTAACCCTAACACTATCCTAGGCCTGATGATAACCCTAACCCTAACCCTAACACTATCCTAGGGTTTATGTTAACCCTAACCCTAACACTATCCTAGGGCTGATGCTAACCCTAACCCTACCACTATCCTGGGCCTGATGCTAACCCTAACCCTAACACTAACACTATCCTAAGGGCTGATGCTAACCCTAACCCTAACACTATCCTAGGGCTGATGCTAACCCTAACCCTAACCCTAACACTATCCTAGGGCTGATGCTAACCCTAACGCTAACCCTAACACTATCCTTGAACTAATGCTAACCCTAACCCTAACCCTAACACTATCCTAGGCCTGATGATAACCCTAACCCTAACCCTAACACTATCCTATGGTTTATGTTAACCCTAACCCTAACACTATCCTAGGGCTGATGGTAACCCTAACCCTAACCCTAACACTATCCTAGGGCTGATGCTAACCATAACACTAACACTATCCTAGGGCTGATGCGAACCCTAACCCTAACCCTAACACTATCCTAGGGCTGATGCTAACCCTAACCCTAACCCTAACACTATCCTAGGGCTGATGCTAACCCTAACCCTACCACTATCCTAGGCCTGATGCTAACCCTAACGCTAACCCTAACACTATCCTAGGGCTGATGCTAACCCTAACCCTAACACTATCCTAGGGCTGATGCTAACCCTAACCCTAACCCTAACACTATCCTAAGGCTGATGCTAACCCTAACCCTAACACTATCCTAGGCCTGATGATAACCCTAACCCTAACCCTAACACTATCCTAGGGCTGAAGCTAAACCTAACCCTAACCCTAACACTATCCTAGGGCTGATGCTAACCCTAACGGTAACATTAACACTATCCTTGAACTGATGCTAACCATAACCTTAACCCTAACACTATCCTAGGCCTGATAATAACCCTAACCCTAACCCTAACACTATCCTAGGGTTTATGTTAACCCTAACCCTAACACTATCCTAGGGCTGAAGCTAACCCTAACCCTAAACCTAACACTATCCTAGGGCGGATGCTAACCCTAACCCTAACCCTAACACTATCCTAGGGCTGATGCTAACCCTAACGCTAACCCTAACACTATCCTTGAACTAATGCTAACCCTAACCCTAACCCTAACACTATCCTAGGCCTGATGATAACCCTAACCCTAACCCTAACACTATCCTATGGTTTATGTTAACCCTAACCCTAACACTATCCTAGGGCTGATGGTAACCATAACCCTAACCCTAACACTATCCAAGGGCTGATGCTAACCCTAACCCTAACACTATCCTAGGCCTGATGATAACCCTAACCCTAACCCTAACACTATCCTAGGGCTGATGCTAACCCTAACCCTAACACTGTCCTAGGGCAGATGCTAACCCTAACCCTAACCCTAACACTATCCTAGGGCGGATGCTAACCATAACACTAACACTATCCTAGGGCTGATGCGAACCCTAACCCTAACCCTAACCCTAACACTATCCTAGGGCTGATGCTAACCCTAACCCTAACTCTAACACTATCTTAGGGCTGAGGCTAACCCTAACCCTAACACTATCCTACGGCTGATGCTAACCCTAACCTTAACCCTAACACTATCCTAGGGCTGATGCTAACCCTAACCCTAACACTATCCTAGGCCTGATGCTAACCCTAACGCTAACCCTAACACTATCCTAGGGCTGATGCTAACCCTAACCCTAACACTATCCTAGGGCTGATGCTAACCCTAACCCTAACCCTAACACTATCCTAAGGCTGATGCTAACCCTAACCCTAACACTATCCTAGGCCTGATGATAACCCTAACCCTAACCCTAACACTATCCTAGGGCTGAAGCTAAACCTAACCCTAACCCTAACACTATCCAAGGGCTGATGCTAACCCTAACCCTAACACTATCCTAGGCCTGATGATAACCCTAACCCTAACCCTAACACTATCCTAGGGCTGATGCTAACCCTAACCCTAACACTGTCCTAGGGCAGATGCTAACCCTAACCCTAACCCTAACACTATCCTAGGGCGGATGCTAACCATAACACTAACACTATCCTAGGGCTGATGCGAACCCTAACCCTAACCCTAACACTATCCTAGGGCTGATGCTAACCCTAACCCTAACTCTAACACTATCTTAGGGCTGAGGCTAACCCTAACCCTAACACTATCCTACGGCTGATGCTAACCCTAACCTTAACCCTAACACTATCCTAGGGCTGATGCTAACCCTAACCCTAACACTATCCTAGGCCTGATGCTAACCCTAACGCTAACCCTAACACTATCCTAGGGCTGATGCTAACCCTAACCCTAACACTATCCTAGGGCTGATGCTAACCCTAACCCTAACCCTAACACTATCCTAAGGCTGATGCTAACCCTAACCCTAACACTATCCTAGGCCTGATGATAACCCTAACCCTAACCCTAACAGTATCCTAGGGCTGAAGCTAAACCTAACCCTAACCCTAACACTATCCTAGGGCTGATGCTAACCCTAACGGTAACATTAACACTATCCTTGAACTGATGCTAACCATAACCTTAACCCTAACACTATCCTAGGCCTGATAATAACCCTAACCCTAACCCTAACACTATCCTAGGGTTTATGTTAACCCTAACCCTAACACTATCCTAGGGCTGAAGCTAACCCTAACCCTAAACCTAACACTATCCTAGGGCGGATGCTAACCCTAACCCTAACCCTAACACTATCCTAGGGCTGATGCTAACCCTAACCCTAACACTATCCTAGGGCTGATGCTAACCCTAACCCTAACCCTAACAGTATCCTAGGGCTGATGCTAACCCTCACGCTAACACTATCCTTGGGCTGATGCTAACCCTAAACCTAAACCTAACACTATCCTAGGGCTGATGCTAACCCTAACCCTAAAACTATCCTAGGGCTGATGCTAACCCTAACCCTAACCCTAACACTATCCTAGGGCTGATGCTAACCCTAACCCTAACACTATCCTAGGGCTGATGCTAACCCTAACCCTAACCCTAACACTATCCTAGGGCTCATGCTAACCCTAACCCTAACACTATCCTAGGCCTGATGATAACCCTAACCCTAACCCTAACACTATCCTAGGGCTGATGCTAAACTTAACACTAACACTATCCTAGGCCTGATGCTAACCCTATCCCTAACCCTAACACTATCCTAGGGCTGATGCTAACCCTAACCCTAACAGTATCCTAGGGCTGATGCTAACCCTAACCCTAACCCTAACACTATCCTAGGGCTGATGCTAACCCTAACCCTAACACTATCCTAGGGCTGATGCTAACCCTAACCCTAACTCTAACACTATCCTAGGGCTGATGCTAACCCTAACCCTAACACTATCCTAGGGCTGATGCTAACCCTAACCCTAACCCTAACACTATCCTAGAGCTGATGCTAACGCTAACCCTAACCCTAACCCTAACCCTAATACTATCCTAGGGCTGATGCTAACCCTAACCCTAACCCTAACACTATCCTAGGGCTGATGCTAACCCTAACCCTAACACTATCATAGGCCTGATGATAACCCTAACAGTAACCCTAACACTATCCTAGGGCTGATGCTAACCCTAACCCTAACACTATCGTAGGCCTGATGCTAACCCTAACCCTAACCCTAACACTATCCTAGGGCTGATGCTAACCCTAACCCTAACACTATCCTAGGGCTGATGCTAACCCTAACCCTAACCCTAACACTATCCTAGTGCTGATGCTAACCCTAACACTAACACTATCCTAGGCCTGATGATAACCCTAACCCTAACCCTAACACTATCCTAGGGCTGAAGCTAACCCTAACCCTAACCCTAACACTATCCTAGGGCTGATGCTAACCCTAACGCTAACCCTAAAACTATCCTTGAACTGATGCTAACCCTAACCCTAACCCTAACACTATCCTAGGCCTGATGATAACCCTAAGCCTAACCCTAACACTATCCTAGGGTTTATGTTAACCCTAACCCTAACACTATCCTAGGGCTGATGCTAACCCTAACCCTACCACTATCCTGGGCCTGATGCTAACCCTAACACTAACACTAACACTATCCTAGGGCTGATGCTAACACTAACCCTAACACTATCCTAGGGCTGATGATAACCCTAACCCTAACCCTAACACTATCCTGGGGTTTATGTTAACCCTAACCCTAACACTATCCTAGGGCTGATGCTAACCCTAACCCTAACCCTAACACTATCCTAGGGCTGATGCTAACCCTAACCCTAACTCTAACACTATCTTAGTGCTGAGGCTAACCCTAACGCTAACACTATCCTACGGCTGATGCTAACCCTAACCTTAACCCTAACACTATCCTAGGGCTGATGCTTACCCTAACCCTAACACTATCCTAGGCCTGATGCTAACCCTAACCCTAATCTTAACACTATCCTAGGGCTGATGCTAACCCTAACCGTAACACTACCCTAGGGCTGATGCTAACCCTAACCCTAACCCTAACACTATCCTAAGGCTGATGCTAACCCTAACCCTAACACTATCCTAGGCCTGATGATAACCCTAACCCTAACCCTAACACTATCCTAGGGCTGAAGCTAAACCTAACCCTAACCCTAACACTATCCTAGGGCTGATGCTAACCCTAACGGTAACATTAACACTATCCTTGAACTGATGCTAACCATAACCTTAACCCTAACACTATCCTAGGCCTGATAATAACCCTAACCCTAACCCTAACACTATCCTAGGGTTTATGTTAACCCTAACCCTAACACTATCCTAGGGCTGAAGCTAACCCTAACCCTAAACCTAACACTATCCTAGGGCGGATGCTAACCCTAACCCTAACCCTAACACTATCCTAGGGCTGATGCTAACCCTAACGCTAACCCTAACACTATCCTTGAACTAATGCTAACCCTAACCCTAACCCTAACACTATCCTAGGCCTGATGATAACCCTAACCCTAACCCTAACACTATCCTATGGTTTATGTTAACCCTAACCCTAACACTATCCTAGGGCTGATGGTAACCATAACCCTAACCCTAACACTATCCAAGGGCTGATGCTAACCCTAACCCTAACACTATCCTAGGCCTGATGATAACCCTAACCCTAACCCTAACACTATCCTAGGGCTGATGCTAACCCTAACCCTAACACTGTCCTAGGGCAGATGCTAACCCTAACCCTAACCCTAACACTATCCTAGGGCGGATGCTAACCATAACACTAACACTATCCTAGGGCTGATGCGAACCCTAAGCCTAACCCTAACACTATCCTAGGGCTGATGCTAACCCTAACCCTAACTCTAACACTATCTTAGGGCTGAGGCTAACCCTAACCCTAACACTATCCTACGGCTGATGCTAACCC
This sequence comes from Lemur catta, assembly GCF_020740605.2. Classification (NCBI taxonomy): domain Eukaryota; kingdom Metazoa; phylum Chordata; class Mammalia; order Primates; family Lemuridae; genus Lemur; species Lemur catta. The sequence continues at coordinate 1,640,845 of NW_025423853.1, read as the reverse complement.
TAACCTTAACCCTAACACTATCCTAGGGCTGATGCTAACCCTAACCCTAACACTATCCTAGGCCTGATGCTAACCCTAACGCTAACCCTAACACTATCCTAGGGCTGATGCTAACCCTAACCCTAACACTATCCTAGGGCTGATGCTAACCCTAACCCTAACCCTAACACTATCCTAAGGCTGATGCTAACCCTAACCCTAACACTATCCTAGGCCTGATGATAACCCTAACCCTAACCCTAACACTATCCTAGGGCTGAAGCTACACCTAACCCTAACCCTAACACTATCCAAGGGCTGATGCTAACCCTAACCCTAACACTATCCTAGGCCTGATGATAACCCTAACCCTAACCCTAACACTATCCTAGGGCTGATGCTAACCCTAACCCTAACACTGTCCTAGGGCAGATGCTAACCCTAACCCTAACCCTAACACTATCCTAGGGCGGATGCTAACCATAACACTAACACTATCCTAGGGCTGATGCGAACCCTAACCCTAACCCTAACACTATCCTAGGGCTGATGCTAACCCTAACCCTAACTCTAACACTATCTTAGGGCTGAGGCTAACCCTAACCCTAACACTATCCTACGGCTGATGCTAACCCTAACCTTAACCCTAACACTATCCTAGGGCTGATGCTAACCCTAACCCTAACACTATCCTAGGCCTGATGCTAACCCTAACGCTAACCCTAACACTATCCTAGGGCTGATGCTAACCCTAACCCTAACACTATCCTAGGGCTGATGCTAACCCTAACCCTAACCCTAACACTTTCCTAAGGCTGATGCTAACCCTAACCCTAACACTATCCTAGGCCTGATGATAACCCTAACCCTAACCCTAACACTATCCTAGGGCTGAAGCTAAACCTAACCCTAACCCTAACACTATCCTAGGGCTGATGCTAACCCTAACGGTAACATTAACACTATCCTTGAACTGATGCTAACCATAACCTTAACCCTAACACTATCCTAGGCCTGATAATAACCCTAACCCTAACCCTAACACTATCCTAGGGTTTATGTTAACCCTAACCCTAACACTATCCTAGGGCTGAAGCTAACCCTAACCCTAAACCTAACACTATCCTAGGGCGGATGCTAACCCTAACCCTAACCCTAACACTATCCTAGGGTGATGCTAACCCTAACCCTAACACTATCCTAGGGCTGATGCTAACCCTAACCCTAACCCTAACAGTATCCTAGGGCTGATGCTAACCCTCACGCTAACACTATCCTTGGGCTGATGCTAACCCTAAACCTAACCCTAACACTATCCTAGGGCTGATGCTAACCCTAACCCTAAAACTATCCTAGGGCTGATGCTAACCCTAACCCTAACCCTAACACTATCCTAGGGCTGATGCTAACCCTAACCCTAACACTATCCTAGGGCTGATGCTAACCCTAACCCTAACCCTAACACTATCCTAGGGCTCATGCTAACCCTAACCCTAACACTATCCTAGGCCTGATGATAACCCTAACCCTAACCCTAACACTATCCTAGGGCTGATGCTAAACTTAACACTAACACTATCCTAGGCCTGATGCTAACCCTATCCCTAACCCTAACACTATCCTAGGGCTGATGCTAACCCTAACCCTAACAGTATCCTAGGGCTGATGCTAACCCTAACCCTAACCCTAACACTATCCTAGGGCTGATGCTAACCCTAACCCTAACACTATCCTAGGGCTGATGCTAACCCTAACCCTAACTCTAACACTATCCTAGGGCTGATGCTAACCCTAACCCTAACACTATCCTAGGGCTGATGCTAACCCTAACCCTAACCCTAACACTATCCTAGAGCTGATGCTAACGCTAACCCTAACGCTAACCCTAACACTAATACTATCCTAGGGCTGATGCTAACCCTAACCCTAACCCTAACACTATCCTAGGGCTGATGCTAACCCTAACCCTAACACTATCATAGGCCTGATGATAACCCTAACAGTAACCCTAACACTATCCTAGGGCTGATGCTAACCCTAACCCTAACACTATCGTAGGCCTGATGCTAACCCTAACCCTAACCCTAACACTATCCTAGGGCTGATGCTAACCCTAACCCTAACACTATCCTAGGGCTGATGCTAACCCTAACCCTAACCCTAACACTATCCTAGTGCTGATGCTAACCCTAACACTAACACTATCCTAGGCCTGATGATAACCCTAACCCTAACCCTAACACTATCCTAGGGCTGAAGCTAACCCTAACCCTAACCCTAACACTATCCTAGGGCTGATGCTAACCCTAACGCTAACCCTAAAACTATCCTTGAACTGATGCTAACCCTAACCCTAACCCTAACACTATCCTAGGCCTGATGATAACCCTAAGCCTAACCCTAACACTATCCTAGGGTTTATGTTAACCCTAACCCTAACACTATCCTAGGGCTGATGCTAACCCTAACCCTACCACTATCCTGGGCCTGATGCTAACCCTAACACTAACACTAACACTATCCTAGGGCTGATGCTAACACTAACCCTAACACTATCCTAGGGCTGATGATAACCCTAACCCTAACCCTAACACTATCCTGGGGTTTATGTTAACCCTAACCCTAACACTATCCTAGGGCTGATGCTAACCCTAACCCTAACCCTAACACTATCCTAGGGCTGATGCTAACCCTAACCCTAACTCTAACACTATCTTAGTGCTGAGGCTAACCCTAACGCTAACACTATCCTACGGCTGATGCTAACCCTAACCTTAACCCTAACACTATCCTAGGGCTGATGCTTACCCTAACCCTAACACTATCCTAGGCCTGATGCTAACCCTAACCCTAATCTTAACACTATCCTAGGGCTGATGCTAACCCTAACCGTAACACTACCCTAGGGCTGATGCTAACCCTAACCCTAACCCTAACACTATCCTAGGGCTGATGCTAACCCTAACCCTAACACTATCCTAGGCCTGATGATAACCCTAACCCTAACCCTAACACTATCCTAGGGCTGATGCTAACCGTAACCCTAACACTATGCTAGGCCTGATGCTAACCCTAACCCTTACCCTAACACTATCCTAGGGCCGATGCTAAACCTAACCATAACCCTAACACTATCCTAGGGCTGATGCTAACCCTAACCCTAACCCTAACACTATCCTAGGCCTGATGCTAACCCTAACCCTAACACTATTCTAGGCCTGATGCTAACCCTAACCCTAACACTATCCTAGGCCTGATGCTAACCCTAACCCTAACCCTAACACTATCCTAGGCCTGATGCTAACCCTAACCCTAACACTATCCTAGGCCTGATGCTAACCCTAACCCTAACCCTAACACTATCCTAGGGCTGATGCTAACCCTAACCCTAACACTATCATAGGCCTGATGATAACCCTAACCATAACCCTAACACTATCCTAGGGCTGATGCTAACCCTAACCCTAACACAATCCTAGGCCTGATGCTAACCCTAACACTAACCCTAACACTATCCTAGGGCTGATGCTAACCATAACCCTAACCCTAACACTATCCAAGGGCTGATGCTAACCCTAACCCTAACACTATCCTAGGCCTGATGATAACCCTAACCCTAACCCTAACACTATCCTAGGGCTGATGCTAACCCTAACCCTAACACTGTCCTAGGGCAGATGCTAACCCTAACCCTAACCCTAACACTATCCGAGGGCTGATGCTAACCCTAACGCTAACCCTAAAAATATCCTTGAACTGATGCTAACCCTAACCCTAACCCTAACACTATCCTAGGCCTGATGATAACCCTAACCCTAACCCTAACACTATCCTAGGGTTTATGTTAACCCTAACCCTAACACTATCCTAGGGCTGATGCTAACGCTAACCCTACCACTATCCTGGGCCTGATGCTAACCCTAACCCTAACACTAACACTATCCTAAGGGCTGATGCTAACCCTAACCCTAACACTATCCTAGGGCTGATGCTAACCCTAACCCTAACCCTAACACTATCCTAGGGCTGATGCTAACCCTAACGCTAACCCTAACACTATCCTTGAACTAATGCTAACCCTAACCCTAACCCTAACACTATCCTAGGCCTGATGATAACCCTAACCCTAACCCTAACACTATCCTATGGTTTATGTTAACCCTAACCCTAACACTATCCTAGGGCTGATGGTAACCCTAACCCTAACCCTAACACTATCCTAGGGCTGATGCTAACCATAACACTAACACTATCCTAGGGCTGATGCGAACCCTAACCCTAACCCTAACACTATCCTAGGGCTGATGCTAACCCTAACCCTAACTCTAACACTATCTTAGGGCTGAGGCTAACCCTAACCCTAACACTATCCTACGGCTGATGTTAACCCTAACCTTAACCCTAACACTATCCTAGGGCTGATGCTAACCCTAACCCTAACACTATCCTAGGCCTGATGCTAACCCTAACGCTAACCCTAACACTATCCTAGGGCTGATGCTAACCCTAACCCTAACACTATCCTAGGGCTGATGCTAACCCTAACCCTAACCGTAACACTATCCTAAGGCTGATGCTAACCCTAACCCTAACACTATCCTAGGCCTGATGATAACCCTAACCCTAACCCTAACACTATCCTAGGGCTGAAGCTAAACCTAACCCTAACCCTAACACTATCCTAGGGCTGATGCTAACCCTAACGGTAACATTAACACTATCCTTGAACTGATGCTAACCATAACCTTAACCCTAACACTATCCTAGGCCTGATAATAACCCTAACCCTAACCCTAACACTATCCTAGGGTTTATGTTAACCCTAACCCTAACACTATCCTAGGGCTGAAGCTAACCCTAACCCTAAACCTAACACTATCCTAGGGCGGATGCTAACCCTAACCCTAACCCTAACACTATCCTAGGGCTGATGCTAACCCTAACACTAACACTATCCTAGGGCTGATGCTAACCCTAAATCTAACCCTAACACTCTCCAAACGCTGATGCTAACCCTAACCCTAACCCTAACACTATCCTAGGGCTGATGCTAACCCTAACCCTAACACTATCCTAGGGCTGATGCTAACCCTAACCCTAACCCTAACAGTATCCTAGGGCTGATGCTAACCCTCACGCTAACACTATCCTTGGGCTGATGCTAACCCTAACCCTAACCCTAACACTATCCTAGGGCTGATGCTAACCCTAACCCTAAAACTATCCTAGGGCTGATGCTAACCCTAACCCTAACCCTAACACTATCCTAGGGCTGATGCTAACCCTAACCCTAACAGTATCCTAGGGCTGATGCTAACCCTAACCCTAACCCTAACACTATCCTAGGGCTGATGCTAACCCTAACCCTAACACTATCCTAGGGCTGATGCTAACCCTAACCCTAACTCTAACACTATCCTAGGGCTGATGCTAACCCTAACCCTAACACTATCCTAGGGCTGATGCTAACCCTAACCCTAACCCTAACACTATCCTAGAGCTGATGCTAACGCTAACCCTAACCCTAACCCTAACCCTAATACTATCCTAGGGCTGATGCTAACCCTAACCCTAACCCTTACACTATCCTAGGGCTGATGCTAACCCTAACCCTAACACTATCATAGGCCTGATGATAACCCTAACAGTAACCCTAACACTATCCTAGGGCTGATGCTAACCCTAACCCTAACACTATCGTAGGCCTGATGCTAACCCTAACCCTAACCCTAACACTATCCTAGGGCTGATGCTAACCCTAACCCTAACACTATCCTAGGGCTGATGCTAACCCTAACCCTAACCCTAACACTATCCTAGTGCTGATGCTAACCCTAACACTAACACTATCCTAGGCCTGATGATAACCGTAACCCTAACCTTAACACTATCCTAGGGCTGATGCTAACCCTAACCCTAACCCTAACACTATCCTAGGGCTGATGCTAACCCTAACGCTAACCCTAAAACTATCCTTGAACTGATGCTAACCCTAACCCTAACCCGAACACTATCCTAGGCCTGATGATAACCCTAATCCTAACCCTAACACTATCCTAGGGTTTATGTTAACCCTAACCCTAACACTATCCTAGGGCTGATGCTAACCCTAACCCTACCACTATCCTGGGCCTGATGCTAACCCTAACACTAACACTAACACTATCCTAGGGCTGATGCTAACACTAACCCTAACACTATCCTAGGGCTGATGATAACCCTAACCCTAACCCTAACACTATCCTAGGGTTTATGTTAACCCTAACCCTAACAATATCCTAGGGCTGCTGCTAACCCTAACCCTAACCCTAACACTATCCTAGGGCTGATGCTAACCCTAAGCCTAACTCTAACACTATCTTAGTGCTGAGGCTAACCATAACGCTAACACTGTCCTACGGCTGATGCTAACCCTAACGTTAACCCTAACACTATCCTAGGGCTGATGCTTACCCTAACCCTAACACTATCCTAGGCCTGATGCTAACCCTAACCCTAATCTTAACACTATCCTAGGGCTGATGCTAACCCTAACCGTAACACTACCCTAGGGCTGATGCTAACCCTAACCCTAACCCTAACACTATCCTAGGGCTGATGCTAACCCTAACCCTAACACTATCCTAGGCCTGATGATAACCCTAACCCTAACCCTAACACTATCCTAGGGCTGATGCTAACCGTAACCCTAACACTATCCTAGGCCTGATGCTAACCCTAACCCTTACCCTAACACTATCCTAGGGCTGATGCTAAACCTAACCATAACCCTAACACTATCCTAGGGCTGATGCTAACCCTAACCCTAACCCTAACACTATCCTAGGCCTGATGCTAACCCTAACCCTAACACTATTCTAGGCCTGATGCTAACCCTAACCCTAACACTATCCTAGGCCTGATGCTAACCCTAACCCTAACCCTAACACTATCCTAGGCCTGATGCTAACCCTATCCCTAACCCTAACACTCTCCTAGGGCTGAGGCTAACCCTAACCCTAACACTATCCTACGGCTGATGCTAACCCTAACCCTAACCCAAAAACTATCCTAGGGTTGATGCTAAACCTAACCCTAACACTATCGTAGGGCTGATGCTAACCCTAACCCTAACCCTAACACTATCCTTGGGCTGATGCTAACCCTAACCCTAACACTATCCTGGGCCTGATGCTAACCCTAACCCTAACCCTAACACTATCCTAGGGCTGATGCTAACCCTAACCCTAACACTATCCTAGGGCTGATGCTAACCCTAACCCTAACCCTAACACTATCCTAGTGCTGATGTTAACCCTAACACTTACACTATCCTAGGCCTGATGATAACCCTAACCCTAACCTTAACACTATCCTAGGGCTGATGCTAACCCTAACCCTAACCCTAACACTATCCTAGGGCTGATGCTAACCCTAACGCTAACCCTAAAACTATCCTTGAACTGATGCTAACCCTAACCCTAACCCGAACACTATCCTAGGCCTGATGATAACCCTAAGCCTAACCCTAACACTATCCTAGGGTTTATGTTAACCCTAACCCTAACACTATCCTAGGGCTGATGCTAACCCTAACCCTACCACTATCCTGGGCCTGATGCTAACCCTAACACTAACACTAACACTATCCTAGGGCTGATGCTAACACTAACCCTAACACTATCCTAGGGCTGATGATAACCCTAACCCTAACCCTAACACTATCCTAGGGTTTATGTTAACCCTAACCCTAACACTATCCTAGGGCTGATGCTAACCCTAACCCTAACCCTAACACTATCCTAGGGCTGATGCTAACCCTAAGCCTAACTCTAACACTATCTTAGTGCTGAGGCTAACCCTAACGCTAACACTATCCTACGGCTGATGCTAACCCTAACCTTAACCCTAACACTATCCTAGGGCTGATGCTTACCCTAACCCTAACACTATCCTAGGCCTGATGCTAACCCTAACCCTAATCTTAACACTATCCTAGGGCTGATGCTAACCCTAACCGTAACACTACCCTAGGGCTGATGCTAACCCTAACCCTAACCCTAACACTATCCTAGGGCTGATGCTAACCCTAACCCTAACACTATCCTAGGCCTGATGATAACCCTAACCCTAACCCTAACACTATCCTAGGGCTGATGCTAACCGTAACCCTAACACTATCCTAGGCCTGATGCTAACCCTAACCCTTACCCTAACACTATCCTAGGGCTGATGCTAAACCTAACCATAACCCTAACACTATCCTAGGGCTGATGCTAACCCTAACCCTAACCCTAACACTATCCTAGGCCTGATGCTAACCCTAACCCTAACACTATTCTAGGCCTGATGCTAACCCTAACCCTAACACTATCCTAGGCCTGATGCTAACCCTAACCCTAACCCTAACACTATCCTAGGCCTGATGCTAACCCTATCCCTAACCCTAACACTCTCCTAGGGCTGAGGCTAACCCTAACCCTAACACTATCCTACGGCTGATGCTAACCCTAACCCTAACCCAAAAACTATCCTAGGGTTGATGCTAAACCTAACCCTAACACTATCGTAGGGCTGATGCTAACCCTAACCCTAACCCTAACACTATCCTTGGGCTGATGCTAACCCTAACCCTAACACTATCCTGGGCCTGATGCTAACCCTAACCCTAACCCTAACACTATCCTAGGGCTGATGCTAACCCTAACCCTAACAATATCCTAGGCCTGATGATATCCCTAACCCTAAACCTAACACTATCCTAGGGCTGATGCTAACCCTAACCCTAACCCTAACACTATCCTAGGGCTGATGCTAACCCTAACGCTAACCCTAACACTATCCTTGAACTAATGCTAACCCTAACCCTAACCCTAACACTATCCTAGGCCTGATGATAACCCTAACCCTAACCCTAACACTATCCTATGGTTTATGTTAACCCTAACCCTAACACTATCCTAGGGCTGATGCTAACCCTAACCCTAACCCTAACACTATCCTAGGGCGGATGCTAACCCTAACCCTAACCCTAACACTATCCTAGGGCTGATGCTAACCATAACACTAACACTATCCTAGGGCTGATGCGAACCCTAACCCTAACCCTAACACTATCCTAGGGCTGATGCTAACCCTAACCCTAACTCTAACACTATCTTAGGGCTGAGGCTAACCCTAACCCTAACACTATCCTACTGCTGATGCTAACCCTAACCTTAACCCTAACACTATCCTAGGGCTGATGCTAACCCTAACCCTAACACTATCCTAGGCGTGATGCTAACCCTAACCCTAACCCTAACACTATCCTAGGGCTGATGCTAACCCTAACCCTAACACTATCCTAGGGCTGATCCTAACCCTAACCCTAACCCTAACACTATCCTAGGGCTGATGCTAACCCTAACCCTAACACTATCCTAGGCCTGATGATAACCCTAACCCTAACCCTAACACTATCCTAGGGCTGAAGCTAAACGTAACCGTAACCCTAACAGTATCCTAGGGCTGATGCTAACACTAACCCTAACCCTAACACTATCCTAGGGCTGATGCTAACCCTAACGGTAACCCTAACACTATCCTTGAACTGATGCTAACCATAACCTTAACCCTAACACTATCCTAGGCCTGATAATAACCCTAACCCTAACCCTAACACTATCCTAGGGTTTATGTTAACCGTAACCCTAACACTATCCTAGGGCTGAAGCTAACGCTAACCCTAAACCTAACACTATCCTAGGCCGGATGCTAACCCTAACCCTAACCCTAACACTATCCTAGGGCTGATGCTAACCCTAACACTAACACTATCCTAGGGCTGATGCTAACCCTAAATCTAACCCTAACACTCTGCAAACGCTGATGCTAACCCTAACCCTAACCCTAACACTATCCTAGGGCTGATGCTAACCCTAACCCTAATCTTAACACTATCCTAGGGCTGATGCTAACCCTCACCCTAACCCTAACAATATCCTAGGGCTGATGCTAACCCTAACGCTAACACTATCCTAGGGCTGATGCTAACCCTAACCCTAACACTATCATAGGCCTGATGATAACCCTAACCCTAACCCTAACACTATCCTAGGGCTGATGCTAACCCTAACCCTAACACTATCGTAGGCCTGATGCTAACCCTAACCCTAACCCTAACACTATCCTAGGGCTGATGCTAACCCTAACCCTAACACTATCCTAGGGCTGATGCTAACCCTAACCCTAACCCTAACACTATCCTAGTGCTGATGCTAACCCTAACCCTAACACTATCCTAGGCCTGATGATAACCCTAACCCTAACCCTAACACTATCCTAGGGCTGATGCTAACCCTAACCCTAACCCTAACACTATCCTAGGGCTGATGCTAACCCTAACGCTAACCCTAAAACTATCCTTGAACTGATGCTAACCCTAACCCTAACCCTAACACTATCCTAGGCCTGATGATAACCCTAAGCCTAACCCTAACACTATCCTAGGGTTTATGTTAACCCTAACCCTAATACTATCCTAGGGCTCATGCTAACCCTAACCCTACCACTATCCTGGGCCTGATGCTAACCCTAACACTAACACTAACACTATCCTAGGGCTGATGCTAACACTAACCCTAACACTATCCTAGGGCTGATGCTAACCCTAACCCTAACCCTAACACTATCCTAGGGCTGATGCTAACCCTAACCCTAACTCTAACACTATCTTAGTGCTGAGGCTACTCCTAACGCTAACACTATCCTACGGCTGGTGCTAACCCTAACCTTAACCCTAACACTATCCTAGGGCTGATGCTTACCCTAACCCTAACACTATCCTAGGCCTGATGCTAACCCTAACCCTAATCTTAACACTATCCTAGGGCTGATGCAAACCCTAACCGTAACACTACCCTAGGGCTGATGCTAACCCTAACCCTAACCCTAACACTATCCTAGGGCTGATGCTAACCCTAACCCTAACACTATCCTAGGCCTGATGATAACCCTAACCCTAACCCTAACACTATCCTAGGGCTGATGCTAACCATAACCCTAACACTATCCTAGGCCTGATGCTAACGCTAACCCTAACACTATCCTAGGCCTGATGCTAACCCTAACCCTAACCCTAACACTATCCTAGGCCTGATGCTAACCCTATCCCTAACCCTAACACTCTCCTAGGGCTGAGGCTAACCCTAACCCTAACACTATCCTACGGCTGATGCTAACCCTAACCCTAACCCAAAAACTATCCTAGGGTTGATGCTAACCCTAACCCTAACACTATCCTAGGGCTGATGCTAACCCTAACCCTAACCCTAACACTATCCTTGGGCTGATGCTAACCCTAACCCTAACACTATCCTGGGCCTGATGCTAACCCTAACCCTAACCCTAACACTATCCTAGGGCTGATGCTAACCCTAACACTAACAATATCCTAGGCCTGATGATATCCCTAACCCTAAACATAACACTATCCTAGGGCTGATGCTAACCCTAACCCTAACCCTAACACTATCCTAGGGCTGATTCTAACCGTATCCCTAACACTGTCCTAGTCCTGATGCTAACCCTAACCCTAACCCTAACACTATCCTATGCCTGATGCTAAACCTATCCCTAACCCTAACACTTTCCTAGGGCTGAGACTAACCCTAACCCTAACAATATCCTAGGGCTGATGCTAACCCTAACCCTAACCCTAACACTATCCTAGGGCTGATGCTAACCCTAACCCTAACACTATCCTAGGGCTGATGCTAACCCTAACCCTAACTCTAACACTATCCTAGGGCTGATGCTAACCCTAACCCTAACACTATCCTAGGGCTGATGCTAACCCTAACCCTAACCCTAACACTATCCTAGAGCTGATGCTAACGCTAACCCTAACCCTAACCCTAACCCTAATACTATCCTAGGGCTGATGCTAACCCTAACCCTAACCGTAACACTATCCTAGGGCTGATGCTAACCCTAACCCTAACACTATCCTAGGCCTGATAATAACCCTAACCCTAACCCTAACACTATCCTAGGGTTTATGTTAACCCTAACCCTAACACTATCCTAGGGCTGAAGCTAACGCTAACCCTAAACCTAACACTATCCTAGGGCGGATGCTAACCCTAACCCTAACACTAACACTATCCTAGGGCTGATGCTAACCCTAACACTAACACTATCCTAGGGCTGATGCTAACCCTAAATCTAACCCTAACACTCTCCAAACGCTGATGCTAACCCTAACCCTAACCCTAACACTATCCTAGGGCTGATGCTAACCCTAACCCTAACACTATCCTAGGGCTGATGCTAACCCTAACCCTAACCCTAACACTATCCTAGGGCTGATGCTAACCCTAACGCTAACACTATCCTTGGGCTGATGCTAACCCTAACCCTAACCCTAACACTATCCTAGGGCTGATGCTAACCCTAACCCTAACACTATCCTAGGGCGGATGCTAACCCTAACCCTAACCGTAACACTATCCTAGGGCTGATGGTAACCCTAACCCTAACAGTATCCTAGGGCAGATGCTAACCTTAACCCTAACCCTAACACTATCCTAGGGCTGATGCTAACCCTAACCCTAACACTATCGTAGGGCTGATGCTAACCCTAACCCTAACTCTAACACTATCCTAGGGCTGATGCTAACCCTAACCCTAACACTATCCTAGGGCTGATGCTAACCCTAACCGTAACCCTAACACTATCCTAGAGCTGATGCTAACCCTAACCGTAACCCTAACCCTAACCCTAATACTATCCTAGGGCTGATGCTAACCCTAACCCTAACCCTAACACTATCCTAGGGCTGATGCTAACCCTAACACTAACACTATGCTAGGGCTGATGCTAACCCTAACCCTAACGCTAACACTATCCTAGGGCTGAGGCTAACCCTAACCCTAACACTATCCTACGGCTGATGCTAACCCTAACCCTAACCCTAACACTATCCTAAGGCTAATGGTAACCCTAACACTAACACTATCCTAAGCCTGGTGCTAACCCTAACTCTAACCCTAACACTATCCTAGGGCTGATACTAACCCTAACCCTAATAATATACTAGGGCTGATGCTAACACTAACCCTAACCCTAACACTATCCTAGGGCTGATGCTAACCCTAACCCTAACCCTAACACTATCCTAGGGCTCATGCTAACCCTAACCCTAACACTATCCTAGGCCTGATGATAACCCTAACCCTAACCCTAACACTATCCTAGGGCTGATGCTAAACTTAACACTAACACTATCCTAGGCCTGATGCTAACCCTATCCCTAACCCTAACACTATCCTAGGGCTGATGCTAACCCTAACCCTAACAGTATCCTAGGGCTGATGCTAACCCTAACCCTAACCCTAACACTATCCTAGGGCTGATGCTAACCCTAACCCTAACACTATCCTAGGGCTGATGCTAACCCTAACCCTAACTCTAACACTATCCTAGGGCTGATGCTAACCCTAACCCTAACACTATCCTAGGGCTGATGCTAACCCTAACCCTAACCCTAACACTATCCTAGGGCTGATGCTAACCCTAACCCTAACACTATCATAGGCCTGATGATAACCCTAACAGTAACCCTAACACTATCCTAGGGCTGATGCTAACCCTAACCCTAACACTATCGTAGGCCTGATGCTAACCCTAACCCTAACCCTAACACTATCCTAGGGCTGATGCTAACCCTAACCCTAACACTATCCTAGGGCTGATGCTAACCCTAACCCTAACCCTAACACTATCCTAGTGCTGATGCTAACCCTAACACTAACACTATCCTAGGCCTGATGATAACCCTAACCCTAACCCTAACACTATCCTAGGGCTGATGCTAACCCTAACCCTAACCCTAACACTATCCTAGGGCTGATGCTAACCCTAACGCTAACCCTAAAACTATCCTTGAACTGATGCTAACCCTAACCCTAACCCTAACACTATCCTAGGCCTGATGATAACCCTAAGCCTAACCCTAACACTATCCTAGGGTTTATGTTAACCCTAACCCTAACACTATCCTAGGGCTGATGCTAACCCTAACCCTACCACTATCCTGGGCCTGATGCTAACCCTAACACTAACACTAACACTATCCTAGGGCTGATGCTAACACTAACCCTAACACTATCCTAGGGCTGATGATAACCCTAACCCTAACCCTAACACTATCCTAGGGTTTATGTTAACCCTAACCCTAACACTATCCTAGGGCTGATGCTAACCCTAACCCTAACCCTAACACTATCCTAGGGCTGATGCTAACCCTAACCCTAACTCTAACACTATCTTAGTGCTGAGGCTAACCCTAACGCTAACACTATCCTACGGCTGATGCTAACCCTAACCTTAACCCTAACACTATCCTAGGGCTGATGCTTACCCTAACCCTAACACTATCCTAGGCCTGATGCTAACCCTAACCCTAATCTTAACACTATCCTAGGGCTGATGCTAACCCTAACCGTAACACTACCCTAGGGCTGATGCTAACCCTAACCCTAACCCTAACACTATCCTAGGGCTGATGCTAACCCTAACCCTAACACTATCCTAGGCCTGATGATAACCCTAACCCTAACCCTAACACTATCCTAGGGCTGATGCTAACCGTAACCCTAACACTATGCTAGGCCTGATGCTAACCCTAACCCTTACCCTAACACTATCCTAGGGCTGATGCTAACCCTAAATCTAACCCTAACACTCTCCAAACGCTGATGCTAACCCTAACCCTAACCCTAACACTATCCTAGGGCTGATGCTAACCCTAACCCTAACACTATCCTAGGGCTGATGCTAACCCTAACCCTAACCCTAACACTATCCTAGGGCTGATGCTAACCCTAACGCTAACACTATCCTTGGGCTGATGCTAACCCTAACCCTAACCCTAACACTATCCTAGGGCTGATGCTAACCCTAACCCTAACACTATCCTAGGGCGGATGCTAACCCTAACCCTAACCGTAACACTATCCTAGGGCTGATGGTAACCCTAACCCTAACAGTATCCTAGGGCAGATGCTAACCTTAACCCTAACCCTAACACTATCCTAGGGCTGATGCTAACCCTAACCCTAACACTATCGTAGGGCTGATGCTAACCCTAACCCTAACTCTAACACTATCCTAGGGCTGATGCTAACCCTAACCCTAACACTATCCTAGGGCTGATGCTAACCCTAACCGTAACCCTAACACTATCCTAGAGCTGATGCTAACCCTAACCGTAACCCTAACCCTAACCCTAATACTATCCTAGGGCTGATGCTAACCCTAACCCTAACCCTAACACTATCCTAGGGCTGATGCTAACCCTAACACTAACACTATGCTAGGGCTGATGCTAACCCTAACCCTAACGCTAACACTATCCTAGGGCTGAGGCTAACCCTAACCCTAACACTATCCTACGGCTGATGCTAACCCTAACCCTAACCCTAACACTATCCTAAGGCTAATGGTAACCCTAACACTAACACTATCCTAAGCCTGGTGCTAACCCTAACTCTAACCCTAACACTATCCTAGGGCTGATACTAACCCTAACCCTAATAATATACTAGGGCTGATGCTAACACTAACCCTAACCCTAACACTATCCTAGGGCTGATGCTAACCCTAACCCTAACCCTAACACTATCCTAGGGCTCATGCTAACCCTAACCCTAACACTATCCTAGGCCTGATGATAACCCTAACCCTAACCCTAACACTATCCTAGGGCTGATGCTAAACTTAACACTAACACTATCCTAGGCCTGATGCTAACCCTATCCCTAACCCTAACACTATCCTAGGGCTGATGCTAACCCTAACCCTAACAGTATCCTAGGGCTGATGCTAACCCTAACCCTAACCCTAACACTATCCTAGGGCTGATGCTAACCCTAACCCTAACACTATCCTAGGGCTGATGCTAACCCTAACCCTAACTCTAACACTATCCTAGGGCTGATGCTAACCCTAACCCTAACACTATCCTAGGGCTGATGCTAACCCTAACCCTAACCCTAACACTATCCTAGGGCTGATGCTAACCCTAACCCTAACACTATCATAGGCCTGATGATAACCCTAACAGTAACCCTAACACTATCCTAGGGCTGATGCTAACCCTAACCCTAACACTATCGTAGGCCTGATGCTAACCCTAACCCTAACCCTAACACTATCCTAGGGCTGATGCTAACCCTAACCCTAACACTATCCTAGGGCTGATGCTAACCCTAACCCTAACCCTAACACTATCCTAGTGCTGATGCTAACCCTAACACTAACACTATCCTAGGCCTGATGATAACCCTAACCCTAACCCTAACACTATCCTAGGGCTGATGCTAACCCTAACCCTAACCCTAACACTATCCTAGGGCTGATGCTAACCCTAACGCTAACCCTAAAACTATCCTTGAACTGATGCTAACCCTAACCCTAACCCTAACACTATCCTAGGCCTGATGATAACCCTAAGCCTAACCCTAACACTATCCTAGGGTTTATGTTAACCCTAACCCTAACACTATCCTAGGGCTGATGCTAACCCTAACCCTACCACTATCCTGGGCCTGATGCTAACCCTAACACTAACACTAACACTATCCTAGGGCTGATGCTAACACTAACCCTAACACTATCCTAGGGCTGATGATAACCCTAACCCTAACCCTAACACTATCCTAGGGTTTATGTTAACCCTAACCCTAACACTATCCTAGGGCTGATGCTAACCCTAACCCTAACCCTAACACTATCCTAGGGCTGATGCTAACCCTAACCCTAACTCTAACACTATCTTAGTGCTGAGGCTAACCCTAACGCTAACACTATCCTACGGCTGATGCTAACCCTAACCTTAACCCTAACACTATCCTAGGGCTGATGCTTACCCTAACCCTAACACTATCCTAGGCCTGATGCTAACCCTAACCCTAATCTTAACACTATCCTAGGGCTGATGCTAACCCTAACCGTAACACTACCCTAGGGCTGATGCTAACCCTAACCCTAACCCTAACACTATCCTAGGGCTGATGCTAACCCTAACCCTAACACTATCCTAGGCCTGATGATAACCCTAACCCTAACCCTAACACTATCCTAGGGCTGATGCTAACCGTAACCCTAACACTATGCTAGGCCTGATGCTAACCCTAACCCTTACCCTAACACTATCCTAGGGCTGATGCTAAACCTAACCATAACCCTAACACTATCCTAGGGCTGATGCTAACCCTAACCCTAACCCTAACACTATCCTAGGCCTGATGCTAACCCTAACCCTAACACTATTCTAGGCCTGATGCTAACCCTAACCCTAACACTATCCTAGGCCTGATGCTAACCCTAACCCTAACCCTAACACTATCCTAGGCCTGATGCTAACCCTATCCCTAACCCTAACACTCTCCTAGGGCTGAGGCTAACCCTAACCCTAACACTATCCTACGGCTGATGCTAACCTTAACCCTAACCCTAACCCAAAAACTATCCTAGGGTTGATGCTAAACCTAACCCTAACACTATCGTAGGGCTGATGCTAACCCTAACCCTAACCCTAACACTATCCTTGGGCTGATGCTAACCCTAACCCTAACACTATCCTGGGCCTGATGATAACCCTAACCCTAACCCTAACACTATCCTAGGGCTGATGCTAACCCTAACCCTAACACTATCCTAGGCCTGATGCTAACCCTAACCCTAACCCTAACACTATCCTAGGGCTGATGCTAACCCTAACCCTAACACTATCATAGGCCTGATGATAACCCTAACCCTAACCCTAACACTATCCTAGGGCTGATGCTAACCCTAACCCTAACACAATCCTAGGCCTGATGCTAACCCTAACACTAACCCTAACACTATCCTAGGGCTGATGCTAACCATAACCCTAACCCTAACACTATCCAAGGGCTGATGCTAACCCTAACCCTAACACTATCCTAGGCCTGATGATAACCCTAACCCTAACCCTAACACTATCCTAGGGCTGATGCTAACCCTAACCCTAACACTGTCCTAGGGCAGATGCTAACCCTAACCCTAACCCTAACACTATCCGAGGGCTGATGCTAACCCTAACGCTAACCCTAAAAATATCCTTGAACTGATGCTAACCCTAACCCTAACCCTAACACTATCCTAGGCCTGATGATAACCCTAACCCTAACCCTAACACTATCCTAGGGTTTATGTTAACCCTAACCCTAACACTATCCTAGGGCTGATGCTAACCCTAACCCTACCACTATCCTGGGCCTGATGCTAACCCTAACCCTAACACTAACACTATCCTAAGGGCTGATGCTAACCCTAGCCCTAACACTATCCTAGGGCTGATGCTAACCCTAACCCTAACCCTAACACTATCCTAGGGCTGATGCTAACCCTAACGCTAACCCTAACACTATCCTTGAACTAATGCTTACCCTAACCCTAACCCTAACACTATCCTAGGCCTGATGATAACCCTAACCCTAACCCTAACACTATCCTATGGTTTATGTTAACCCTAACCCTAACACTATCCTAGGGCTGATGGTAACCCTAACCCTAACCCTAACACTATCCTAGGGCTGATGCTAACCATAACAATAACACTATCCTAGGGCTGATGCGAACCCTAACCCTAACCCTAACACTATCCTAGGGCTGATGCTAACCCTAACCCTAACTCTAACACTATCTTAGGGCTGAGGCTAACCCTAACCCTAACACTATCCTAGGGCTGATGCTAACCCTAACCTTAACCCTAACACTATCCTAGGGCTGATGCTAACCCTAACCCTAACACTATCCTAGGCCTGATGCTAACCCTAACGCTAACCCTAACACTATCCTAGAGCTGATGCTAACGCTAACCCTAACCCTAACCCTAATCCTAATACTATCCTAGGGCTGATGCTAACACTAACCCTAACCCTAACACTATCCTAGGGCTGATGCTAACCCTAACGCTAACCCTAACACTATCCTTGAACTGATGCTAACCCTAACCCTAACCCTAACACTATCCTAGGGCTGATGTTAACCCTAACCCTAACCCTAACACTATCCTAGGGCTGATGCTAACCCTAACCCTAACACTATCCTAGGCCTGATGCTAACCCTAACCCTAACACTAACACTATCCTAGGGCTGATGCTAACCCTAACCCTAACCCTAACACTATCCTAGGGTTGATGCTAACCATAACCCTAACCCTAACACTATCCTAGGGCTGATGCTAACCCTAACCCTAACAATATCCTAGGCCTGATGATATCGATAACCCTAAACCTAACACTATCCTAGGGCTGATGCAAACCCTAACCCTAACCCTAACACTATCCTTGGGCTGATTCTAACCGTAACCCTAACAGTATCCTAGGCCTGATACTAACACTAACCCTTACCCTAACACTATCCTAGGGCTGATGCTAAACCTAACCATAAACCTAACAATATCCTAGGGCTGATGCTAACCCTATCCCTAACCCTAACACTATCCTAGGGTGGATGCTAAGCCTAACCCTAACCCTAACACTATCCTAGGGCTGATGCTAACCCTAACACTAACACTATCCTAGGGCTGATGCTAACCCTAACCCTAACCCTAACACTATCCTAGGGCTGATGCTAACCCTAACCCTAACCCTAACACTATCCTAGAGCTGATGCTAACCGTAACCCTAACACTATCCTAGGCCTGATGATAACCCTAACCCTAACCCTAACACTATCCTAGGGCTGATGCTAACCCTAACCCTAACACTATCCTAGGGCTGATGCTAACCCTAACCCTAACCCTAACACTATCCTAGGCCTGATGATAACCCTAACCCTAACCCTAACACTATCCTAGGGTTTATGTTAACCCTAACCCTAACACTATCCTAGGGCTGATGCTATCCCTAACCCTAACCCTAACACTATCCTAAGGCGGGTGCTAACCCTAACCCTAACCCTAACACTGTCCTAGGGCTGATGCTAACCCTAACCCTAACCCTAACACTATCCTAGAGCTGATGCTAACGCTAACCCTAACCCTAACCCTAACCCTAATACTATCCTAGGGCTGATGCTAACCCTAACCCTAACCCTAACACTATCCTAGGGCTGATGCTAACCCTAACACTAACACTATCCTAGGGCTGATGGTAACCATAACCCTAACCCTAACACTATCCTAGGGCTGATGCTAACCCTAACACTAACTCTAACACTATCCTAGGGCTGAGGCTAACCCTAACCCTAACACTATTCTACGGCTGATGCTAACCCTAACCCTAACCCTAACACTATTCTAAGGCTGATGCTAACCCTAACAGTAACACTATCCTAGGCCTGGTGCTAACCCTAACCCTAACCCTAACACTATCCTAGGGCTGATGCTAACCCTAACCCTAATAATATCCTAGGGCTGATGCTAACCCTAACCCTAACCCTAACACTATCCTAGGGCTGATGCTAACCCTAACACTAACACTATCCTATGGCTGATGCTAACCCTAACCCTAACCCTAACACTATCATAGGGCTGATGGTACCCCTAACCCTAACTCTAACACTATCTTAGGGCTGAGGCTAACCCTAACCGTAACACTATCCTACGGCTGATGCTAACCCTAACACTAACCCTAACACTATCCTAAGGCTGATGCTATCCCTAACCCTAACACTGTCCTAGGCGTGATGCTAACCCTAACCCTAACCCTAACACTATCCTAGGGCTGATGCTAACCCTAACCCTAACACTATCCTAGGGCTGATGCTAACCCTAACCCTAACCCTAACACTATCCTAGGGCTGATGCTAACCCTAACCCTAACACTATCCTAGGCCTGATGATAACCCTAACCCTAACCCTAACACTATCCTAGGGCTGAAGCTAAACCTAACCCTAACCCTAACACTATCCTAGGGCTGATGCTAACCCTAACCCTAACCCTAACACTATCCTAGGGCTGATGCTAACCCTAACGGTAACCCTAACACTATCCTTGAACTGATGCTAACCCTAACCTTAACCCTAACACTATCCTAGGCCTGATAATAACCCTAACCCTAACCCTAACACTATCCTAGGGTTTATGTTAACCCTAACCCTAACACTATCCTAGGGCTGAAGCTAACGCTAACCCTAAACCTAACACTATCCTAGGGCGGATGCTAACCCTAACCCTAACCCTAACACTATCCTAGGGCTGATGCTAACCCTAACACTAACACTATCCTAGGGCTGATGCTAACCCTAAATCTAACCCTAACACTCTCCAAACGCTGATGCTAACACTAACCCTAA
Organism: Lemur catta; assembly: GCF_020740605.2. Lineage (NCBI taxonomy): Eukaryota > Metazoa > Chordata > Mammalia > Primates > Lemuridae > Lemur > Lemur catta. Next base: position 1,619,573 of record NW_025423853.1, on the reverse strand, counting down.
CCCTAACACTATCCTAGGGCTGATGCTAACCCTAACCCTAACACTATCCTAGGGCTGATGCTAACCCTAACCCTAACCCTAACACTATCCTAGGGCTGATGCTAACCCTAACGCTAACACTATCCTTGGGCTGATGCTAACCCTAACCCTAACCCTAACACTATCCTAGGGCTGATGCTAACCCTAACCCTAACAGTATCCTAGGGCTGATGCTAACCCTAACCCTAACCCTAACACTATCCTAGGGCTGATGCTAACCCTAACCCTAACACTATCCTAGGGCTGATGCTAACCCTAACCCTAACTCTAACACTATCCTAGGGCTGATGCTAACCCTAACCCTAACACTATCCTAGGGCTGATGCTAACCCTAACCCTAACAGTATCCTAGGGTTGATGCTAACCCTAACCCTAACCCTAACACTATCCTAGGGCTGATGCTAACCCTAACCCTAACACTATCCTAGGGCTGATGCTAACCCTAACCCTAACTCTAACACTATCCTAGGGCTGATGCTAACCCTAACCCTAACACTATCCTAGGGCTGATGCTAACCCTAACCCTAACCCTAACACTATCCTAGAGCTGATGCTAACCCTAACCCTAACCCTAACCCTAACACTAATACTATCCTAGGGCTGATGCTAACCCTAACCCTAACACTATCGTAGGCCTGATGCTAACCCTAACCCTAACCCTAACACTATCCTAGGGCTGATGCTAACCCTAACCCTAACACTATCCTAGGGCTGATGATAACCCTAACCCTAACCCTAACACTATCCTAGGGCTGATGCTAACCCTAACCCTAACCCTAACACTATCCTAGGGCTGATGCTAACCCTAACGCTAACCCTAAAACTATCCTTGAACTGATGCTAACCCTAACCCTAACCCTAACACTATCCTAGTCCTGATGATAACCCTAAGCCTAACCCTAACACTATCCTAGGGTTTATGTTAACCCTAACCCTAACACTATCCTAGGGCTGATGCTAACCCTAACCCTACCACTATCCTGGGCCTGATGCTAACCCTAACACTAACACTAACACTATCCTAGGGCTGATGCTAACACTAACCCTAACACTATCCTAGGCCTGATGATAACCCTAACCCTAACCCTAACACTATCCTAGGGTTTATGTTAACCCTAACCCTAACACTATCCTAGGGCTGATGCTAACCCTAACCCTAACCCTAACACTATCCTAGGGCTGATGCTAACCCTAACCCTAACTCTAACACTATCTTAGTGCTGAGGCTAACCCTAACGCTAACACTATCCTACGGCTGATGCTAACCTTAACCTTAACCCTAACACTATCCTAGGGCTGATGCTTACCCTAACCCTAACACTATCCTAGGCCTGATGCTAACCCTAACCCTAATCTTAACACTATCCTAGGGCTGATGCTAACCCTAACCGTAACACTACCCTAGGGCTGATGCTAACCCTAACCCTAACCCTAACACTATCCTAGGGCTGATGCTCACCCTAACCCTAACACTATCCTAGGGCTGATGCTAACCCTAACCCTAACCCTAACACTATCCTAAGGAGGGTGCTAACCCTAACCCTAACCCTAACACTATCCTAGGGCTGATGCTAACCCTAACCCTAACCCTAACACTATCCTAGAGCTGATGCTAACGCTAACCCTAACCCTAACCCTAACCCTAATACTATCCTAGGGCTGATGCTAACCCTAACCCTAACCCTAACCCTAACCCTAACCCTAATCTTAACACTATCCTAGGACTGATGCTAACCCTAACCGTAACACTACCCTAGGGCTGATGCTAACCCTAACCCTAACCCTAACACTATCCTAGGGCTGATGCTAACCCTAACCCTAACACTATCCTAGGCCTGATGATAACCCTAACCCTAACCCTAACACTATCCTAGGGCTGATGCCATCCCTAACCCTAACCCTAACACTATCCTAGGGCTGATGCTAACCCTAACCCTAACCCTAACACTATCCTAGGGCTGATGCTAACCCTAACCCTAACAATATCCTAGGCCTGATGATATCCATAACCCTAAACCTAACACTATCCTAGGGCTGATGCTAACCCTAACCCTAACCCTAACACTATCCTAGGGCTGATGCTAACCCTAACCCTAACTCTAACACTATCTTAGGGCTGAGGCTAACCCTAACCCTAACACTATCCTACGGCTGATGCTAACCGTAACCCTAACACTAACACTATCCTAGGGCTGATGCTAACCCTAACCCTAACACTATCCTAGGCATGCTGCTAACCCTAACCCTAACCCTAACACTATCCTAGGGCTGATGCTAAACCTAACCCTAACACTATCCCAGGGCTGATACTAACCCTAAGCCTAACCCTAACACTATCCTAGGGCTGATGCTAACCCTAACCCTAACACTATACTAGGCCTGATGATAACCCTAACCCTAACCCTAACACTATCCTAGGGCTGATTCTAACGCTAAACCTAACACTATCCTAGGGCTGATGCTAACCCTAACCCTAACCCTAACACTATCCTAGGGCTGATGCTAACCCTAACGCTAATCCTAACACTATCCTTGAACTGATGCTAACCCTAACCCTAACCCTAACACTATCCTAGGCCTGATGATAACCCTAACCCTAACCCTAACACTATCCTAGGGTTTATGTTAACCCTAACCCTAACACTATCCTAGGGCTGATGCTAACCCTAACCCTAACAGTATCCTAGGGCTGATGCTAACCCTAACCTTAACCCTAACACTATCCTAATTCTGATGCTAACCCTAGCACTCACACTATCCTAGGCCTGATGATAACCCTAACCCTAACATTAACACTATCCTAGGGCTGATGCTAACCCTAACCCTATCCCTAACACTATCCTAGAGCTGATGCTAACCCTAACCCTAACACTATCCTAGGGCTGATGCTAACCCTAACCCTAACCCTAACACTATCCTAGGGCTGATGCTAACCCTAAACCTAACACTATCCTAGGGCTGATGCTAACCCTAACCCTAACCCTAACACTATCCTAGGGCTGATGCTAACCCTAACGCTAACCCTAACACTATCCTTGAACTGATGCTAACCCTAACCCTAACCCTAACACTATCCTAGGCCTGATGATAACCCTAACCCTAACCCTAACACTATCCTAGGGTTTATGTTAACCCTAACCCTAACACTATCCTAGGGCTGATGCTAACCCTAACCCTAACAGTATCCTAGGGCTGATGCTAACCCTAACCCTAACCCTAACACTATCCTACGGCTGATGCTAACCGTAACCCTAACCCTAACACTATCCTAAGGCGGATGCTAACCCTAACCCTAACCCTAACACTATCCTAGGGCTGATGCCAACCCTAACCCTAACACTACCCTAAGGCTGATGCTAACCCTAACCCTAACTCTAACACTATCCTAGGGCTGATGCTAACCCTAACCCTAACCCTAACACTATCCTAGAGCTGATGCTAACGCTAACCCTAACCCTAACCCTTATCCTAATACTATCCTAGGGCTGATGCTAACACTAACCCTAACCCTAACACTATCCTAGGGCTGATGCTAACCCTAACGCTAACCCTAACACTATCCTTGAACTGATGCTAACCCTAACCCTAACCCTAACACTATCCTATGGCTGATGTTAACCCTAACCCTAACCCTAACACTATCCTAGGGCTGATGCTAACCCTAACCCTAACACTATCCTAGGCCTGATGCTAACCCTAACCCTAACACTAACACTATCCTAGGGCTGATGCTAACCCTAACCCTAACCCTAACACTATCCTAGGGTTGATGCTAACCATAACCCTAACCCTAACACTATCCTAGGGCTGATGCTAACCCTAACCCTAACAATATCCTAGGCCTGATGATATCGATAACCCTAAACCTAACACTATCCTAGGGCTGATGCAAACCCTAACCCTAACCCTAACACTATCCTTGGGCTGATTCTAACCGTAACCCTAACAGTATCCTAGGCCTGATACTAACACTAACCCTTACCCTAACACTATCCTAGGGCTGATGCTAAACCTAACCATAAACCTAACAATATCCTAGGGCTGATGCTAACCCTATCCCTAACCCTAACACTATCCTAGGGTGGATGCTAAGCCTAACCCTAACCCTAACACTATCCTAGGGCTGATGCTAACCCTAACCCTAACACTATCCTAGGGCTGATGCTAACCCTAACCCTAACCCTAACACTATCCTAAGGCTGATGCTAACCCTAACCCTAACACTATCCTAGGCCTGATGATAACCCTAACCCTAACCCTAACACTATCCTAGGGCTGAAGCTAAACCTAACCCTAACCCTAACACTATCCTAGGGCTGATGCTAACCCTAACGGTAACATTAACACTATCCTTGAACTGATGCTAACCATAACCTTAACCCTAACACTATCCTAGGCCTGATAATAACCCTAACCCTAACCCTAACACTATCCTAGGGTTTATGTTAACCCTAACCCTAACACTATCCTAGGGCTGATGCTAACCGTAACCCTAACACTATGCTAGGCCTGATGCTAACCCTAACCCTTACCCTAACACTATCCTAGGGCTGATGCTAAACCTAACCATAACCCTAACACTATCCTAGGGCTGATGCTAACCCTAACCCTAACCCTAACACTATCCTAGGCCTGATGCTAACCCTAACCCTAACCCAAAAACTATCCTAGGGTTGATGCTAAACCTAACCCTAACACTATCGTAGGGCTGATGCTAACCCTAACCCTAACCCTAACACTATCCTTGGGCTGATGCTAACCCTAACCCTAACACTATCCTGGGCCTGATGATAACCCTAACCCTAACCCTAACACTATCCTAGGGCTGATGCTAACCCTAACCCTAACACTATCCTAGGCCTGATGCTAACCCTAACCCTAACCCTAACACTATCCTAGGGCTGATGCTAACCCTAACCCTAACACTATCATAGGCCTGATGATAACCCTAACCCTAACCCTAACACTATCCTAGGGCTGATGCTAACCCTAACCCTAACACAATCCTAGGCCTGATGCTAACCCTAACACTAACCCTAACACTATCCTAGGGCTGATGCTAACCATAACCCTAACCCTAACACTATCGAAGGGCTGATGCTAACCCTAACCCTAACACTATCCTAGGCCTGATGATAACCCTAACCCTAACCCTAACACTATCCTAGGGCTGATGCTAACCCTAACCCTAACACTGTCCTAGGGCAGATGCTAACCCTAACCCTAACCCTAACACTATCCGAGGGCTGATGCTAACCCTAACGCTAACCCTAAAACTATCCTTGAACTGATGCTAACCCTAACCCTAACCCTAACACTATCCTAGGCCTGATGATAACCCTAACCCTAACCCTAACACTATCCTAGGGTTTATGTTAACCCTAACCCTAACACTATCCTAGGGCTGATGCTAACCCTAACCCTACCACTATCCTGGGCCTGATGCTAACCCTAACCCTAACACTAACACTATCCTAAGGGCTGATGCTAACCCTAGCCCTAACACTATCCTAGGGCTGATGCTAACCCTAACCCTAACCCTAACACTATCCTAGGGCTGATGCTAACCCTAACGCTAACCCTAACACTATCCTTGAACTAATGCTAACCCTAACCCTAACCCTAACACTATCCTAGGCCTGATGATAACCCTAACCCTAACCCTAACGCTATCCTATGGTTTATGTTAACCCTAACCCTAACACTATCCTAGGGCTGATGGTAACCCTAACCCTAACCCTAACACTATCCTAGGGCTGATGCTAACCATAACACTAACACTATCCTAGGGCTGATGCGAACCCTAACCCTAACCCTAACACTATCCTAGGGCTGATGCTAACCCTAACCCTAACTCTAACACTATCTTAGGGCTGAGGCTAACCCTAACCCTAACACTATCCTACGGCTGATGCTAACCCTAACCTTAACCCTAACACTGTCCTAGGGCTGATGCTAACCCTAACCCTAACACTATCCTAGGCCTGATGCTAACCCTAACGCTAACCCTAACACTATCCTAGGGCTGATGCTAACCCTAACCCTAACACTATCCTAGGGCTGATGCTAACCCTAACCCTAACCCTAACACTATCCTAAGGCTGATGCTAACCCTAACCCTAACACTATCCTAGGCCTGATGATAACCCTAACCCTAACCCTAACACTATCCTAGGGCTGAAGCTAAACCTAACCCTAACCCTAACACTATCCTAGGGCTGATGCTAACCCTAACGGTAACATTAACACTATCCTTGAACTGATGCTAACCATAACCTTAACCCTAACACTATCCTAGGCCTGATAATAACCCTAACCCTAACCCTAACACTATCCTAGGGTTTATGTTAACCCTAACCCTAACACTATCCTAGGGCTGAAGCTAACCCTAACCCTAAACCTAACACTATCCTAGGGCGGATGCTAACCCTAACCCTAACCCTAACACTATCCTAGGGCTGATGCTAACCCTAACACTAACACTATCCTAGGGCTGATGCTAACCCTAAATCTAACCCTAACACTCTCCAAACGCTGATGCTAACCCTAACCCTAACCCTAACACTATCCTAGGGCTGATGCTAACCCTAATCCTAACACTATCCTAGGGCTGATGCTAACCCTAACCCTAACCCTAACAGTATCCTAGGGCTGATGCTAACCCTCACGCTAACACTATCCTTGGGCTGATGCTAACCCTAACCCTAACCCTAACACTATCCTAGGGCTGATGCTAACCCTAACCCTAAAACTATCCTAGGGCTGATGCTAACCCTAACCCTAACCCTAACACTATCCTAGGGCTGATGCTAACCCTAACCCTAACAGTATCCTAGGGCTGATGCTAACCCTAACCCTAACCCTAACACTATCCTAGGGCTGATGCTAACCCTAACCCTAACACTATCCTAGAGCTGATGCTAACCCTAACCCTAACTCTAACACTATCCTAGGGCTGATGCTAACCCTAACCCTAACACTATCCTAGGGCTGATGCTAACCCTAACCCTAACCCTAACACTATCCTAGACCTGATGCTAACGCTAACCCTAACCCTAACACTATCCTTGGGCTGATTCTAACCGTAACCCTAACAGTATCCTAGGCCTGATACTAACACTAACCCTTACCCTAACACTATCCTAGGGCTGATGCTAACCCTAACCCTAACCCTAACACTATCCTAGGGCTGATGCTAACCCTAACACTAACACTATCCTAGGGCTGATGGTAACCATAACCCTAACCCTAACACTATCCTAGGGCTGATGCTAACCCTAACACTAACTCTAACACTATCCTAGGGCTGAGGCTAACCCTAACCCTAACACTATTCTACGGCTGATGCTAACCCTAACCCTAACCCTAACACTATTCTAAGGCTGATGCTAACCCTAACAGTAACACTATCCTAGGCCTGGTGCTAACCCTAACCCTAACCCTAACACTATCCTAGGGCTGATGCTAACCCTAACCCTAATAATATCCTAGGGCTGATGCTAACCCTAACCCTAACCCTAACACTATCCTAGGGCTGATGCTAACCCTAACACTAACACTATCCTATGGCTGATGCTAACCCTAACCCTAACCCTAACACTATCATAGGGCTGATGGTACCCCTAACCCTAACTCTAACACTATCTTAGGGCTGAGGCTAACCCTAACCGTAACACTATCCTACGGCTGATGCTAACCCTAACACTAACCCTAACACTATCCTAAGGCTGATGCTATCCCTAACCCTAACACTGTCCTAGGCGTGATGCTAACCCTAACCCTAACCCTAACACTATCCTAGGGCTGATGCTAACCCTAACCCTAACACTATCCTAGGGCTGATGCTAACCCTAACCCTAACCCTAACACTATCCTAGGGCTGATGCTAACCCTAACCCTAACACTATCCTAGGCCTGATGATAACCCTAACCCTAACCCTAACACTATCCTAGGGCTGAAGCTAAACCTAACCCTAACCCTAACACTATCCTAGGGCTGATGCTAACCCTAACCCTAACCCTAACACTATCCTAGGGCTGATGCTAACCCTAACGGTAACCCTAACACTATCCTTGAACTGATGCTAACCCTAACCTTAACCCTAACACTATCCTAGGCCTGATAATAACCCTAACCCTAACCCTAACACTATCCTAGGGTTTATGTTAACCCTAACCCTAACACTATCCTAGGGCTGAAGCTAACGCTAACCCTAAACCTAACACTATCCTAGGGCGGATGCTAACCCTAACCCTAACCCTAACACTATCCTAGGGCTGATGCTAACCCTAACACTAACACTATCCTAGGGCTGATGCTAACCCTAAATCTAACCCTAACACTCTCCAATTCTGATGCTAACACTAACCCTAACCCTAACACTATCCTAGGGCTGATGCTAACCCTAACCCTAACACTATCCTAGGGCTGATGCTAACCCTAACCCTAACCCTAACACTATCCTAGGGCTGATGCTAACCCTAACGCTAACACTATCCTTGGGCTGATGCTAACCCTAACCCTAACCCTAACACTATCCTAGGGCTGATGCTAACCCTAACCCTAACAGTATCCTAGGGCTGATGCTAACCCTAACCCTAACCCTAACACTATCCTAGGGCTGATGCTAACCCTAACCCTAACACTATCCTAGGGCTGATGCTAACCCTAACCCTAACTCTAACACTATCCTAGGGCTGATGCTAACCCTAACCCTAACACTATCCTAGGGCTGATGCTAACCCTAACCCTAACAGTATCCTAGGGTTGATGCTAACCCTAACCCTAACCCTAACACTATCCTAGGGCTGATGCTAACCCTAACCCTAACACTATCCTAGGGCTGATGCTAACCCTAACCCTAACTCTAACACTATCCTAGGGCTGATGCTAACCCTAACCCTAACACTATCCTAGGGCTGATGCTAACCCTAACCCTAACCCTAACACTATCCTAGAGCTGATGCTAACCCTAACCCTAACCCTAACCCTAACACTAATACTATCCTAGGGCTGATGCTAACCCTAACCCTAACCCTAACACTATCCTAGGGCTGATGCTGACCCTAACACTAACACTATGCTAGGGCTGATGCTAACCCTAACACTACCCCTAACACTATCCTAGGGCTGATGCTAACCCTAACCCTAACGCTAACACTATCCTAGGGCTGAGGCTAACCCTAACCCTAACACTATCCTACGGCTGATGCTAACCCTAACCATAACCCTAACACTATCCTAAGGCTGATGGTAACCCTAACACTAACACTATCCTAAGCCTGGTGCTAACCCTAACTCTAACCCTAACACTATCCTAGGGCTGATACTAACCCTAACCCTAATAATATCCTAGGGCTGATGCTAACACTAACCCTAACCCTAACACTATCCTAGGGCTGATGCTAACCCTAACCCTAACCCTAACACTATCCTAGGGCTGATGCTAACCCTAACCCTAACACTATCCTAGGCCTGATGATAACCCTAACCCTAACCCTAACATTATCCTAGGGCTGATGCTAACCTTAACACTAACACTATCCTAGGCCTGATGCTAACCCTAACCCTAACCCTAACACTATCCTAGGGCTGATGCTAACCCTAACCCTAACACTATCCTAGGGCTGATGCTAACCCTAACCCTTACCCTAACACTATCCTAGGGCTGATGCTAACCCTAACCCTAACACTATCATAGTCCTGATGATAACCCTAACCCTAACCCTAACACTATCCTAGGGCTGATGCTAACCCTAACCCTAACACTATCGTAGGCCTGATGCTAACCCTAACCCTAACCCTAACACTATCCTAGGGCTGATGCTAACCCTAACCCTAACACTATCCTAGGGCTGATGATAACCCTAACCCTAACCCTAACACTATCCTAGGGCTGATGCTAACCCTAACCCTAACCCTAACACTATCCTAGGGCTGATGCTAACCCTAACGCTAACCCTAAAACTATCCTTGAACTGATGCTAACCCTAACCCTAACCCTAACACTATCCTAGTCCTGATGATAACCCTAAGCCTAACCCTAACACTATCCTAGGGTTTATGTTAACCCTAACCCTAACACTATCCTAGGGCTGATGCTAACCCTAACCCTACCACTATCCTGGGCCTGATGCTAACCCTAACACTAACACTAACACTATCCTAGGGCTGATGCTAACACTAACCCTAACACTATCCTAGGCCTGATGATAACCCTAACCCTAACCCTAACACTATCCTAGGGTTTATGTTAACCCTAACCCTAACACTATCCTAGGGCTGATGCTAACCCTAACCCTAACCCTAACACTATCCTAGGGCTGATGCTAACCCTAACCCTAACTCTAACACTATCTTAGTGCTGAGGCTAACCCTAACGCTAACACTATCCTACGGCTGATGCTAACCTTAACCTTAACCCTAACACTATCCTAGGGCTGATGCTTACCCTAACCCTAACACTATCCTAGGCCTGATGCTAACCCTAACCCTAATCTTAACACTATCCTAGGGCTGATGCTAACCCTAACCGTAACACTACCCTAGGGCTGATGCTAACCCTAACCCTAACCCTAACACTATCCTAGGGCTGATGCTCACCCTAACCCTAACACTATCCTAGGGCTGATGCTAACCCTAACCCTAACCCTAACACTATCCTAAGGAGGGTGCTAACCCTAACCCTAACCCTAACACTATCCTAGGGCTGATGCTAACCCTAACCCTAACCCTAACACTATCCTAGAGCTGATGCTAACGCTAACCCTAACCCTAACCCTAACCCTAATACTATCCTAGGGCTGATGCTAACCCTAACCCTAACCCTAACCCTAACCCTAACCCTAATCTTAACACTATCCTAGGACTGATGCTAACCCTAACCGTAACACTACCCTAGGGCTGATGCTAACCCTAACCCTAACCCTAACACTATCCTAGGGCTGATGCTAACCCTAACCCTAACACTATCCTAGGCCTGATGATAACCCTAACCCTAACCCTAACACTATCCTAGGGCTGATGCCATCCCTAACCCTAACCCTAACACTATCCTAGGGCTGATGCTAACCCTAACCCTAACCCTAACACTATCCTAGGGCTGATGCTAACCCTAACCCTAACAATATCCTAGGCCTGATGATATCCATAACCCTAAACCTAACACTATCCTAGGGCTGATGCTAACCCTAACCCTAACCCTAACACTATCCTAGGGCTGATGCTAACCCTAATCCTAACTCTAACACTATCTTAGGGCTGAGGCTAACCCTAACCCTAACACTATCCTACGGCTGATGCTAACCGTAACCCTAACACTAACACTATCCTAGGGCTGATGCTAACCCTAACCCTAACACTATCCTAGGCATGCTGCTAACCCTAACCCTAACCCTAACACTATCCTAGGGCTGATGCTAAACCTAACCCTAACACTATCCCAGGGCTGATACTAACCCTAAGCCTAACCCTAACACTATCCTAGGGCTGATGCTAACCCTAACCCTAACACTATACTAGGCCTGATGATAACCCTAACCCTAACCCTAACACTATCCTAGGGCTGATTCTAACGCTAAACCTAACACTATCCTAGGGCTGATGCTAACCCTAACCCTAACCCTAACACTATCCTAGGGCTGATGCTAACCCTAACGCTAATCCTAACACTATCCTTGAACTGATGCTAACCTTAACCCTAACCCTAACCCTAACACTATCCTAGGCCTGATGATAACCCTAACCCTAACCCTAACACTATCCTAGGGTTTATGTTAACCCTAACCCTAACACTATCCTAGGGCTGATGCTAACCCTAACCCTAACAGTATCCTAGGGCTGATGCTAACCCTAACCTTAACCCTAACACTATCCTAATTCTGATGCTAACCCTAGCACTCACACTATCCTAGGCCTGATGATAACCCTAACCCTAACATTAACACTATCCTAGGGCTGATGCTAACCCTAACCCTATCCCTAACACTATCCTAGAGCTGATGCTAACCCTAACCCTAACACTATCCTAGGGCTGATGCTAACCCTAACCCTAACCCTAACACTATCCTAGGGCTGATGCTAACCCTAAACCTAACACTATCCTAGGGCTGATGCTAACCCTAACCCTAACCCTAACACTATCCTAGGGCTGATGCTAACCCTAACGCTAACCCTAACACTATCCTTGAACTGATGCTAACCCTAACCCTAACCCTAACACTATCCTAGGCCTGATGATAACCCTAACCCTAACCCTAACACTATCCTAGGGTTTATGTTAACCCTAACCCTAACACTATCCTAGGGCTGATGCTAACCCTAACCCTAACAGTATCCTAGGGCTGATGCTAACCCTAACCCTAACCCTAACACTATCCTACGGCTGATGCTAACCGTAACCCTAACCCTAACACTATCCTAAGGCGGATGCTAACCCTAACCCTAACCCTAACACTATCCTAGGGCTGATGCCAACCCTAACCCTAACACTACCCTAAGGCTGATGCTAACCCTAACCCTAACTCTAACACTATCCTAGGGCTGATGCTAACCCTAACCCTAACCCTAACACTATCCTAGAGCTGATGCTAACGCTAACCCTAACCCTAACCCTTATCCTAATACTATCCTAGGGCTGATGCTAACACTAACCCTAACCCTAACACTATCCTAGGGCTGATGCTAACCCTAACGCTAACCCTAACACTATCCTTGAACTGATGCTAACCCTAACCCTAACCCTAACACTATCCTAGGGCTGATGTTAACCCTAACCCTAACCCTAACACTATCCTAGGGCTGATGCTAACCCTAACCCTAACACTATCCTAGGCCTGATGCTAACCCTAACCCTAACACTAACACTATCCTAGGGCTGATGCTAACCCTAACCCTAACCCTAACACTATCCTAGGGTTGATGCTAACCATAACCCTAACCCTAACACTATCCTAGGGCTGATGCTAACCCTAACCCTAACAATATCCTAGGCCTGATGATATCGATAACCCTAAACCTAACACTATCCTAGGGCTGATGCAAACCCTAACCCTAACCCTAACACTATCCTTGGGCTGATTCTAACCGTAACCCTAACAGTATCCTAGGCCTGATACTAACACTAACCCTTACCCTAACACTATCCTAGGGCTGATGCTAAACCTAACCATAAACCTAACAATATCCTAGGGCTGATGCTAACCCTATCCCTAACCCTAACACTATCCTAGGGTGGATGCTAAGCCTAACCCTAACCCTAACACTATCCTAGGGCTGATGCTAACCCTAACCCTAACACTATCCTAGGGCTGATGCTAACCCTAACCCTAACCCTAACACTATCCTAAGGCTGATGCTAACCCTAACCCTAACACTATCCTAGGCCTGATGATAACCCTAACCCTAACCCTAACACTATCCTAGGGCTGAAGCTAAACCTAACCCTAACCCTAACACTATCCTAGGGCTGATGCTAACCCTAACGGTAACATTAACACTATCCTTGAACTGATGCTAACCATAACCTTAACCCTAACACTATCCTAGGCCTGATAATAACCCTAACCCTAACCCTAACACTATCCTAGGGTTTATGTTAACCCTAACCCTAACACTATCCTAGGGCTGATGCTAACCGTAACCCTAACACTATGCTAGGCCTGATGCTAACCCTAACCCTTACCCTAACACTATCCTAGGGCTGATGCTAAACCTAACCATAACCCTAACACTATCCTAGGGCTGATGCTAACCCTAACCCTAACCCTAACACTATCCTAGGCCTGATGCTAACCCTAACCCTAACACTATTCTAGGCCTGATGCTAACCCTAACCCTAACACTATCCTAGGCCTGATGCTAACCCTAACCCTAACCCTAACACTATCCTAGGCCTGATGCTAACCCTATCCCTAACCCTAACACTCTCCTAGGGCTGAGGCTAACCCTAACCCTAACACTATCCTACGGCTGATGCTAACCCTAACCCTAACCCAAAAACTATCCTAGGGTTGATGCTAAACCTAACCCTAACACTATCGTAGGGCTGATGCTAACCCTAACCCTAACCCTAACACTATCCTTGGGCTGATGCTAACCCTAACCCTAACACTATCCTGGGCCTGATGCTAACCCTAACCCTAACCCTAACACTATCCTAGGGCTGATGCTAACCCTAACCCTAACACTATCCTAGGCCTGATGCTAACCCTAACCCTAACCCTAACACTATCCTAGGGCTGATGCTAACCCTAACCCTAACACTATCATAGGCCTGATGATAACCCTAACCCTAACCCTAACACTATCCTAGGGCTGATGCTAACCCTAACCCTAACACAATACTAGGCCTGATGCTAACCCTAACACTAACCCTAACACTATCCTAGGGCTGATGCTAACCATAACCCTAACCCTAACACTATCGAAGGGCTGATGCTAACCCTAACCCTAACACTATCCTAGGCCTGATGATAACCCTAACCCTAACCCTAACACTATCCTAGGGCTGATGCTAACCCTAACCCTAACACTGTCCTAGGGCAGATGCTAACCCTAACCCTAACCCTAACACTATCCGAGGGCTGATGCTAACCCTAACGCTAACCCTAAAACTATCCTTGAACTGATGCTAACCCTAACCCTAACCCTAACACTATCCTAGGCCTGATGATAACCCTAACCCTAACCCTAACACTATCCTAGGGTTTATGTTAACCCTAACCCTAACACTATCCTAGGGCTGATGCTAACCCTAACCCTACCACTATCCTGGGCCTGATGCTAACCCTAACCCTAACACTAACACTATCCTAAGGGCTGATGCTAACCCTAGCCCTAACACTATCCTAGGGCTGATGCTAACCCTAACCCTAACCCTAACACTATCCTAGGGCTGATGCTAACCCTAACGCTAACCCTAACACTATCCTTGAACTAATGCTAACCCTAACCCTAACCCTAACACTATCCTAGGCCTGATGATAACCCTAACCCTAACCCTAACGCTATCCTATGGTTTATGTTAACCCTAACCCTAACACTATCCTAGGGCTGATGGTAACCCTAACCCTAACCCTAACACTATCCTAGGGCTGATGCTAACCATAACACTAACACTATCATAGGGCTGATGCGAACCCTAACCCTAACCCTAACACTATCCTAGGGCTGATGCTAACCCTAACCCTAACTCTAACACTATCTTAGGGCTGAGGCTAACCCTAACCCTAACACTATCCTACGGCTGATGCTAACCCTAACCTTAACCCTAACACTGTCCTAGGGCTGATGCTAACCCTAACCCTAACACTATCCTAGGCCTGATGCTAACCCTAACGCTAACCCTAACACTATCCTAGGGCTGATGCTAACCCTAACCCTAACACTATCCTAGGGCTGATGCTAACCCTAACCCTAACCCTAACACTATCCTAAGGCTGATGCTAACCCTAACCCTAACACTATCCTAGGCCTGATGATAACCCTAACCCTAACCCTAACACTATCCTAGGGCTGAAGCTAAACCTAACCCTAACCCTAACACTATCCTAGGGCTGATGCTAACCCTAACGGTAACATTAACACTATCCTTGAACTGATGCTAACCATAACCTTAACCCTAACACTATCCTAGGCCTGATAATAACCCTAACCCTAACCCTAACACTATCCTAGGGTTTATGTTAACCCTAACCCTAACACTATCCTAGGGCTGAAGCTAACCCTAACCCTAAACCTAACACTATCCTAGGGCGGATGCTAACCCTAACCCTAACCCTAACACTATCCTAGGGCTGATGCTAACCCTAACACTAACACTATCCTAGGGCTGATGCTAACCCTAAATCTAACCCTAACACTCTCCAAACGCTGATGCTAACCCTAACCCTAACCCTAACACTATCCTAGGGCTGATGCTAACCCTAACCCTAACACTATCCTAGGGCTGATGCTAACCCTAACCCTAACCCTAACAGTATCCTAGGGCTGATGCTAACCCTCACGCTAACACTATCCTTGGGCTGATGCTAACCCTAACCCTAACCCTAACACTATCCTAGGGCTGATGCTAACCCTAACCCTAAAACTATCCTAGGGCTGATGCTAACCCTAACCCTAACCCTAACACTATCCTAGGGCTGATGCTAACCCTAACCCTAACAGTATCCTAGGGCTGATGCTAACCCTAACCCTAACCCTAACACTATCCTAGGGCTGATGCTAACCCTAACCCTAACACTATCCTAGAGCTGATGCTAACCCTAACCCTAACTCTAACACTATCCTAGGGCTGATGCTAACCCTAACCCTAACACTATCCTAGGGCTGATGCTAACCCTAACCCTAACCCTAACACTATCCTAGAGCTGATGCTAACGCTAACCCTAACCCTAACCCTAACCCTAATACTATCCTAGGGCTGATGCTAACCCTAACCCTAACCCTAACACTATCCTAGGGCTGATGCTAACCCTAACCCTAACACTATCGTAGGCCTGATGCTAACCCTAACCCTAACCCTAACACTATCCTAGGGCTGATGCTAACCCTAACCCTA